>NC_046286.1:12968153-13292699 GCF_004115265.2 Rhinolophus ferrumequinum | reverse complement strand
AGAAAGAGATAAGAGGGCCCTTCAGATATCGTCTCTGAGCTGGCCTCTCTCTCCTGACTACAACTGTCAGCTCCAGGAGCACAGAAGGAACAAGACTTTGACCCAGAATCGCCACGTCTTCCAGGCTCACAAACTCCCTCTTGCCCTTAATTAACCCAGTCATTTAAGAGGAAAGGAGGTGACTTGGTGTCTGGGTTAATGTTACCTAAATGGGGTATGGACATAGCCTCACTCTTTGCTCGTGAGGGAAGACCAAGAGCGTACAGACCTGTGTGGGGGAAGCCGAGTTTTAGGCAAAGTGGGAGAGAGCCCGGTCAGCCATTGACAGGGGCCAGTGAGAGTGAATGGTGGGCAACCTGCCCAGAGGCAGGAGATTAAATGCGATGACCTCTGGAGGCTGATGACACTGTGCGGATTAAAGGATTCTAAGCCTTTTCCTGCTGCTTTTGGCATATCCCAAGGGTCCACTGGCGCTAACCCCATTTCCCAGCCACGGGAGGCTGGAATAGAGTGGGGAGGTTAGGTCGGTCAGCAGGAAGGGGTTCCTGCCGTCAGACTGGAGGTCAGGGCAGAAATTCAGCTTCTGGTAAGACGGCAAGAGCAAGGCAGAGCCCAGCCTCGGGGGAATCAGGACGCCGGGTAGACACTTGAAGGAGGGTCTTGGATTAAAAGAGGCAAGACGGGCTCTGGAGTTGGGACCTGGGTTTCTAGAACATGGAGGGGTGCATGGCAGAATGAGGAATCCTTGAGGCATTTGAGTTGGCCCCTATCAGCCACAACCCAAGAGGGCTTTCCCTAGAATTGCCTTGCAAAATCATGATGGATTCTTTACTGATGTGGCTTCCTGTGGAAAAGTAGGTGCCACTGGTGGGTCCTGCTAAGTGCCCTGGCACGTCTTACTCATTTCCAGTCTTCTCAGTTTCTGCATCAGGCCCAGGCCCCTGGCGGGAGCTGCTGGTAAATATGTCCCAGATGTGTGGTGTGAGATAGAGCCAAGATGGTAAGATGACTGCTTTTTGGAATAACAATGCAATTTCCTCAGAAAAGCCTTCTCCTTTGGGCAGACACCACCTTGTGTTAGCAGTTTAGTGAGACCAGAAGAGCTCTCCCTCCTTTCCCTAAGGCCAGAGACCCTCAGAGTTGGAGGGACCCTTTCTACACTGTGCTCCAGGGGGTTTCAGGGGTTCTATGGAGCCTCCTGAGGTTGAGCAGGAAGGGCTTGGGTATCACCCCAGTCCACCCCAGCTACAACCAAAGATGGGCCTCTGCTTTGATCTGTTTGTTGTACATATGGCGCTTCTGAGTAAGGGCCGTTTATACGTTGAACCCTGAATCTTAAAATACATCGAAAAGGCCCTGGCATGGCCCAGAGAGCCTTGCACTCCGGGGTCTGTGCTTCGGCCATGGGATGCTGCACTCCATTCAGGTTTAGAGGCTGGGACCTGTTTTCTTGCTGGCTATCACTTGGGAGTCCCTAGCTCCTACAGGCCTCTCCCTGGTCATGGCATGTGACCCTCTACATCCCAGAACGAGCAATGGCATGGAGTATCTTTTTCACGCTTAGACTTTCTCTGACTTCCTTCTCTTATACCTCTCTTGCCTTCCTCTTTTGCCAAGTCTTTCTTCCACTTTCAGCCAGAGACTAGTCTCTGCTTTTAAGGGGCATATGTGATTAGATTGGATCCACCCAGATAATCCAGGAAAACGTCCTATTTTAAGGTCCATAACTCTAATCACATCTGCCAAGTCCCCTCTGCCAGGGAACATAATATATTCCCATGTCCTAGGCATTAGGATGCAGACATCTTTGAAGGGACATGATTTGGCCTACCACAGTGTTTAAGCTTTCAGCCTTTTCTCCAGGCGCATTATCTCTGTAAAGAAATATTTGTAAACGTGTGCAGTGTTGCTTGCTGGCAACTCAATATCGTTTCCTTCCCCTGGTTCCATGTTTTTCTCTGCCCAGCAGGGGCTGGAAGCCACGGAACTACAGTTCTCAGAAACCCCGCCAGAAAACGAGAGGCACTTCCATGAGATCTGGCAGGTGGAAGAGACGAAATAAATCATAGCATTGTTCTCCTGGCAGAGATGGGTAAGCATGTTGGGCTTCAGCAGATAGGAGATTTGGGAGTAGCCTTCAGGCATTTTCTCTGCGCTGGTGCTAGAGGCTCAGGTGTCCTGTGGTTACAGCAACTGCCCGATGCCCTAAAAGCTGGCAATGAACCTGACAGCCTTCCACAATGAACCTTCCACAGTTTTGTATACACCTACCGTGTTTCCCTGAAAATAAGACCTAACTGGAAAATAAGCCCTAGGATAATTTTTCAGGAGGACATCCCCTGACCATAAGCCCTAATGTGTCCTTTGGAGCAAACCTTAGTATAAGACCCGGTCTTATTTTCGGGGGAAACATGGTAATTCCTGGACTAAGCCCCTTTCTGCTTGAACTGACTAGAGTGATTTCTGTGCTCCTCGCTGACTGACACAGGGATTCTGTTGACCATAACAATTTATTTATAACTTCCTGTTTCCACTTAATAATAGATCATAAAGATAAATCTGCCCATTGGTTACTCAATATTCTTAAAATATTCAATAAAATGTGGGTTTCCATGACTGTGTGTTAGCCCATCATATGGATATATTATAATTGATTTAGCCAATCCCCTATTGTTGGACACTTAGGTTGTTTCCTGGTTTTCATTTTTATAACCCATGCTGTCAAGAGCAGACTTGGCCATGAATTTTTGTGCATAGCTAGGAGTGTTTACTTAGATATATACTTGAGTGTAATTTTAGTTACAGAGCATTAACTTTTGGAAGAGTTTATGTATATTTCCAGTCTGGTCACCTGTGTTTTCTTCCCTTGGCCCCAAGACACCCCATTTCTCTGGTTCTCCTCTCACCAACATGGCTGTGCTTCTCTGTCTCCTTGTCTGATTCCTTTCCATCTTTCTTGACCTCTAGCCAGTGGAGAGTCCTGGGACTTAGTCCTTGCATGTCTTCTTCTTTTTCTCTACACTACTTCCTTGGTAAATTAATTCACTCACATTGCTTTAAATATGATTCATATGCTGATGACCCTTTATTTATATCTTAGGCCCAAGCCTATCTCCTGAATCCCAGACCTGTATATTCAAATTGCCTGCTTCAATGTCTCTACCTGGATATTTAATGGGAATATCAACGTCAGTAGGTCCAAAACTGAACTCTGATCTTCCCTCCCAATCTGCTTTCCCCACGGTCTTCCCCATCTCAGTTAATGGTAACTCCTTCTTCCAAGTTGCTCAGACCAAAAACCTGGTAGTCAGTCATCCTGATGCCTTTTTCTCGCATCCTTTGTCCAACCCATGAGCAAATCCTATTGACTTTAACTTCAGAATACATCCATAATCCAAGCACTTTTCACCTGGTCCTAGCCGCCATCCTCTCTCAGCTGGGTCACCTCAGTAGCCTCCTAACTACAAAACTCTCTGTCCCCTCCCTCCTTGCTTAGTCTATTCTCAACAGTGGCCAGCGTGATCCTGTTAAAACATGAACCAGATCACGTAGCTTCTCTACTTAGAACCCGCCAGTGGCTCCAATCTCACTCAATAAAAGCCAATATCCTGATAGTGGTCTGCAAAACCTTCACCAACTTCCTCCTCATTGCCTCTCTGACCTCCTTCTCCCCACTCTCTGATTATTTAATCCATTCCAGCCACTGGAGCCTTCTTGCTGTTTCTCACACATTCCAGGCAAGCGTTCATATTGAGTCACTGCACCAGCTGCCCCTCTGCTTAGAACACCTTTCCCAGATGTCCCACATGATGGCTTCCTTGCCTCCTCAGGTCAAACGTCTCCGCAGTGATGCTCTCTCTGAGGCCCCTACCCCACGTAAAATGACAACCCCTAGCCACCCTCACACTCCCTATTTCTATTTTACTTTTCTCTGTCTCTCATATCACCATCAAATATATATAAATATAAAACTCATTTACTTTATTTATTGTCTGTCTCCTCCCGTTAACATGGGAATTCTTTGAGGGTGAGAAACGTCATCTGTTTGGTTCATTGAAGTATACGCTAAGAGTACTGGGGATAGCAGACACTGGATAAGTATTTGTTGAGTGAGTAAATGAACTGGTATTTTACTTCTAGCCCACAGTCCTGAGACAGTGCGTAAGGCTCCAATGTGGACTATTTGTGAAGCACACTACAATTTACAATGTAGTTGTCACTTCACCTCGAAGACTGACAAGTAGGGATGGTGCAGGCTGAAGAGCATTGCCTCACTGTTAACCCTTTTGTGCTGTAGTTTTCTCATCTGCAATAACAACCAGCTTATAGGATTGTTGTGAAAACTAAATAAGAGAATTCATGCAAATAATTTGCATAGTGCTTGGAATCTATTAATCACTAAATTATTACAAGCTTGTTTATTCCCAATTTTTAGTGTAGGAATCTGAGGCTCTGAAAATTTAGGAATTTACTAAAGTTTACACAGTAAGGAGAAGAGTGAGTTTGAACTCTGGACTTTTTTGTGTGTGTGTCTGGAAGAAGATATTTTTAATTATAAGTTTCCTCAAAATTGTGATAACAATGTCATTTACACTGATGTCTTCAAATGAATGAGGTATTTCCAATTCTTGTTACCAAGAGCTCAGCCCAAATAACTTTAATATGCATATTCTTTATTGTAGGGAACAATTGACATCAGTTCTTTTTCTGGATAGTTTTCTATTCGCTAATTGAATCCCTGATGATAATTTTGTCATGGGGAAGAACACTGGGGAAATTATAATGGGGAGAAGTATGTAATTAGCTTGAAATAAATTTTGCTACATAGTCATCTTTGCTATTTAGTTACATACATTACAGCAAAGTGAATTTTCTAAATACTTACCATAACTAATTTTGCCTTGCATGAAAGCATTCTAATAATGAACAACTACTAATTTTGTTTAATAGATAAATGTATCTAATAGATCTTGGTGCTCGGCCTTTGTTCTTAGCAATTTAAAAACTTCAGTTTTTTTGTTCCTTTTCTTTACGATGTTTCTTTTCTTAGAATGCATCTATCTAAGGCCATGAAATCGCCCGACAATGGTAATGGAAGTGAACCAGCACTCCTCAGGTTTCTTATTAAATTTATTTTAAAAAAATTGCAAGTCATTATAGGGTTGTGAACCCAGGAATTTTGACTCATAATACTTTCTGAATTAAACCAAACTTATATAATAACCCAATTAAGGGACTGGGATGCTCCCCCAAAGCCTGAGGCTGGAGAGCTGGGGAATTGCTTGATTTTCTTCCGTTGTTTGACTTTCCTCCAGGACATTTTGGCCAAATCATTTAACCTTTGTTTGAATGTCTCAGGGCCTGGGGGTCTCACTGCCTCCAGGCTTACATTCCAGAGAGAATCCTTCAAGTACCGTGCAGTTTGTCCTACTACTTGAGCAAGGTGGCAGACAGCAATCGGTGCCCACCAACTACTATCCTCTCTACACTCCTTACTTATACGATTCCAGTTCTCTCCAGGGCAGTCATGTGCCTAGCAAAAGCAAGACTCTCTAAGCTCCTTCACAAACTGAGGTGGTCCTTGTGACATGTTGTGGCCAACAAGATGTAAGTAAATCTTGGCTGGGGCTTTCCTGATTAAAGTGGGGGTGGGGAAGGTGATCTCAGCAGGCAGCATGCTTTGCCCTTTCCTCTTTTCCCTTTTACTGCCTGGAACGTGGATGTGATGGCTGGAGGCCTGGCAGCCATCTTCTGAGCATGAGGGGAAAAGCCACATGCTCAGACTGGAGGCAAGGAGATCTGGAGGAGCCTGGGTCTGGGAGGGCAGTGTGGATGGATAATATCAGTCTGGGGTGGCTGCTACCTTTGTGCTTCTCATTCTGTGAGGTAAATAAGCCTCTTTTCGTTAAGCCTCTGAGGTCAGGTTTCTGACACTTGCCACTGAATGCAACCCTAAGTGATACTCTAACCCAAGGATTCTGCAGAGTATGTTGTTCCGGAGGCATGAGCAGCTTGGGCTGTAGACCCATGTGTCACGAGGCTCAACAAGCTCCAAGGCGGTAAAATTTTGTAGTGTCCCTAGGAAGCAATAGGGGTTAATACACCTGTAATGGATAAACACGAGCTGCAACCAACCCCAGCTGGCCATTCCTGAAAGGGTCCTGCTGAGGCGGCCCCTCCTTTGCTGTACTCACCACAGGGTGGCCGAAGTAGGATGTCCTGCCCTAAGAGCAGGACTTAAAAAAAATGTGCTTCCCTTTAGGCCTCGCAATTCTTTTTTTATTTTTTTCTTTTTGTTTAGGCCTAGCAATTCTGCTTCTAGGACTTTGTTTTAGAATACTAATCAAAGAAATGAAAAAAAAATCTGTTTCTGTACGAGAACATTCGTGCACCCTGGCACTACGCATACCAGTGGAAGCTAGGAAAAAAGAGAGAAATACCCTTACAGCAGAGAAGGGCTAAATAAATTGCGGCATGTCCACATTATACAATATGACGTCGCCTAGTGAAATCGTGTTGTGGAGCTGAACTATTAAGGTAGGACATTATTGCTGAAAAATATGAATATGAGTATGTTGAATATAGTTCCAATTTGTCAAAAGTACACATTATGACCCCCTTTTCTCTGACTCCAGCTCTCTCAGGAGGTTGCCCCAGCAGCAGCCACTATTCATGCGTGACTGCCATTGCCTCCCCCACTAGAACTTGGGGCCGGGAGGGCAGGGCACCGTGTCTTTCCCCTCTGGAGCCCCAGGGCCTGGCCCTGCCCCAGCGCAGAGCAGGCCAACTGTAAACATTTCTGGAATAAATGAATGGTAACTGGCAACCAGAGGACTCGATGCCACCACTGCTCCCTCTGAGGGTCTGGGAGGGGGGACCTCAGCCCCTGCGTTCCTACTCCTGCTGACATGTCCCTCTAGTTCTCTGCCAGGTCCTGCAAGCACCATTCAGGGTCTGCCAGGCCACAGGCGGTGGTCCCCACTCCTGGCTGCTGGTCGACCTACCTGGGGCCTCACTCCACACCAATGGCATGAGAAGCTCTGGGGTGCGCCGGCTTTGCAGGGGGGACCAGCTGCCTGCAGCCCTTTGCTCCTACTGAGGCACAGCGAGGAACGGGGCTCACTTACTACCCCGAGGGGTCTGCTGCTGGCCACCGTCAGCTGTAAAGCTAGCACGTTCCACCCCATGGTGCTGCAAACAGGGAGAATTGGGGGTGGCCCCCGGAGCCCTGAGGAGCAGCCGTTCTCTCTCTCCACCAGCCAGCGTGCTAATTGTGTGAGGGTAACATAATGGGAGGCATCCTACAGGTCAGGCCCTGTTCTCAGGCTTTCCCTGGATCCATTCACTGAGTCCTACAGCCAGCTGTGAGCTGGGTGTTACTACCACCACCTGCATTCACAAAGGGGCCAACGCAGGTACAGAGAGGTGAAATAGCCATCCCAGGCAGGGACAGGGTGGGGATCCCATCCCGGGGGTCAGAGTTTGGGGCTGAGCCTCTCGGCCTGTAGGGTGGGAGTACAGGTCTAAGTACCTTCCATGTACTTGAGACCCTTTTCATCAAGCTGCAGTGTAGAAACTTGAAAAGAAGAAAATATGGATAAAAAGTACCAAAGGAACAAGAATGTTAAGGACAACATGCTCCTGTCCATACTGCCTGTCCCAGATGGGTCTTGGGGTGTGTGCTGTTCTCGTACTTGTGCCCCTGACTCTGGCCATTCCTCTCCACCTCATTTTCTGAAAAATCTCCCCTTGTCCCCAAAGAACCCACGCTGTCTTTAAACTGAATTGTATTATGGTTGGGACCCTCTTGCTTGGGCCTCCGGATGCGAGGCGGGCATCACATGGTGAGGCAGGGAGGAAATGGAGACAGATGGCAACCGGAGGGAGATTTGATTACCTGCTTTTCCCAAAGCCGATCTGCGGTAACTGCGTTAGGGCCCGTTATTGCTAGGCTTCCTTCAGCTGCTGCTTGAGATTTGGTTTCTCTGTGACTTGTTGTATCCGTTAGAGCTCAGAAAATGAATGTGCCAGGGCCCAGCTCGGAAATCTAGGGAGGAGGAGATGGCCGGAGATGAGCCAATGGGGGACAGGTGGGGAGCAGGTCAGTCAGGGCCAAGGAAGTCAGGGCAAGGGGAGTCTGGTGAGATAAGGGCGAGAAGATGGAGCCGGAAGGTAGGATGTAGGGCCCTAGATGCCAGGCTGGGAAGGCTGGTTTAGATATGGTCAGGACCAGGGAGCTAGGATAGGCTCTTGGTAAGGGATAGTGACAAGTGAATATGGTTTTGGAGAAGAGGAGCAAGGGAGTGTGGCAAAATCAGGCAAGACAAGGACAGCTGGGACCCCCTTGTCTGTCCCTCTGAGGAAGGCAGAGGATCCATCCAGGGGCCTGACTCACTGGGTTCAGACAGAGGCAAAAGGAAGCAAGGTAGACACAGCAGACACTGCACTAGACCCATGCCTGTGTTAAATCTCACTCAGTACCTGACGCAGGCCTGTAAAGTCCTGTGTATCAAGTGGAAGTGGCGGCCTGATGAGGATGAGTCATTGCCGAGCTCACAAAATGGAGCAGAGGTCCAACGAACAGGCTTATCTGATGCCAATGCCACGTTCATTCTCCCCACTGAGCCACTTGGCCTTCTAGGGCTCAGGAATCATGCGCAAGAAATACCCCTTCCTCCCCATTCCTCCCTGCCCTTATTGCTCAGAACCATAATGGTAATAGTCAACCAGCCACTGTGTACTGAGCACCGCGTCTTACACACATCCTCTCTCATCATGGTCAGACTTGATGATCTTCATTTGACAAGTGAGGAAATGGAACTCAGAGAGGTCAACGGCCTGCCCAGACCACACAGTGGGGTGCATGCGAGGGGCCAAGCAAAGGTTCCATTGCAAGCCTGCCTGGTTGCCCTCCCCACACTGCGCCCCGCTCCCATACTCCGGATCCTGTATTCCTGGACTGCACTTACTCTAATGCTGGGATTAGTGAGGAGAGGGAATTGGCAGAGTGGCTGAGAACAAGCTGTTCAGCATGAAAACTTTTTCTGAGCGTCCCCAGGCTTGCCTTCTCCCCACCTCGGCTCCTTTACTTCCCAGAATTCCATCTCGCCAGAACCGAGACCCAGGGGCTTGTGGAGAGGGACTGTGGGCCGGGCTGGGTGGGGGCTCTGGGGGCCAGGCTGCAGCCCTGGGCTTCCCATCTCTGGTTGTACCACAGAGGGATGGTGAGTCGGGGGCAGGGCAGGGGGCCCTGGTGGGGAGCATGTCCCTGCAGGAAGCTCAGCATCTCAGAGCAGAACCAAGAATGACTGGGCCTCAGCCCAGCCCTAATCCGTCTGCACACACTCCCTTCCCTAAGAATTCTTCCTCAGAAAAATCTGTTTAATTTTCCCAGCTCAGGGACAATCAATGGAGGATTTGGGGGTGGGGTGAGGATGGGTAATGGGGGAGGCCCATGGAGCTTGTTATGGGAAAAGACAGCACATGGACAGAGCCGTGTCTGACATGCCCCTTCCCCCAGGAAGCAGCTGGAAATGCAGGCCATCTGACGATGGGACCATCCGGGCCCCGGACCCGCCACATGATCAAAAGGCTTTGGCTGACGGTCTCAGCTAGTTTATTTTACTGTTTGCCTGTTCTCAGAATAGGAGACCCCAAAGACAGAAACTGCATGTGTCGGGCACAGGAAATCCCGTGTTGGTGAGTGTAATTATTGTGGTGGGGTGGACAGGGATGGTGGTGGTCAGAGTGGGGGAGGCCATGGTGGGCGTGATGACGGTGGCAGCCTGATGGTGACGGGGATGGGCATTGTCACGGAAACCTTGAACTCATGATGGGGGTGAGGTGGAGGTTGAGGGGTGGGCTGTATAACCTGACACACCTGGGTCCCATCCCAGCCCCATCCCTCTTTAGCAGTCACTTGTTTGAGTCTGCCTCTCTGAGTCTCACTTTCCCCATCTGACAAATGGGACTACTAAGAGCTCTTGGTGGAGTTCAGGGTTCCCTGGGGTGGGCGCTGACTCCCTCAGTTTTGCTCCATCGTTGGGGTGCTTTGGTCTCTGTCTGCCCTGGCTCCTTCCCTTCTGCCCACAAACTTCCTCCAGTCATTCTCACCGGCTTGTCCCTTAACCACCGTTCAATTCCTTCCTTTAGGGCCCCACACATTCTAAAAAGGAAGTTTGTACACTCTGCCTCTGCTTCCTGGGCTCCCACTCGCTCCCTAACCCTATCTCAGCCGCTTCCGAGTTCCTGACTCTACAGAATCAGCTCTCAGAGTCGGCAGAGGCCTCCCCCACAGCTCAGCCTCAACCTTTTGGAGGGAAATTGGCCCTACACCCCCCAAGGCTCCAAGAGAGTCTTGAAGAACCTGGGAAGGTTCTTCAAGACCTGCATGTGCCACCTCCCCACCGAGAACCCGTCTGCCTCCGTCCAGCCCCAAAGGTCAGTGCTCTGCTACATCCTTTCTCTGTACACTCTACACAAGGCTCATTTAGGCCCCCTGGTTCCGAGTCCAGTCTGCATACAAGCAGCTCCCAAGTCCATTTTTCTGGTCTATCAGATGACTCAGCTAGAACCCCACTTCCGGCTACTGACTGGCCTCCCCTGCTGGACCTCCTTCCAGCCTGTTAAAGGAAGGCTGTCCAGTGCTGAACTTGTTATGTTCTCCCCAGATCCACCTGCTCTCTCCCCTCTTTAACATCCGGACTCCTCAGCCCCTCATACAGATTTCCACCCATTCACCAGTCTTGTCAATTTTCCCAGGTCATGGTTCATTTAAAATGAACAATGAATCTAATTTTATTTTCAAAACACAAAACCAGCTCCTCCTTTAACTTTGCTCCTTTTAAATTTATTATCCTAATTAAGCTTCTTTGGTATTAAAGCCAATAAATTGTATAAATCTTGGATCTTATCTTTTTTTTTTAATTTTATTGGGGAATATTGGAGAACAGTGTGTTTCTCCAGGGCCCATCAGCTCCAAGTCGTTTTGTCTTTCAGTCTAGTGGAGGGTGCAGCTCAGCTCCTAGTCCAGTCACCGTTTTCAATCTTAGTTGCAGGGGGTGCAGGCCACCATCCCATGTGGGAATTGAACTGGCAACCTCTTGTCGAGAGCTTGCGCTCTAACCAACTGAGCCATCCGGCCACCCCTCTAGCAGCTCAGCGGCAGCTCATTGCCTTCAACCTAGTTGTGGAGGGCACAGCTCACTGGCCCATGCTGGAATCGAACTGGCAACCCTGTTGTTCAGAGCTCGCACTCTAACCAACTGAGACATCCGGCTGCACCTGGATCTTTTCTTTTAACCCAGAAAATAAACTCTATTATGACAATACATAACATGTTAATCTGTGTTATGTAAACTGTTGGCTTTTACAAAAAGCCCCCACCTTTTTAACACTGCTGCAAATGTCTCAGAAATATCCTTTACATCATTGGGCTTGCTTTCAGAAACAGCAGCTAGGCAATGTGGATTAGCCTTCCTGCTGAAGGCAACTAGAAAAGTTATATGTTAAAACAAAACAAAACAACAAAATGTTTGAAGACCTGGGTGCTAATAAGATAAACAAGGTAGTGGGGAATTATTGGGTGAGGATATGGAGAGGACTGGGAAAAGGGAGGTGAGCCTGGCTTTGGAAATGCTTTTCCTTTGGGAAAGGAGGAAGCAACTGAGAGGCCGAAAGGTTGATCGGAAAAGATGGTCTCCTGGGGATAAGGGACAAGGTCTATCAAGAGGAGTGTTTGGTGAACCCTCTTGCTCTGGGTTGGGACCCCAAAAGGCTGCTCTTGATGAACCTAAAGTAGACAGGTTCTGACAAGGGCTGCAGCTCAGCTTTGACTCATCTCAATTCCTGAAATTGGATTAAGGTGATCCGATGTTGCTAGTGCCCTCAGGCTCCTGTAAATCCTATCCTCCAGTGTTAGATATTTCTACAAATAATTTTGCAATTACAATGTCCAGGACGTGTGCACATGTGCGCACGCACACACACACACACACACACATTCCCTGGCAGAAAACAAAACCCCAAAACTACAAACAAAAAAGAAACACATGATGAGATAAGACAACATAAACAAATATATAAGATAACATCCTCTCTAGATGTTGGAGTTATGTATGAAGATTTTTGAATTTGAAAAACACAGTGTTTAGCATGACCAAGGAGGTAAAAGACATGATTAAGAATTTTGGCAGAGAATTGAAACTATTTTTTCTTTCTAAATGGAAATTCTAGAACTGAGAATTATAATACCCGACACTAAGAATCCAAAGGATAGGTTTAACAGCATAATAGACAAAGCTGAATAAAGAATTAGTTAATTAGAAGCAAGATGAGAAAAAAATATCCAGAATGAAGCATGGCAGGATGAAAGGATAGAAAATATAAAACAGAGTCTAAGAGACCAGAGGAAGCAGTGAGAAAGTTTAACAGAATGAGACAGAAGCAATATATAAAGGGATAATGGTGGTGAACTTTCAAAAACTGATGAAAGACATCAATCCATAAGTTCAGTAAATCCTAGAATCTAAATCAGGGTAAGTAAAAAGGAATCTACATCTAGGCCTATCAGAGTAAAACTAAAGAGTATGTCTTTATTATTAGAGAAAACTAAAAGCTCAAAATCAAGGATAAGGAGATCTTAAAAACAGCCAGAGAAAAATACAGATTACCTACAAAGGAGGCAACAATTAGCTATACATCTGACTTCTTAATGAAAACCATAGAAGTCAGAAAACATGGAATTCTTCAGAGGGCTGAAAGAAAATAACAGCCAACTTACTATTCAAAACCCAGAAAAAATTATGTAAGAGTGAAGATGAAATAAACACGTTTTCAGACTAATAAAAACTGAGGAAGTTAATCACCAGCCGACCCACGTTAAAATAATATTTTTCAGGCAGAAGGAAATACTCCCAAATGGAAGTTCAGCGATGCAGAAAGGAATGAAGACCAATGAAATGGTAAACATGTAGATAAATATAATATTGACTGAATAGAATATAATATTATAGTGTTTGAGGGAAGTTAAGGTCCTAAGTTCCCTGCCTACATTACAAGGGAAGAGAATAAAAAAATCAATTAATATTAGGGTTTATTAAGAATGCATGCTGTAATCTCTGGATAGCTACTAAAAAATTTTAAGACTGAGTAACTTCCACGTTAGTAGAGGAGTATAACTGAATAAGATCATTTTAATAGGCAAAGAAAGGAGAGAAACAGGAACACAGAGTAGGTAGGATATGTAGAAAGCACTCACAGTAAGATGGTAGATATAAACCCAAATATAAAAATAATTTTGTTATATGTAAAATGACTAAATTTTCTCATTAAAAGGCAAAGATTTTCAGCTTTTCAGACTTACCTGGATACGAATTAAAATTCAACTATTCATTGTTTACATAGATGTATCTGACATATAGAGACAAAGAAAGATAAAGGATGGGAAAAGATATAACATACAACACTAACAAAAGCAAAAAGCTACTGTAGCTACATTAAAATAAAACTAGATTTTTAAAGCATTACTAGGTATAAAGAGAGATACTTCATAAAGATATAAAGTTTACTTCACTAGGAAGATATAACAATTCTACATTTTTATTGCACTGAAACTTGGCATCAAATACATAAAGCAAAAAATGAACAAAACCATCTGTAGTTCAGATTCCTTCTTTGCCTTCCTGGGGTCACAGAAGCTAGGCATTTCAGGTGTCAGTGCTTTCTCTTAGAAATATCCTATCTGGTTCACTTATGGAGTCATTTTTAGACGGGGAGCCATCATGGCTAACTCACTCCACTTGTATGTAAAGAATGTGTGTTGCAGATACTATCGATGCCTTGCCCCATTTTATAGGTACTCACTGTTTTTCCATATAGCTACCCAGTAGTTTCCTATTACAAGCTCCTGGGACTCTATACCTCAGGGCTTTTCTGGCTGCAGAGCCTGCTCCTGCGTGTGGGGCATTCCAAAAGTGCCAGAGAGCTAATTCTCCCGGGACTCAGTGGATAAATACCCCAGTTCCCTTGCTCTTCAAGGATTAACTCAGAGCTATGTATTCTCTACTGTCACCCAGAGATCTCCAGCAAGACTGACCTCCAGTTGCCCACATGGGGAACTGGCTTGATGGAATACACTTGTTGGGGGCTACCTTCCCTTTCCCATGTTATGCCGACTGTTATTCCTTGAGATCATCTTCCAAATAAACTGTGTTCAAATCCTTTTCTTAGGGTCTACTTCCATGGGAATTCAAAACAAGATATCCTTTGTTTTAATGATAAGGACGTCACCAATCCCCCGCAGTGTTGCTTGCCTCTGAGGGGTCTCCTTGCCTTTATCCCATCCCCTTGACCTTGTCATCATCCACGACCTCATGTGTGTTTTCCACCTGGACTGTTCTGCCAGTGGTTTCCTGCCCCCGTGATTTCCTCCCACCGCTTCTCCACAGGCAGCGTCAGTAACCTTCCTATTAAGAACAGGGCTCATCACTGAACACCTTCTACCCGAGAGTGTCAGTGGCTTCCCATTGCCCGCAGCAGAAAAGCGCACTACTCAGCCTGACATGCAAAGACCCCTGTGAGCTAGCTTCAGTTTACCTTCAGTCACTCCCTGTTCTCCACTGCTTTCTTCCTAAAGCCTGTGCTCGTTTCTCGGCCACCTTCACTCCCGGGCACCAATCCGTATGCTCCACCATGGCCCGTTGTGTTCTCTCTCACTTCCAGAAGTCAAAAATCCATGAGCCATCATCCTTCACGGCTCAGCTCAAATGATGCCTGTGAAGCTTTCTCCATGTCTCACGGTCTTTGACACTCCCATAGGGTTGCAAACCTGGTAACTGCTAGTCAGTTTTGAGAAGCGATAACATTGAAAACCTCAAGAACTAGAACTCCTGGGGCCCCTTCATTGGACCACCTATCAGACAAATTTGCCGGTCCCTTATCCTCCCTGGATCTTATTTACTACAACAGTAAGTACTATTGACTAGAGTCGGTGTTTCTCCAAGGAAGGAACGGGTGCAATTCTTCACTGTGCAGACCGCCTTGTGCATTGTGGGCTATTTAGCGTCTCTGGCTCACGGCACCCAATGCCAGAGCACCCCTAATCATTGTTACAAGGAAAGCGACTCTAACACATTTTTCAACACTTGTAGGAGCATCTCCACCATATCGGGTGATTCCTTAGGCTCGTCCAGCTTGGAGACGCTTGAATCATCTGACTGGTTTGTAGGGACGCTGGTGGCCCAGGACCATGCACAGTCCTGGCCAGTGAGTCCATGATGGGGGAAAAGCTGGAACCAAAACTGGTGGTAATTGCCCCGCCTGTGTCCTGGCACCTGAGGACAGAACATTGTCCCAGTGTCCCAGCCTTCAAAGGGGCACCAACTCCCAGCTGCCTCGGCTGCCTCCCAGTCGGAGGAGTTTCAGTCGTTCTGATGGACAGAGTCCAGATAGCAGATGATGTTTCCTGGTGAGGAGCAGGCCACCTCTGGCCAGATTCAATGATGAGGGGCCAGCTGGGGGCTGGCAGGGCAAGGGCTGGGGCTTGGCTAGCACCATGGACTATCAGTGGAGCTAGAATAACAAGTAAAAAAAGTCAGTTTTCAATGATAAACGCTAAGTAATTACTTTGTCTTGTGCACCTGAAACTAATAAAAAACAAAACAAAAACCGAGAGACAACCAAAAAAAAAAAAAGTCAGTTTTTCTTATGCAGGCCATCACAGGAGGTTGGGTAGGGTGAATGGGAGACAGCCGTATCCTTGGGGAGCAGGAGAGGGCTTGAGACTGACCACCACGCCTGTGGCAGTGGAAACGGTTCTGAGAGCACTTCTGCTGGGGGAGGCTGCAAACACAACCTGGTTGCAGACTGCATGGTGGAGTGGTGGGTGGGCAGAGAAACGTGGCTGTGATACTGAGAGAGTAAAGATGGCCAGGGTTGCTGAGACAACTTGTGAGCAGCCTCTCTTCAGAGGTGGTGTTGTGGCTGGGGCCCTGGTAGAAACCAGAGTGCTGCCTAATGTTGAGAGCTCAGGGTGAAGTTTCAGGGGGTCCTGGGAATGACTTCATATCATTCATTAATTCGAGTCAGCCCAGCCACTCAGCAGCATCTCTGGGGTTGGAATGAGACCACCCCAGTCTTGTACGTGTTCTGGAACCATGGTTCATCTGGTGTGAGGGCGTCAGATCTTGGTGACTGATAAGGAGGAACTTGGAAGGAGAAGAATTTGTCAATATTTATCCAACGGGGTCCAGGGGAGGCTGCTCTGCATTGAGATGAGACAACTGCCTCCAGCCAGTGATGAAGGCAGGGTAGAGGGCGAGGGAGGAGGAGGGCTGTGAAGAGACCGTGCCAGGTACAGTGTCACTTGAATCTCATGCACACAACCACCCCGTGAGTTAGAGGCACGATGTCCCCCATTTCCATATGACGCATAGGCCTGTTCTTGAGTTCAGAAGGGGCAGTCCTTCAGGCTCACCAGCTTGAACGCCCTGAGATCTGCAAGTGCTCTTGCTGTGATGTCTGCAGTCTTTGGATCTCAGGTGGTGGCTGCCGGAGTGGGGGGCAGCCTCTGTGCCCACTGAGGTCCTTCGGACAGCAGCATCTGTCCCCATGGTAATGCATTGGTTTGCTGCAAGCCTGGTTATATGGCCAGCTTCCTGGAATCTGCTCATCCTTGGCAAAATGAGAAAACCAAATTTTTGAACTTCGCACACACCAAGGACCAAGTCTTGTGACTCCACCAAGCACCTAAGAATGTTAGCTAACACATTCTGAGTGCTGTTATGTGCCCAGCACTGCTCTCAGCAAAAGTGCCTATTCAATCCTCACACCTGGGACGTCAGCCCCATTTTATAGATGGGGAAATAGAGGTACGGAGAGGCTGAGGAATTTGCCAATAGTCTCACAGCTGATACCTTGCAAATCAGGATTCAAATCCAGGCATGCTGGCTCCAGAAGTCTGGGGAGGGGCGGCCTGAAGCAGATTGTCACCCCCGCCCCACGTTAAGGACAGCTGGACTTGGTTCCCCAAAGCCTGCAGTCAATTTCTGGCCACACCACCATTAGTTATGTGACCTGAAACACGTCACTTGCGCTCTCTGAATCCCCATTTTCTCCCTGGCTGAATGAAAGGGTTGAACTGCATGATCCCGAGCTTGGTTCCAGCTCTGACATTTCAAGAGACTTCATCAGGCTAAAATAAGCAGCAGGAGGCATGCTGCGGTCTGGAAGGGCAGCCTGGGACGTGCGTGCGTGGATGCTGGGAGGTTCTCTACGGTGAGGGGGTGTCGAGGGCTAATTATGAGTGCCTGAGCTCAGTGGGGGACCACTTTCTCCCCTTCATCATGCCCACAGCTGGCTGTGACTCACTGACAGGTCATCAGCCACAGCGGGGCTGCAGGAGACAGGCAGGCCCCCAGCGTGGACAGAGGACAAGTCCAACCTCGTCCAGCCTTCGGGGCCGCAGGGGGCGGTGTGCTCTTCCTACTCCCTGTCTAGATGCTGCTGCACACCTTCTAGGAAGGCATTTCTGCCTCCCCTAGACAAACACTCCTTTCTATCTCAGCTCTGTCAGTCTGGCCCCTGTGCTGGTCACCTCACACTCGGGGGGTACCTCCTCTGTGCCAGGGGTGGGATAGAGGCAGGTAAGACACGATCCCTGTTTCTCAGGAAGCTCATGGAGGCTGAGGGTTCCAGATCCAGGGCACCCACCCCCTGCCCACCCCTTGCCCCTGCAGACAGGGTCATTGCCAAGTGAGGCCAGGTGCCAGGTTCCTCCTTCCCACCCTTGACCCTAAGAAGGAAGCTGTCAAAGGGCACTGACCTCAGGACAGCCTGATGCCAAGGGGTCACCTCCAGGGAGAATGGCCCAAAGAGGGTTCTGGAAAGTGGCCTCTTTGGGAAAGCTGGGAGGTGTGGGAGGGGAGTTAGGACCAAGCTGTCCCCAAGATACCTCTCTCCTCGCCCCGCTATGAATGTCATACAGGGTGGCACGTCTGGCATGTTGGAGGGATTGGAAGTGTGCTTTCCTGTATGTCATCAACTCTTTCTTTTTTCTCTTTCTTTTTGCTTTCTTTCTTTCTTCTCTTTCTTTTCTTTCTTTCTTTCTTTCTCTCTCTCTCCTCTCCCTCTCTCCTCTCTCTCTCTCTCTCGCTCTCCTCTCTCTCCTCCTCTCTTTCTTTTCCTTCCTTCCTTCCTTCCTTCCTTCCTTCCTTCCTTCCTTCCTTCCTTCCTTCCTTCCTTCCTTCTTCCTTCCTTTTCTTCCCTTTCCTTTTTCCTTTCCTTTATTTCTTTCTCTCTTCTTCCTCTTTTCTTCTCTCTTTCCTTTCTTTGTTTTCTTTCTTCTTTCTCTTCTCTTTCTCTTCTTTCTCTTTCTTCTCTTTCTCTCTTTCTTCTTTCTCTCTTTCTCTTTCTTTCTTTCTCTGCTCTCCCTTCCCCCCTTCCTCACCCCTTCCTTCCTTCCTTCCCTTCCTCCCTCCCTTCCTTTTTTTTCTCTTTCATTCATTGGTTCCTTCATTCATTTAAGTACTAGCCCCTCTGACAGGTGTTCCTCTTGGTTCTGCTTAAACTCCTCCCGAGCTCAGTCTTGTGGGGCAGCCCAATCCATATCTTGACCGTCTGACTTCTATAACTTTTTAACTGTTGATGATTTGAATCTGACTCCCTAAACTGACCTGCTGGTGGTTCTCTTCTGTCCCTGAGGATCTAGTTTAGTCCCTCCTTTCTATGGCAGCCCTGGGAGGGGTCAAGGCACACTCAGCTTCCCCCTCCCTCCCTCCCTCTACCTCCTCTCTCATCCTCCCTCTTCCTCCCTCCCTCTCCTCCCCCTTTCTCCTCTTCCTTCCCTGCCGTCTGTAGACATTGATCAAGCTTCTATTATGTGCTAGGCACCCGGAAACAATAGTAAGCGATAGCACGTACTACCCCTGACCTCACAAGCCCTTACAATCTAGTGAGTGAGACAGAGAACAGAACAGCCACATAACGATAAGCTGCCTTTGCTAAGCGTTGACCAAGGCCAGGTGGTAGGCAGAGCATGTCAAAGTGAGACACAATCCGAGAGAGGTCAGAAAGGTTTTCCCTGAGGAAGTGGTGCAAAGCTTAGCTGATATGAAGAACGCCCAGGGCTTAACTAGCTGGAAAGTTACCAGTGCGGGATACGCCCCACGAAAAGGCCACGGCTGGAGTGTGGCACTCCCAGGTGCCTGGGCCTTTTGTTTTTGGGACGACACATCCTGTGGTAGTTTCTCATATGATGGGGTTTCTGGACCCCTCCCCACGCCATCACTCTTTGTCCTCGTCCCCATCAGAGATCCCCAGGTCTGCACCCACTGCCCCTGGAGGGTCTGGCCAGCTGCAAGCCCGGGGGCCACCCCTCTCTCTGGCTGGTCGCTGCCTTCCCGTTAATGCAGCCCAAGTCTGCACACTTGTTGCTCCCTTGGGGACAAATCCCCTTCTAGGAATGCTCACCCCTGATCTGCGTCTGAACTGTTGGGTGTCAGGTTCTTGTGTTGGCCCTGTGACTGTCACCTCCTCAGTATGGCCTGTTCACCTCCAGCTCAGCTCGATTGTACTGCTGGCTGTGAGGCCCGAGGCTGCACTCCCCGTGCAAGGAGACTGCACGTCCTGTCTGCATACCATCTAGGTGCCCAGCAAGCTGGGTCTCAGAGCAGACGCGGTCTGACAATTAAGTCTGCAAACTTCTGGCAACGATGTTACTCACCTTTTTTTGATCTCAGAGGGATTATTCATTATGAATTTGTACCACCTGGACAAACAGTTCACCGAGTTTACTATTTGGAAGTGCTGAAAAGGCGGCGTGAAAAGTTACACGACCTGAACTTTTCACCAACGATTCATGGCTCTTGCATCACGACAATGCACCAGCTCACACTTCACTGTCTGTGAGGGAGTTTTTAGCCAGTAAACAAATCACTGTATTGGAACACCCTCCCTACTCACCTGATCTGGCCCCCAGTGACTTCTTTCTTTACCTGAAGATAAAGGAAATATTGAAAGGAAGGCATTTTGATGACATTCAGGACATCAAGGGTAATACAATGACAGCTCTGATGGCCATTCCAGAAAAAGAGTTCCAAAATTGCTTTGAAGGGTGGACTAGGCGCTGGCGTCAGTGCATAGCCTCCCAAGGGGAGTACTTTGAAAGGTGATGGTCGTGACATTCAGCAATGAGGTATGCAACACTTTTTCTAGGATAAGCTCGGAACTTAATTGTCAGATCTCATATTGTGGGGGTGGGGGACGGGGAGGACAAGGGGCCTGAGAGCCTAGGAGGGGGCTATAGAAGGGCATCTGCCCTGGGGCTCCAGAAAGAGGTGCCTAGGGCCTGAGGCCTGAGCTATGCAGAGGGAGGAGTGCGGCCAGCTGCAGGTGCGTCTGTGCATGTATGGTGTGCACGTCTGTCCGCGTGGAGTGTGTGAGCCTGTGTAAGTGGTCCTACCAGGCCTTGCTGTCCGCTGTGCCTACCTTTTGTCCTGAATTAACCCGTCAATCAGGGGTGGCCAGGTCACCAGAGCCCAGAGGGGGCCCTACACGACCTGCCTTGTCTCACAGCCACACCAGGTGGCCCCATCTGCCTTCCTGCCCTCCTACCTGCCTGGAGGGTCCTCAGGCACCACCCCAACCCTCTCAGGGAGCAGACCAGCCAGCTGGGCAGTCCTTGACTTCTGCCCACAGATCTCCCTGCTGCTGGTGCCACTCTCTCTGGTCCCCCTTCTCTCTTCATCATTTCCCCTGTCACCCCCTCCTCATCCTTTCAGGCTTGGCATAGACATGGACTCCTCCAGGAATCCCTCCTTGATGTCTCCTCTGTGTTCTCACAGACTGTAGGATCTAGGAGGCCAGGGCCCATGTGGGATTTATTACAGTGTGTCCAGAGGCTAATAAAACTCAACACACTTATTAAATGAATGAAACAATAACCTCTGGGGGCTTCCTATTTCCTATCTGTACAATGAAAATAATACTATCTGACACACAGGGTTCTAACGAGGGCTGTGGGACTGGATGGACGGGAATTTCCTATCCCTGTGCTGGACATACAGCAGATGCTCCAGAAACAGTTCTAATTTCCCTGCCCTTTAACATTCATGGATACGTGTTCTTTTCTGTTTAAAAATACTGTACATTTTTGGAGTCCTTTTGGCCCCAAAGCATGACTGGCTTCTGGTAGCTCAGGTCTCCACTCAAATGTCACTTCCTCAGAGACATTCTTTGACCACTCCATCTAAAATAGCCCCACCCGCCCAACACTCTCCACTCCAATAGTTGTCCTATCACGACCTGAACTTTATTTTTTTACTTGTTGACCATGTCTGTATTTCCCTCTGCAGCACGTGTGCACCATGAGGGCAAAGACCTAGGCTGACTCTTCCATTCCTGGGGCCCCAGTGTCCAGAGCCGTGCCTGGCACGCTATCCTGCAGTTTCCAGGGCCAGGGTTGTGAAGTCTCTAGGGGACAAACACCTGCATAGGTGTGTTTGGGATAGAAGATGGTGAGGTAGCTCTCCGCCTTCCTCATTGTACATCTCAGGGAGGTGGAGACTGGGGGAGACTCCTGCCCTCCCCCAACATGTTCCCTGAGGGAAACGGGGAACAATGGTCTTTGCAGGATGGTTCAAGTGCTGGTGCCTGGGGGTGTAAGGGAGGGCCAGCTCCTTTTTTGCCTGGTGGCTCTGGGGAGGTTGGGGCTAAACCCAGGCCTTTGTCAGCACCCCTGTGCACAGTCCATCTGCCAGCAAGGAGAGACTGGGGCACTTCTGCTATTCCCCCACTTCAGAGGGACCCACCCACTGCCCCAAGCTGGGGCCCCAGGCCCAGGCGTGCATCTTATAGGTGACATTTTTTCTTCCCTCTGTAGTACTTGCTCCTCTCCTCACGCTTGCCTTCCTGTCACCAGAGTCTGACAGGCCCTCTCCTACTGCACTCTGTTGGCACCAAATTTTCACACTTCCAGCTTTAGTGGTGCTGTGAGGTTCTCCTGCTGTCTCCTACAATGGGGTTTGCTGCCCCGCTCAGACTTTCCTGGTGCTCAACCCCCACCCCTCAGCCACTTCGGGGAGCCTCTGCCAGCCCCCACCCTGCTATTCCAGCCCTTGTCCTCCGCATAGGGAGAGGGATTCCAGAAAAAAAGCTCCCAGAGGCTTTTCCCTGCTGCCCCCTCCCACTGAGGAGGGGCACTCTCAGTCCCCACTTGATCCCTCCCCCCTAACTGAGGGGGTCCCGTGCAGGACAAGCCACCTTGATCTGGCTCAGGGGCGGGGGAGGGCAGTGAGGGTTTTGCACGGACCCAGCTTGGACCCAGGCACCCCGCCAGTCTCAGCAGGGTTGCCCAGCTCCTTCTACAAGCTCAAGTCTCCCACACTGTTACCCCCTCAGCCCTGCTCCCTAGACCTGGGCAGCTCACAATCACCAACCTCATTCTCAAAGCTGTCAGCACCCCCAGTTCTCGGGCTGCCAGCCCTGGCAGGGCCCCAGAACCTCTACACAGGGAAAGATTCAGGGCGCAGAGGTTTGTGAAGTAGGCTCTGTAGAGTGCCCTGAAGCTGATCTGTGTGCACGTGTGTGTATGCACGCATATATGTGTGTACGTGCACGATGGACCCAACACTGGGGGCTCTGGGACCCGGCTCATATTTTGACCATAGAACCCCAAACTTGTTCTGGTACCAGTGGAGACTCCACATAAGTTGCTACGTAAACAAAACAAGCTATTAGTTTTTTAAAAGGTTTGAAACCACGAAAACGAGATAAAACTCATTTTTATACATGGGAAACTGAGGTGCAGGGGAGCAAAGAGTGTTTCAAAGTCACAGAGTCACAGGTCAGTAGCAGAGCTGGTACCGTATTAGGCTGCCTGGCTCACAGGCTGGTGTCTTTGGCCAAGACCAGTCCTGAAATGTCCCTCTGAGGAGGGTGGCAGGTGGAAGCGGAAGTACCAGAAGGCCCAGTCCAGAGAAATGGGTTAAGGTCACAGCTTCTCCTCCCTTGGTTCCCCTGTGACGGGCTGAGAGAATAGTTGCATTGGAAAGGTCGCTGCGTTCTTAACTGGAGGCTTCAGGTTGTGGACTGGGAAGGGGCAGGATGAGGGAGGAAGAGCGGAGGGGATAGGGATTCACCCTCTGGGTCACTCATACCCTTCCCCCAATGAAGGCTCCAAATGCCCTCCCGCCAGTTGGAGACTGCTTCTACCGTCCCCCGTGGGCACTGACAGTTGTCCACACGAGGAAGGGCTCCACAGGCACTCCCCACCACAGGCCCTGTCCCGCTGGAAGCAGCCCCTCCACCCCCAAACATCTACTTCCAAGTAGAGGGACCTGGTGGCCAGGTAGGGACGAGGTTGGGTGACCCTGAGGTAATGACTTCTGGGGTGGGAAGGCTGTGAAGAAGGGGGTAAGTATTCTGTCTCAGGGGTGCTGGGGGCACCCTCCTATTGGAAACAGCAGAAATGGCACAGTGGGGAGCATTCAGTGTGTCTCCCCTGGAGTCCAGCTGGGCACTGGGAAAACGCTATTGAAGGAATCGATGCGTCCATCCTCCCCCAAACCCTCCACAATCACCAGCCTCCTCCTCCCCACCGCTCTGTCCTTTAGAGACTACAAGGACTGAGTTATTCTTAGTAGCTTTCATTCATCAAAGCGTGACAAATGGTGTCCTGGGAGGAATGCCTGGGTGCCAAAGAGAGCCAGAGGAGTGGAGTGGGGTGCCAAGGCCCCATCTGAGGAGAGACTCCAGTGCCTTCGGGAGCCCCCAGTCTGAGGGGGAGACATAACCCTGCCTCAGGGAGTCCCAGTCTGAGGGGGGAGACCCAGACCTGCCCTCAGAGCTCCCTGTGATGGAGGATACTACCCCCACACACCACTCTCCTCGGCTCTCAGTGAGATCTCAGTCTGAGGGAATTCTAATATCCTACCTTCAAGAAACCTCTGGTCTCATAGCAGAAAACTAGCGGTCATGCACGCTGGAGAAGATATAGTGCATAACCAAGGGATGAATTGAAACTCAAGATGAAAAAAAGCGGTTACCAGAGGGGTATCCAGAAGCATATGTAGCCACCACTGCCACCACATGTGGGGAGCCTAAAGAGGGGCTCCCAGGAATACTCACGTCTGCAAGGGTTACGGAGAAACGTGCAAAGATTCCAAAGGGTGGCAATGATGCAATCTGAGGTCCTACTAGTAGCAGCTGCGGCTGAGCGGGCTGTCGTAAATCAGGGGGCTTCAAACCCAAATGCCTTTGGGGACGACTCTGGCCTCTCTGGCCTTTCCAACGGGTAAGGCAATCAGAGAACCTGCACTGTCTGTAGGCTCTCACATCCAACATAAAAACCACATGCTCATTGCAGGCCAGACCTCACTAAAGATTAAACTTGGCCAAGACCATGAATTTGCAACCCTCCTTGACATCTGCAAAGAATTCCTGAGAGAGGAGGGGTTTGGATAAAGAGGCTGACAGCCCTTAGACTGGGCCACCAGGCTTGGCTTCTGTATCTTCAGGGCCTCCTCCCACCCTTTTTGGGATGGGAGACTTGAGCCATTCTTCACCCTGCGGCTCCCTTGTGGCCGATAGGCCACAGCTGGTGTGCTGCCCAGGGCTTCAGGTGTGTGATGGGGGGACATCACCTTTCTTTGCAGGATGGTAATTCCCCCGCTGGGGAAGGAAGCTGTGGGGCCATCATAAGCCACCGTTCAATGAGTTCTGGCTGAGTGGCCCTCCCTGAGAGCCTTTACTTTTCTGTGCCTCATATCCAAAATGGGGATATTGTTGCCCTGGTGTCCTAGCCGCCCTCTCCCACACAGTTAACTTTCAAATAGGCCTCAGTGTCCATGTCAATAAATGGGTCCGTGCCCCCTTCTCCCTCTCCCAGATCCTTCCAGCAGAGATCTTGAGAACTGTAGGCTTATGGGAGGGGAAGGGCAGGCTTCCATAACCTTTAGACCCTGGGGCCTGTCTCCCCAAGTCCAGCATCTCCCCTCGACCCACCTTAGGTGGGGTCTCATAGCTCTCTCCTAGGACCACAGGGCATCCAAAAGAGGGGCTGGAGGCAGCGGCGGGCGAAGTTGATGCGAGCGCTCCAAGAGCCAGGGGAGGGTTTCCAGGACCGGAGAGGGGCGACCTAATTACTGCGTCGGCCCAAGGCCGCGGAGTGCTCCGCAGCGCGGGAATGAGCGGCGGTGGGTAATTAGAACGCATTAGCGGTGCCCCTGGAAATTCCTGTAATTTTCCCGCGCGCTCCGGGTGTGTTTCGTAGGTGAAGCCATGCGGGCTCGGCTCTGAGTCAGACTCTCGGAAGCCCGGGTGGGGACGCAGGGGCGGCAAGAAGCCGCATAAAACTCCTGCCGCCGGAGGCGCCGGCGCCTTCCGCTGGCGCGGAGTCACCTGTCCCCGGGACTCCCCGCGATGCCACCCCACTTCCGCAGATGGTGGGCGTGGGTCACAAGTGGGCGTGGACCCACGAGAGAGCGTGTCCGTTTCTCCTCCCGCCTCCAGGGGGCGCTCCCGGGCCCAGCGGATCTTCCCCGGGCCTCGCGTTCTGGTCCCCTACACTCAGCCATGTGGCCTGCTCCCTGCGTGCAGGTGGACTGAAATAGAGAGATTCAGATGCGATGCGCGAGGCAGAGACACGCCCACCCCCACCAGCCACATTCCGTCAGAGACGGGCAACCGACCTAGGACAGCGATAAGAAAAAGAAGTCAAGAGACATCAGAAGGGAGTGGGGACGCTGTTCTAATCGAGCCTGACATCAATTCTGGGGGAACAGGGAGGAGCCAGCCAGGGCTGAGGCTGGGAGGGAGTTTATTTATTAGCCAGATTAGCCAGCATTAATGGGGAAGCGGCGGTGGCCGGCGGCGGCCGGGACATAGCTGGCATAGCTGGCATAGCGGCGGGGCCTCCCGCGGCGCGGGGCTCTAGCGGCTTCAAAGGGGCTTAAAGAGGCCCGTGGTGGCACTGCCACGGCCCCGCGGGGGGGGGGGGGGGGGGGGGGGGGGGGGGGGGGGGGGGGGAGGGCGTGGGCGAGGGGCGGCAGGGGAGAAGGCGGCCATTGTGCACCGAGGGATTAGGGATCTGGCCTGGAAGGAATTTTAAACTGCTTCTAGCCGGGCGCGCCAGGACTCCCCCCCCCGCCCCACCACTGCTCTCCTGAGCACCAGCACGAACATGCTGAGATGTTTACCTGCATTTCTGTGTCTTGGGGGGCGGGGGTGATGTCCTTCCTCCTTCCTCAGATTGGAGACATCTAGGGTTGTCAGATTTGTCAAATAAATACAAGACGTCGAGTTAACTTTGAATTTCAAATAAACAATGAATAAATTTTTAGCATAAGTATGCCCCACATGTTGTATGGGATATATTTACACTGAAATATGATTAGTTGTTTATCTGAAATTCAAATTTAACTGGGCGTCTTGTATTTTTTTCTTCTTCTAGCATCCCTACAATCACTGAAATGTCAATTCCGTGTCTGCAACACATTGGGGGCTCCTGAAAAATTCAACTGGGCTGTGTCTCTACCCTCAGACTAAGTTTCCTGAAGCTGGATGCTGTCTCACCATTCAGAATGGAGCTCTGATAGCAGTACATGTCTCCCCCATCAGACTAGGAGCTTCTTGAGGACAGGCTCGGAATTTCAGATTAGAGCTTGGAGGTCAACATCTGGGTCTCCTTTATCCCCGGGGGGGCGGGGGGTTTCCCTGGCAGGATCAGTGTGCTTCTGGAAGGGCAAGTCTGTTTCTTTTCCTCCCCCAGGCAGGTGGAGGCCCTGCCCAGAGAGGGGTGCTAGGGACCCAGAGGACTGACCTATATAGATGGATGGGTCCTATTTTTCAGGACTCAGGGCTGCAGATTCTCTGGGGTTGTTACACTGGGTACTTGGGGGATGGGGGTTCCCTTCCCGTGTGGCTCCTGACCTGGTCCTGGCCCTTGCTCTGACAGTGGAGGCCAGGCCAGAGGCTGTGGCCAGCATGTAGAAGCCCCAAGTCTGCTTACTCTCAGTCTCCGCCAGGAAGGGGCAGTGTGGCCCTTGGTGCAGAACGGCCCTGCTCACCTCCTCCTCACCCCCCCATAACCATGGCAGCCAAGCTCCCGACATCCATCAGCCTCACTAAACCCCACTGCCCAGCCTTTGCTTGGGCTGTTCTCTCTGCGTGAAGCACCCTTTCTTCCTGTCCTCAAAGGCTGCTAGAGTCCTCACCACTTCTGGATGCTGTGAAGTGCAGCAGGGTGCTTGTGCCAGGATGTTTTCTGGTGAGAAAAGCCCTGCATCTACTTCCTCCTTACTGCTCAACACCTGGGCCAGAGGGGCCAAAGATGGGACAAAGGTGGAGGTGGAGAAGTTGGGAAGGTGGGGGCTGTGTAGGTAGAGGGGAGCAAAGAAGCCTGTGCCACGATCTCCTCCCCCTTCACCCTCTGTAGCCTCTTCCCAAATCCCCTCATCCCCTCAGGGCCTCTGAACTCTTTCCTCGAAGCTGAGGGAGGCCCAGGAGGAGCCCTTTCCCACGGTCTCAGCCTCAACAGCCCCCACCCCCTGCTTCTTTGGCCACAGCAACCTCAGCCTCTGCAGAGTGCAGGCCTGGCCCACCCCATCCCTACAGGGCCCCCTTGGGCCAGGGTGACTGTTTCCGGGAGCCAGTGGCATCATCACCCCACTCCTCAGGCCGCCCAGTCATCAGGTCAGCAATTAGCCACTTCCTCTCTGCTGCATGAGGCCACTGAACGTCACAGCCCCTCCCCTGCCGGCTGCTGGCAAGAGCGCTGGTGGGGGAGTACCCCCCACACATTTTGTAGTCAGTGCCAAGTCCGGGTGCTCCCCGCTACCCCAGACTACTGCGTTCTGGGTTAATGAGCCTCCCATCGAGGAAGCTGGGTGCTCTTGAGGGCGGGAGAAGCCTCCCCCCACCCCCTTCTCCTTATCACTCCATCCCATTGGGTAAGGACACTCCTGTTGCCTGGGTGGGGCAATGCTGGCTCAAAGGCACCAGCAGCCAAAAGGCGGAGCTTAAGACTCAGGTGTCTCTGTCCCCAGTCTTGGGCAGTTTGTTTTCACCCAGCTGTTACCTGGGGCCCGGGAGAATGTGAAATGAGGCTGGTGGCAGTTATCTGGTAAGTGGGGAGAAGTGGGAAGCCACTCTACAGATACTCAAACAAGCAAGGGGGCAGGCTTTTCACAGACACCCACAGGGCTCACACACCTGTGCCTTACAGATACAACTTATGCAAGGTATGCCTTCACATGTCCCTGGTGAGTGAACCCCACAGATGTACACCCACATGTCCAGATACCCCTCTTCCAAACACGCGCACACAGACCCACGGACATACTGAGAGAGACAATAAGCTTGCAGCCACACCAAAAACAAAACCCAGGAAACCACAGAGGAGCCCAAGAGGGTGGCACCAGAAAAGAGACCATCCCAAACCTTTCCGAGAAGAGACCACCCCAAACCTTTCCGGCCTCCCAGTGGGCCAGTGGAAGACTGCACTTCGAGGGTGTTTACGTGGTGGGCAGGTGGGCTGCAGTGGGAGTAGCCATGGTCTGAGTCTGGAGGAAGGGGAAGGGTGCAGATTTCCAGCGAGAATAAAAACTTTCCAACCAATAAAAACAAATATGTGTAATCTTAGGCAGATCCTTTAACTCCTTGGGGCCTCAGCGATAGAGACGGGGATGATGAGAACACCACTTCAATATGGCTCTGAAGTCTAAACGCAATAACCGGCTCAGAGCACACCCTGAGCTGACATTACTAGTGATAAGACCCGCCCCCCCCCCCCCAGTCAGTGTCCTGTTGCTGGGTGGGGGGTTTGCGGAAAAGAGCTGCCCTGGGGAAATAAACAGGTAGCCCTCATCCTGGGCCTTACCTGGCCATCGGATCACCTCTGTCTTTCTCCCTTTCCTGAGGTCCAGCCCCAGCCCAGCTGTGGCAGGTGATTGGGTGCTATTTCGAACTGGCCTGAGGTAGGGCCTGGGAGGGGCTGGCTACCTGCTCCACCTCTACCTGGCTGACAGCAGGTAACTGAGTGCTGGCTTCCAGCCCTTGAGGGGATGAGTCAGCCAGTGTCTCCCCATCTCCGCAAGTGGGGTGCAGGGGATGAGAGCTTGGGTGGAGGGGCCTTCTAGGAACAGGCACTGCTGCCGGGCAGCCACCGTCTTGGCCTACCAGCCTGTGCCCAGCGCGACAAATACCCTTGTCCTTGCTTCTTACTGCTGTCCTTCCAGATTCACGAGGCAAGGCCTGGGTTGCCCGCCCTGCCCAAGTACCTCTTCAATGACATCAGGGAGCCAGGCCTGCTGCCACCATGCTGCTTTGTGATCCTTCTCAGCCCGTCCAGCAGGCTGTCTGAGCCATAGATACAGGAGAACGTACACACATGCTCATAGACACGTGCCCATGGCCACACAAGCACAACCAGACACCAGTGCAGACATGTCCTTACGACTGCACACACAGACTCAGTTCTCCCTCACAGTTATACATACTCACACAGACACGCATGTACACTCACAGGTTCACACACATACACAGATACACCTATACACAAACAGATAGAGTCATAATCACTGTTGTTGGTTGTATTGTGTCCCCCCTCCCCCGACAAAGATATGTTAAAGTCCTAACCTCCAGTACCTGGGAATGTGACCTAAGTTGGAATAGAGTCTTTTGTAGATGTGATTCAAGTTAAAATGGGATCTTACTGGATAAGGGTGGGTCCCTAAATCCAAAGACTGGAGTCTTTTAGGGAGAGAGAGATTTGTAGACACCGCTGTACAGAGATACACAGAGGCCATGTGGCAATGGAAGCAGAGATTGGAGTGATGGAGCTACAAGTCCAGGAAACGCCAAGGGTTGCCGGCAACCACCAGAAGCTAGGACAGAGGCATGGAACCGACTCTCTCCAGAGCCTCCGGAAGGAACTAACTAACTCTGCTGACACCTTGATTTCAGGCTCTGGCCTCCTGAACTGTGAGAAAATACATTTCTGTTGTTATAAGCTACTAAGTCTGTGGTGATTTGTTATGGCAGCCACAGGGAATGAATTCTCTCTCTCTCTCTCTCCTCTCTCTCACACACACACACACACACACACGGCTGGCTCTGGGCTCAGAATGAGGTTGGGGTCTCCCCTTGGAGGCTGCTGTCTCTGCCCTCCTTCCCCTCTGACTGGTGGAGTGGACCCAAAAAACTCATGGCCCAGGGGAGGACTTCAATCGCCTTTCATACCTTCCTTTCCTCCCTGGGGATCTTAATGAGGCACCCCCCTCGAAATCTGCTCTCGAGAATGGGTTGCCCTGTGTATGTGCACCAAACGACACGTCTAAGAATGCTATCGCTGCTTTAATCATATTAATTAAAAACGGGAAACATCCCAAACGGCCATCAACAGCAGAACAGATAAATACATCGTGGCTTCGCCACTCGATAGACGGCTATTCAGCCAGGGAAAAGGAAGAGCTAGTCCTGCAGCAACAGCATGGATGAGCCTCGGAGACCTGATGTTGAACAAACTGGAGCAAACAGAGTGCAAGCTCTAGGTGTTCATCTGTAGGAGGTTCAAGCACAGGGAAAGCCAATCTGTGGTGATGCAAGGCAGGATGGTGGTTACCTGGAGAGGATGGGATTGGCTGAGAGGGGCTGGAGGGAGCCTCCTGGGGTGCTGGAATACTCTATGCTTGATGTGGGTAGGTAGTGATTACATGGGCATATACCTATGAACACATTCACCAAGCTGTACCCCTAATATTTGTGCAATTTGATACACAAATCTTATACCTCAATAAAAAGTGAATAAAAACAAACAAACCTGAGTTCCCAGGAAGTCAATGACCAGAGGCCACTGGATAGCATCTTCTAGAGTGGGTAGCTCCAGGGCCTGTCTTGTTCTGTGCTGCCACTCGTGTCCTCAGGCCTGGGGACACTTGTGTGACTGACTTTCCAGGGTATTTGTTGACTGTAAATGTTGAGCCTGGTGCTGCCTGTGGATACCTTGGGGGTGTCAAGGTAGCCAGACCGTCCAGAGATGACCCATCTCTGGGTGGAAATGTGGGGAGAAGGGGAGCATAGGGTCTTACTGTAATCTACTTCCCCAAGTAAAGACCACACATAATGACTTCTACAAAAAGCCCACATTGAAGAATAGCTACGTTGTATTCAGCTTTTGCTATCTACCAGGCATGCACTAAGCACTTTTGAGGGACATGGCAGTGTTGCCATTTCACAGACAAGACAACTGAGGCTCTGAAATGTGGAATGAATCCCTAAAATCACAGAGGAAGCTCACCAGAGGGGATTTGGCACCATTGTTTCATTAGACTGGGCTCCCTGAGGGCAGGGCTGTATCTCCCCCTCGGTGTGGGCTCAGGAGGGGTTTGGGGAAGCAGCTTGTCTTGAACCTGACTTTGATAGCACACACATTGCTTTCCTGGAGTGTCTGGGAAGGGGCTGTTGAGCTGGCAGCCTTACTCTTCTTCGCCCTGGCTCCCACCCCTATATCTAGCTGCAGTTTAGGACCATGGATCTAGGGGTGAGGAAGGGAGGTAGAAGAGGGTGTGGATCAGAGGGACCTGTCCCTTTGGTGGCTGCTGGGATCAGGGCTGGAAGCCCGCATCCCTTTCCTCCCTTCCTGGCCTGGCCCACTGGGTGTCAGGACCACCCAGCTGAGCCATGCCAGAAGGGCCCCCAGCACTTTCCAGGACCAGGTGCTTCTCACTCTGCCATCGCCTCTGCATCAGGAGCTGGGTCATATGATGGGGGTGGGGGGGTAGGTGTAACAGGAGCTGCAGGCTCCGCAGCCTGCCCTGTGGCTATATTAAGTTCTGTGCCTGGTCTCCCCTCTTGCCCCCGCCCCCAGGACTTTCCCTCCTCCCCCAAGGGATCCTGCACTGCAGATTAAGGAGTCATTCCTCTCCCCCATCCCACTGTCCTAGGAAAGGGGGGCAGAAGCCTAATGAGGTCAGAGCCAGCGGATGGGGGAGCCAAGGAAGTAAGTTTAGGCCTTGGGCGCTATGAGCTGCAGAGGGACGCGCCTGGGCGGGAGGCTGCCGGCTCCTGAGGCCCGAGCACCCCTCACATGCAGTCGACCCCCACCGATGCCCACGCACATCACCCGGGGCTCACAAGGGCACACGTAGAATCTGCTCACCAGCAGCTGAGACGAGGTTTACACGCTTGCAGGGCAACCACATGTAGCCATGCATGCATGCACACCTGGGAGCCCACTGTCACCCTGGTAACGCTGACAGTCGCTCATGTCTGCACACCCAACCATGCATGCAGGCACCCACGCATGCTTGCAGCCCCAAGCACTCACACACACACCATCCACCCCTGTTCACCACGTTTCCTCAGCCCCCAGCGTCTGTGGCTGAAGCAGAGGGGAGGAGATAGTCTGGGCTCTGCAGGGCCTTTGCACCCCCTGCTTAGATCTAAGGGCTCAGTCCCAGTCTCCCCTCGCCCACAGTGGGACTCACTACCCCTGCGGTGAGGGGCCAGAAACCCCAGGAAGCCCTGCCTTTTCCCCAGGGTGAGGGCATGGGGCCGGATGGGGTTTATTAATAAACTCACTCCTGACTGGAAAGGCTTATGCAGAAGCACCAACCTCAAGCCAATCAGAGCAGAACTTTCCAGGAATGCCACCCCAAAGCAAGTCTGCCTCTGACTCCAGGATTATTTCTCATCCCTGACTTCATCCCCTTGGTGTGTGGGGCTCCTGCCAGGCTCCACAGGCTCTGCCCAGCAGGCCCGCTGTCACCTGGCAGCTGACATCTGCCTTGGCTGCCACCCAGAGAAGGTCATAGCGAGTCGGTGGTGGGGCCGGGATTAGAACTGCTTCCTCTGTCATCCGCTCTTGCTACTCCCGGCTCCCCCAAACTGAGGACAGTTGAGCCTGCTGTGTTTGGGGTGCAGCACGGCCTCAGCACCCACCCATGGCACCCCGATGCTGCCCTGATACCCCATTCTGAGTGGGGAGAAGCCCTGAAAGGCAGAGAGCCTGGGCCAACGTACTGGCCTTGTGACCTTGGGCAGGCAGAATGGGGCCTGTCTGTGGTTCGTTGTCGTCATTCATAAAACGAGGATAAAAACGCTCACCTGAAGGGAGCTGTGAGGATGAGGAGGGCGTGACGGCTGGTATAAACTGTAAAGGGCGGTGCCGGAGTGCAGAGTCGATGGTGTTTATGTTTTTGCCTCCGTCACTAATGCTAACAGCATTCCCGCCTGCCTCACCACCGCCCTCCCCGACGCCGCCTCCTGCCCACTATCACGTCCTCCATCAGACGTCACTCTGTGTTGTCAGCGCCATCACACTGCTCTCTTTGTCCATCACAAGTACGGCGTTCTCACCACTCAGTCACTCCAAGGACACTTATTCAGCACCCACTATGTTCACGGTCATGTGAGCAGCCCTCTGGAGATTACTCCTGTCCAGGGTCCCACCCTTTGGGAACGGACTATACAGCCTCTCATTTCCTTAAGCCCTGACACACAACCCGTCTCTGCCTCCTCAATCTACCCTGCACTACTCCAGTTATATCTGTACACGATGGCTCAGCTTTGCCTGTCCCCTCCTTGGTTGGCGTGCGTGTGTGTGTGTGTGTGTGTGTATGCATGCGTGTGCTCACACCCACACTGTTTAAACTGTCTGTAAAGTCAGCATCCTACATGTAGCAGAGTGGCCTGGGTCTCAATCCTGGCTCTGACACTTTGTAGCTGTGTGACCTGGGATGTCACTTTACTTCTTTGTGCCTCAGTCTTCCCAACTGTAAATTGGGTTAATAATAGAGTTAATACTAGTCTCATAGAGCTGTAGTAAGGATCCCCTGAGATATTGTATATATAGTACTTAGAACAGAAACAGGCAGATAGCAAGTGTTTAATAAACATTAGCTGTTGTTCTGATGATGATGGTGATGATGACGATGATTCCATCCTACCACCAATTTTTGGCACAAGGCTTTGCATTGTCAATGAGAATGAATACATTAATGGATACACTTGACTTCCCAACACAAACATCTTGGGAGGGAGGGAAGTGGTGAGCCTTTCTGAGAACTGTGTGGACTTTTGCCTGCTCCCAGAAAGTGCCTGAACTCTCTGGGTGAGCAGTGGGCAGGGGGTTGGGAAGGACCATGCAGGGAGCTGGAACCCTTATCAGCTGAGCAACCATAGGCAAATCATCATCTAACCAGCTCAAGCCTCAGTTTCATCTGTAGAGTGGATCACTGCTCAGGGCCACTGTGAGGCTATCCTCTCTGTTGATGTTAAACGCAGGCACCCCAGGTGGCTGTAGATGGGACGCAGGGCTAGTATACCCTTTGGATCTCAACTTCCCCACACAGACAATGGGCAATCCCAGCAGAGCCTGCTTCCTAGAGTAGATGGAGAAGATGCTGAGTGATAGGAAGTGCTCAGAAGAGTAAAAGCCTGGAGAAGTTCCGGGGACGGCATTAACAATGATGGACCCCAGTGAGGCCCCAGCTTGGTCTGACCTGAGAAAACGCGTTGAGGTCTGAGCTGGGTTCCTGGAGCAGGGCGGGGGGCAAAGGGAGAGGGGGGCTGACAGGTCCCTAACTTCAGGCTCAAGGAGACCACTCTGTGCTCAGACTCCCATGTGCACCACGGCATGGTCCATGGAGAGGGGTGGGGCTGCTGGGACATGGTGGGAGGGGGGGCCTGGGAGGCATACAGGCTTTCCTGGGGTCCCCTGGGGTCCCCAGTACATTGACAACACAGCTGCAGCCACCTGAGGATGGCCTCCGCTCTCCTCCTCAGTGGCGCCCTGGTCGTGAACCCCCAGGGAATAAACAGGAGCAGCAGCCGGCTGCCTGGTGTGTACTCCCGCCCCCACAATGTAAACTCCTGGGACATATTTATGTTGTCTGGGCCTGGCCCCAGTCCCCTGCCCAGCCTGGAGAGGTCACGCCATGCCAAACGTCACATGTGCAGAGTAACTGATTCCTCCCTGTGGTGGGGGAGGGGGGATGATGGGGGACAGGGACCAGAGGGAGAGTTGCAAAGGGGGCAGGGAGAACGAGTACCACTGAGCGCTTAGCGGTGCCTGTTCCTAGAACTGCAGGTCAGAATTCTAGCATATCCCTGGCCTGGCCAGTGACCCAGGTCACTCTGTGGCCTTCCAGGGCCAGTCGTGGCCCCAGACTCTGGGGTCACGGCTCTACCCAACCCACAACTGGCCTGAGAATTGACCCACTAGCCTTTCTTTGGTTTACTTTTTCACTACCCTCTGCTGAGCACTGTGCCAATTCTCGTGTGCACAGTATCTCATTTAAGCCCCGCCACCGCCTGGAGCAGGAGCTGCTGCTGTCCTCACGACCCTGAGGACGGCCAGGGGCGCAAGCAAGCAGCCTGGCGTGATGGAGCCTGTGAGTCCCCGGGGTTGGGGCTGGAACCTGGTTTGTGAGCAGAGCATCTCTGCTCGTAAAAGCCATGCCAGCCAGGCCACGGACCTTGGGGCAAAGTGATCCCAGAGTCACCACTAGAACCCAAGGCTCTTGAGTCCTGGGTCCACTTTATTCCTGCTGTACCAGAAGCAGAGTGGTGAAGAGACCCAGCCCTGCCCTGAGGGAGTCCCAGACTGAGGGGGTAGCACAGCACTGATCCCAGGGTCCCTTCTGAGGGGGAGTCCCATATCCCAGGAAATCACTGACTAGCCACAGCACTGACAGGTGGAGCCAGAGGGCTTCATATAGCTGGAGTCCGTGTGGGAAGGCTTCCTGAGGGAGGAGGCTGGCAGCCCCGTGAGGAAGGAGGAGTTGGGCAAGTGGTGGACAGCTCTTGGTGGCCCTAGAGGCCAGAGCTGAATTCCACACTGCCCTGATTAGGAAACAAGGCTCATCTCTGCTCCCTCCCCTACGCAACCCCCAGCCTGTCTGGGAGTGGCAGGAGGAAAAACCGTGTGACAAGCATTCAGCTGGGAGCTGAGCACATCTCAGGAGTGACACCCAGGAGGGAAGGCTATTTTAATCTGGAAAGTTGCCTGTTCCAGCTGCCCACCTGAAAATAACCTAGTTCCCAAAGGAACCTGCAACATCGTGGGCTGCCAGCAGCCTAATGGAGAGCTCCAGGCCCTGCACCCCCACTGTGGCCACCCTCTGTCCTCAGACTGGGTCTCCCTGTTCACTGGAGCCCTCCCATACTGGGGCTGTGTCTCCTCCTTCAGACTGGGGGCTTCCTCGGGGCAGAGGCTATAACTGTCATCAGATTAGAAGCTCTTGGAACGCAAAGGTTGTCTCTCCCCACTCAGATTGGAAACTCCCCAGAATATGCCGGTCCTTGGAGCCAGCCTCCCCATGGAATTAGGGGGGGGGCGGGTTCCAGGGGGCCTTTTCCTCCTTTTGGGCTGTAATAGCTGGATGCCTTGTGGTGGAGAAACCAGATCTCCCTCCCCCCATGGCCACAAGTGTGTTTGGCTGGTGGGCTCACGTGGGGCCTAAGCATGTCTGGCAGTGCCAGGCTGCCCTGCTGCTGGCCACATGGCCCCTCACAGGAGGGTTCACATGTCTCAGCCCCAGCCAGCCAGCCACCTGCTGCCTCCTGCCTCCCAAAATAGGAAATCACTGGCCTTCTCCCGTTACCAGCTGCACGCCCACTGCCCTTGTCCTCGGGATGGGGCTCTCACTCACCCCCAAGCAGCTCCTCTGTGGACCATATGGAGGGGGTCGATACCAGTCCTGACTGTCCTCAGAGCTGGACGAACGAATGTCACCAAAGGGGAGGGTTGCTCTGCTCCTGGGCTGGGTCCCAAATGGGGAGGCGGCCCAATAAGTTCCGTGTGCCTTGTAACGAGCCAGTATGCACTGGTCTCGTAAAGAGGGGCCCTACTACATCCTCCCCCCCACCCCACCTTTTCTCCTCCCCAGCATCCAACACAAACCTGGTGTGGAGTAGGGGCTGAGCGTGTGGAGTTGACCCCAGAAATATGATGAACTTAATATCATTGCTTATTGAAGGCAGAGAAACTGAGGTTAAGAGATTGAGACGACAACCCTTTGCACACATGCATAGCCTCCCCTCCATTTATTTCACAGCCATTAATAACTGAGCATTTACTATGTCCTGCGACACTGGGCCAGTGCTCCCTATTACTATGTTTAATCCTCACAACACCCTATTGAGAGGAGTATAGTCGTACCATTTAACTTTAGAGGGAAATAAGCTCAGAGAGGTTGAGTGACTTGTCTAAGGTGACACAGCAAGGAAGTGGTAGAGTTGGTATTCAAACCCAGGTTTGTACATTTGCTTTTTTATTTTTTCCTTTTATTTTGGTGGGCTTTTTTTTTTTATGAAAAAGTTTAAACATTCAGACAAAGTGAGAGAATAGGACGATGAACCTGCAAGTACCAATTTTCAAGATGAAACAATGAACGTTTTGCCAGATTTGCTTTATCTTTTTTTGTGCTGAAATATTTTAATTATAGACATTATGACATGTTACCCCTAATCGCTTCAGAATGCATCTCTAAAAAAATAAAACCCAGTTTTCTAAATAAACTAGCATGGCATTCTCACACTGAACAAAACCATTTCCTCCTCTTATCTAACACGCAGACCATGTTACACTCCTTTTAGTTGAACATAGGCTTCCTTGGATTCCTGTTACTGTATCACCCTGCCACTGAGGAGTGCGTGGACCAGGTTTTGGGGAGGTCTTTGCTAGCCTCTGCCTCTTACGTTCCCATGGGGACACAATCCCTTCCTTCTCTTTTTCCCATTGCCAGGGGCAAGGTGTCTAGACAGCAGAGTAACAGGACCTGAGAGATCTTGGTGGGTGGCAGAAGCTGTGGGGGAAAACTTAGGGGAAACTTAGGGGAGCCCCTTGTCTCCTAGGGTGGGGATGAAGGGACAGAGAGGGGCCATGGGCTGGCAGGAGGGGATCTCAGCAGGCCCTTCCTGGAAGCCCCTCCCCCACAGGTCCCCTCTCCACTCCGGGCCTACAGACCAAACAGCCCACTGCCTGCTTCAGCCAGAACAAGAGCTGGAGGCAGGTCAGCTTACTGGGCCTCCTCTACACCCTCACCCCACGGGCCTACATTTCACCACTATCAATTTCTGGGGTGAGGGAAGGAGTTGACAAGACAGGGCAAGGCCACCCCTGCATGGAGAACGATGCTTTTTAACAGGATTCTGGGAGATCCTGGGGCCCCACAAGTGACAATGAAGGGGTCTACCTGGGGTGGGAGGAAGGCATGGGTGGGATGGGGAAGGGGCCTTCAGGGGTCCCCCAGGCACCAAAGCTGAGGCCACAGGCCCACTGATCTCAACCTAACCCCAGGAGTTGGTCCCAGCGGGTCTCTGCCTGACTGTGGAGCCATTGCTCCCTCCTCGCTGAGCCCTACACACCCGGCCCAGCGCTCCCGCGCATCCTGTGTAGGTCTTCCTCCTGGTGTCTCCCGGAGCTCCTGCCCCTGGGCCTTGCATACAGCGCTCATGTAATGAAGCCAGCTGCCTAAGGGCTCTGAACCGAAGCTCTGACGGCAGCTGTAGCCTGCCCTAAACCAAGTGCTCAGAGAAATGGCTCTATCAGCACTTTCCTCCTCAGAAGGGCCCTACCTTGTTCCCGTGGGTGGTCATTCTGTGGTGCAGGAAGACAGCTGGAAAGGCTGAGACGTAGAACCCTATCCTGGGGCCTGAGAGGGGAAAGGAGCCCCAGTCTGAGGCAGACACACAGCCCTGCCCTCAGGGGGGCACCCCGTCTGAGGGGGTGACCCAGCCATTAAAGGGGACCTATCCCTTCAGCCTCACTCGCTGTCACAGCAACACTGAGAGTTGGGGAAGAAGAGGGGCTAATGTCTGAGGGTCCCCACACTGACTCCAGATTCCTGGCAGCTTTCTTTCCTCAGCCAGGGCCAGGGTGAGGTGAACTTCCTGCTCAGACCCTTGCAGGCTTATTTCACCACTAAGAGCTAGTAACAAATGCCTGGGGCCTCTAGCCTTTGGAGATTTTTTGTGGAAGAGCCAAGCCCCTCGCTTGGAGCACTCAGGGGCTTCTCACTGGCAGCATTTGATTAGTCACCGTCTTTTTCCATCCACTATATCAGGTGAATCTCACACAGCCACATGTCATAACGCATCCCTGTTTTATAGATGTGGAAACTGAGAGTCAGAAACTTGAGAGGATGCCTGAAGCCCCATAGCTAGGAAGTGACAGAGGCTCACTCTGTTTGGCTTCAGACTATGTGTTCTTTTCAGGATCCAACCTGGGGAGGGAGCTACCCCTCTGTTCACACAGGGACAGAGCTCCATCCAGCTCTCCCACTCCCAGCTGATTATATATACAGTCCCATCAGGGAGTGTGCAATTCCGTTGTGAGGTTTCTGGAGGTCTGAATCGTGGAGCCTTTGGGGAAATGCCCTGTGGATATTTGGGGAGACCTCCCAGAGGGGTGTGGGGTAGGGAAGGGAGGAGAGAGGGAAATTTACTGGTCACCATTGTGCAGTGGTTGGGGGCCGCCTGGAGGAACAAAAGAAATAATCTCAGCAAATAGCAACAGGCTCTGTGAGATGGCAGGCTCTGCAAACCCCGACACACTACGCGTCGATGGGCCTGCAGTGGCCAAGGGAATGAAGAGCATTATGGGGGGGACCCTTGTGGTCCAGAGGCGCTAAGGGCAGTTTCCACTCACCGTAGTGGGGAAGGCAGCACTTGGTGCCAGTCAGTGGCTCTGCCGTCGTGAGGGAGTCCTGGAGGAAGACACCCAGCCCTTCCCCGCTCCTCCCCTCTTCCCACAGCCCTCTGCCTGCCCTCGGCCTGGTGCTCTGCTCCTTAGCTGGCTGCAGAGGTGCCAGGGCAGGAAACTATGGTTGGGGGAGTGAATAGGGAGTGGGAGTGGGGGGAGCAGGCACGGGAGGTGGGGAGGTTCCCTCATGTGGAAGCCTGCCCAGCTGGTGGATTGGCAGTTCTGGTCCCAGGGAGCCACGATGTAGGTTAGAAGCCTGGCCGCCCCAGCTCATGTCCCTCTGAGCTTCAGAATGTCAGCTGTCACCCTCAGCCTTGGGAGCAGGAAAGGGAGTGGTGGAAGCAGCAAAGTTTTCCAAATGGAAAATGATGAAATCGTTCTGGAAAGCTGACTTTCCCAGGCTATGGTGGGTATAGCTGACAAGGGGAAACCTGAGCTCTGTGGGCAGGCAGGGGGTCCAGAGGCAGGGGATCAGATGGGAGGTGCCTCTCGGTGACACAGAATCCTGGGAAGCCACTCCAGAGCTGTGGGGGCCTGATGCTCACAAGCCACCTGGTGGGGGCAGGGGAGGGGGCAGCTGAGTTACCTCGGCCCAGGGCCCCTGGAGTGGATACCCAGCCCAGCAGCCAGGGTGCTGCTGCAACAACAGGCAGGGCCTGTTTCTCCTCTGCACCCCTCCCACATTACTCAGAGTCAAGGCCAAGATCCTTGCTGTGACCAGCAAGGCTCCATGTGATCCCACCCTCCTACCTACCACTCCACTGTGCGCTCGCTCTGCTCTAGCTTCCGACGGACGAGCTGGGTAACGCTCCAGGCTATTCTCTCTGCCTGCATGCTGTCCCCCCAGATATCGACAAGGAGGGCTCAGCGCCCACTCCTTGAGGTCTTTGATTATCACCTTCTAAGTGAAGCCGCTCCTGATCACTGTCATTCCTACTGCAACCTGTCCTCCCTCCCCAGCACAGCCCTGCCCCCTCCAGTTATCTACAGAGGGTGCCAAACAAATGTAGACACATTTTAAGAAAGGAGAAAACTATTAAAATTGTAATACTCGATATATACCGATAACAAAAGAGGAACACAAGTCACGTTTGACGTCTGCAATGACAAGAGGTGCTCAAAGTGGTTCCCATCAGCGTCCAGACACTTCTGATGACGGCAAACTACTGCTTAAGCAGCGTTGACCAAAGTGCCCACTTGTATACATTTTTTTGGCATCCTGCTATTACCATGCTTTATTTGTTTCCAAATCTCTCATAGTCTTCTAATATATTTGTAGTGGGTTAAGGGCAGCCCCCCAAAAGATATGTCCACATAGTTACCCCTGGGATCTGTGAGTATGACCGTGGTGGATTTAATAAGACCGTAGTGCCATAGTGGGTCTCCTCCCCCTCCCAAACTTCAGGTCGTTCTAGAATAGGGGTGTCCAAACGGCGGCCCGCGGGCGAACTGTGGCCCGCAATCCATTGTTAATTGGCCCGCAGCAAATTCCAAAAATATATTTAGTTTACTTAAATAAACCAGGTGAGGTAACACGTACTTCACCTCAAGTGAGTGGCCCGGCTGTTTGTGTATTTTACCGCATATGGTCCTTGGTAAAAAACGTTGAAAAAAGTTTGGACACCCCTGTTCTAGAACCTCAGAATGTGACCCTATTTGGAAATAGGGTCTCTGCAGATGTGCTTAAGGCTCTTGAGATGAGATCATTCTGGATTTAGGGTGGGCCCTAAATCAATGACTAGTGTCCTAACAAGAAGAGGAGAAGACACAGAGAGATGCCGGGGAGACAGCCAGGTGAAGATGGAGGCAGAAATTGGAGGGATGCAGCCACAGGCTAAGGAACTCCAAGGATTGCCAGGAGACACCGGAAGGAGTGAGATATTCCCCTCTTGGAGCCTTTGGAGGGTGCGTGGCCCTGCCAACACCTTGGGTTTCAGACTTCCAGTTTCCAGAATTGTGAGAAATTTCTATTGTTTTAAGCCACCAAGTTCTGTGGCAATTTATTATGGCAGCCACGGGGAATGAATGCAACTCTCTATAATTTACTTATTAATTTTGTTATTGTCTATCAACACACTCCCCGACTCTCCGCCCCGTGTTCCCACTCCTCAATCTGAGCTCCTAGAAGACAGGAATTTTTCTTTAGTTTTCTCACTGATAAATCCTGTGCTTCGCACAGTGCCTGGCATATAGCAGGTGCTCAATAAATGTTTGTCAAGTGGCTGAACGATGAAATTAGATGAAAGCAAGGAATGTAGGTGTGGGAGTGGGAGGTTGGGAGGTGGGTCCTCAGAAGGCTGACTTGGCTGCTCAACATCTGGGCCCTCTGCGTCCAGCTCAGCGCAGCTCAGCACCTGTGCAAGGGACCACCTGGAAGAAGAGGAGAAGGAGACTTGGGGTCCCCTGGAAACAGACCCCCCACCCAGGACAGGTGGCCTCACCTCTCTGTGAGGCCTAAAATTTATGAACGAGGCCACTTGGACCTTCCAGCTGAATGTAGCTGATTAAGTGATCTAATCCCAGGTGAGACCTGGAGAACAGCCCTAACAACCCCAGAACTGTGAGAAATTAATACACCATTGTTGTTTTAGGCCACTAAGTTTGGGAGTAGCTTGTTTGCAGCCATCAAAACCTTGGAGGGCTGCATCTTGGAGGTGCTTCTGATTCCAACATGGTAGGACTTTTGAGAGCTTAGCTAGAAGCTGGTTCCCTCTAGGGTGTGGAGAGACACCACATTTCAGACTCCGCAGACAGGTCTTGAGTTGGAAAGACTTTGTGGACTCTAGGCTCCTGAGCATCCAGGGAGACCACGTCCAGCCCCTTCTCAGCTCCTCTCCTATCACCTCCTCTCAGAAAGTTGCCTTCTAAGCTCACAGGCTTCTGCCCAACTTCAGCTCCAGCCCAGCCTCTAGGGCCTGGGCAGAGGGTAGGGGGCAGAGCTAGTGAAGGTGTCTGGAGTGGCTGGCAGTCAGTCCCCTCTCTCTGTGTGCCCCCTGCCCTGGAGAGGTCCCCTGCCCCGGAGAGAAAGCTCTGAGCTTTCTCTGGTTGAGGGAAAATATTTTTCACATTCTGAAAGCTGGCCCTGCAGGAAGCTGCTGATGCTGCCGATGGCCTGGTGAAGACAGCGACGTGGAGGCCTGTACTGGACACTGGGGTCCACGTTCCTGATGGAGCGTGGAGAGTCTGCCGAGAAATGTCCTGTTCCGGATGTGGCCCAGAGATGTCAGGAGACGTCAAAACACTGAGCGCAGCCAGCCAGGCCACTGAGAGCCTAGTGGGGTCAGGGGATGCTTGTGTCCTGCTCTGGAATGGCGCAGTGCTCAGCCCGGAAGCTGGGGACAGAGAAGGCTATGAGGCAAGGACACTGGACAGAACACTGATCCGACCTGCATTGCAGAGGACAAGGGCCTCCCCTGAGCCTGTTGGTTCTGGGCTGTCTTGAATAGATGTGTGTGTGTATGTGTGGGGGGGTATGTGTGTTGGGGTGGGGGGACAGTGCAGGCCTGAGCCTGGCCCCAGATGCCATGCCCACCCAGCTGTCCTGCTAACTGGCCTGGGAGGTGCACACAGAGAGACCTCCCCACTTCTGACCAACGTCCAAAGGGACCTCCAGGATCTCAGTTGCAGCGTTTCCCAAGACACACAGTGCCTGGCCTGTCTTCTGAGCCCTGGTGGCCCATCTAGGCTGCCCGAATTAGCCTTTGGCCCCTGGAGACAAAGTTCCTGTGGTCCGTCCTGGGGGCTTCTGGGGTCAGGACACTGCTGTTAATATGAGCAAAGAGCTCTGCCTTCATGCAGGTGATACGCCCACTGTCCCTTTCCCCGCCTGGGAGCCTAACTAGGGCCGTCATGGGCTGTGGGGCTGGCTGGGATGGGCAGCTGGCCCAAGAGGCATCTTACGCACCTCCCTGCCTCCAGGGCAGGTCTGTCTTGGCTGAGAATCTTCCTTCTCTTCTGCAGAGGGTGTTTCACAATGTCACACTCAGTCTCTGCCACTCCTTTCACCCCTCTGGATGCCCCCCCGCCCCTGCCCCAGGGTTCAAATCCTCAAGCCCTCACTCAGAGGGGGATTCTCCATGTGAACTTGAGCAAGTCACTGCCCCGTGTCCCAAGATAAAGACTAGAAACTTCCTCATAGCTTGCTCTCCCATCTCTGCCATCCTAGGTTTCTCTGTAGAAGTGGTACTCACAGGTAGCCCCCTCCTTCCTTCCTCCCTTCTTCTCCCCTCCCCTTGTGTAAACTAATGATTCTCTCTGAGCCTCAGTGTCTCTATCTATCATAACACCCACCTTGCAGGGTTCTTGTAAGGATTAAATGAAGAAGTGGGAAGGAGGAATGGAGAAGAGGGAACCTGAAGCTAAGAAAGGCTGGACCTTCTAGGGCCTCATTTCTGCAAGTGGTGGGCCACCTGCGTGCCCCATCTGAGCCTGCGTGCCCGTTCTGTGCCTGGCACACCTGTTCTCTACACATGCCATGTGGGCCTACGTGAGGTGTGTGTTTGGCTTGCGTGTGACATGCAGTGTCTGGACGGGGTATGAAGGTGGTGCCGGTGCCCCTGGGTAAACCTCCTTTCTCTGCCACGGCATGAACACGGGATGGTCCTCCTTTGTGCAGTGGACAATGGCTACCTTGTGTGAGTGAGACGGAAAAGTGGGTACTTGTAATTGCTGATTTAGGCAGGGCCCCAAACAGACTTGGAAAGGGCCAAGCCCCGGGGGGGCTGGGGAGCCAGTGCCAATGTCTGAGGCCTGTAGGTGGGCAGGAGGGCGCTGGGGTGCGGCACAGGAAAAGAGCTGAGACGCTGAGCAGGGAGAAAGTGCAGGAGCCCCAATGGGCTGCTTGAGAAATGAAGCGAGGCTGGCTGGGCAGGAAATAAACGCGTGCGGAGAGGCCAGGCAGGGGTTGCGATCAACCAGGCTGTGGGGGGAGGGCTCTGGCGGTAGTTCCAGGCAGAATGGACTCTGCTTCCTTCCGGACCGACCGAGGCCCCCTGGCGAGGGAAGCACTCAAGGAGTGAAGCCAGACCCGTCCTGAGCTGGACAAAGCAGTGCAGAGCTCTGAAACCTGGCTGCGTACTTAGAATTTGCCCACTTCCATGCTGATGTCCAAGCTCTGAGTTTTCTCTGGTTGATGGAAAATATTTTTCACATTCTGAAAGCTGGCCGTGCAGGAAGCTGCTGAAGCTGCCGATGGCTTGGTGAAGGCAGCAATGTGGAGGCCTGTACTGGACACTGGGGTCCACGTTCCTCCATGCACCCCCACGCATTCCACCCCCTGCTGCAGTGACCACTTCCACGCAGCTTTCTGGGCTCCATGCAGGTGTAATCTGGGCCTTGCCTTGGCCCAGAGCCTCCCACCTTCTGCCTGAGGCTTCTGTGAGGTCCAACGTGTGGTCCCTGTGGAACCACTCAGCACTCTGGCGTGCACACCCCAGAAGGGAGGCTTGTGGGGACCCCTTTGCCCAGAGAAGGGACAGAACCCAGTCAATAAATGTTTCCCCCTTTTGCTCCCCTGGGCAGACAGTTTTGAGACACATTTCATGAGGCTTTTAAATAGGTCCCTAAAGGGCCACCTGTCACCCACGGGGGCAGCTAATGTGATAACACAGCCTGGTATTTATTGGGTGATGCCCCTTCCCTGTGTCACCCTGTCCCCTGCCCTCATCCCCCACCCCTGTTCCCTGGGGTCACTTCCTAAATAAACTACCTGCATCCCAGCCCAAAGCCCACTCAGGTTCCACTTTTAGAGGAAACCAGGCTACAACGGAGATGCCCTCTCTGTAAGAGCCTAATTCTTGAGGCCAGCGTGAGAGGCGAGTGGGAACACAGACTATGGAAGGAAGCCCCTCTGTTCTTCCAAGAGTAATATTTTCAGGCACAGCTCAAGGCCGGCCCCCTCCCTGTACAGAAGCCTGGAATCATGACTTGGTATTGGCCTTGTCGCCCCCATAGACCCTCCTGGGCCTTAGCATCTCCCCGAGATCCTGACACCTTGAGGAAGAAACTCTTGGCTGGTGCCACAAACAATGAGCATATTTTGTAGCAGTAGCAGGTGCACATGCACCCCCTCTCCCAGGCGCCCTCCCTTCGGGAGGAGACTGCCCGGCTCCGCCTCTGGTTGATAACTTCTACAGGCAGGGCCTGGCCTCTTCCATCTTATCCTTCCAGAGTGCATCCAGGAATCCTATTAGCAGGGACTCATGAAGGTGAAGACCCTGCCCGTGGACACCATCCCGGCGGGGGTTCTGAGATAGTCTTGTGTCCCTCCTCCATGCCTGTGGGGCAGTAGGGCTAGTGCCATGGGAACTGGGCCAGACTAGCCTGCAGCCAGGATCAAGTGTGCTGGCTGGGAAGCCGGACAGACCTGAGGCCTTGACCCTGACCCCACTGCAAGGATAGTCCACGTCTCCTTTGACCTTTAGATCATGAAGAAATGCTGAGTTCTTCTCCCCTCCTTCCCCAGACTCTGGCTGGCACTGAGTCACCAGATCTCCCCGTTTCCAGAGGCCTTCATTTCCTGCACGCAGTGTCTGGCTGGAGCTCGAGGGGAGGCCTCTCCATCTCTGTTCTGAGTTTCTCTTCCTCTTCTGCATAAATGACCTTACACATTCCCCAATGCCCGGCACCCCACCCACTGCACTTCTCGAGGTGTATTGAGTGCAGGGGAAGAAAGGCAATGGAGGATGGGGAGGGAGGGAACCCCTGCTTGGTGGATACATATGTGCGTATGAGGGGGCAATGTTGGGCTCGAACCTGCTATTGAACCAGACTCTCGAGGGAAGAACCTCTGTGTGGAGCAGCCCGAACTCTCCCTGATGCTGTGAGGTTGGAATACTGGAGAACTGTCTTTCAGGGAGGAGCCTGGCCGGGAGGCAAGGGCTGATCCCATTGGGTTTGACAACAGTGTCTAAGGTGACCTCAAGTTCTCCTCTCCTTAAATGAAGGGGAGTGTGGAGTCTGGGCCAAAGTGTGGGCCAAAAGCTGGTAGAACACAGGTCTGAAGTTAGCTTTCCCATTTACTGGCTGTGTGGCTGGCCTCTGAGCCTCAGTTTCCTCAGCTGTGAAATGGGGATAGGAATGTGAACCCCACTAAGTTTGGTGTGAAGAGTAGCCGAGGTAATAAGCATAAAAGGCCTCAAAACACACCCTTCTCCCCCGGGGTCATGGGCACCAGGCTTCTTGTTCATCCCGCCTCCACTGGGTATGCCCCAAGGGACCAGGGTCTTTTTTGCAGTACGACACTCACTGAATATAGAGGGGCTCTGACCTCGTTTGTCCTCTCCCACCCAAGTCCTACCTATTTCAGTCTGGTGACCAGGGGTGTCTATTCCTAGAGAGGGGTATGGACCGAAAGTCGGGTCACTGCTGCCCAGCTCGAAGGGGGTTGGCAGGAATAAGGCAGGAAGAGGGCTCGCTCAGGAAAACATCAGAATGGTCCCTCTGGTCAGGCCCAGGCCTCCGGGGGATGGTTGGGGAGCAGTGGGCTTCCCTCTGACATTTGTCCTTTGGGTGAAGGCCAAGCCCCTTGTTCCTGTCACTTCCTGTCATTACCTGTCACAGACCTGACACCCAGGAATGCACCATCTGTATGTCCCCGCTGGAGGAATGACGACTTGGTTCGGCTACATCACAGCTGTGGGAGGGGCCCTTCCCGAGTGTGACCTCAATTTGTCTTCTTCAATCCATCTGTTGACCAAATGAATTTTCTGAGTGCTTCCTTGTTTTCGGAGGGAGGGGGAGCCCAGATTTGCACACTTTGGGCTGGGACCTGCCTGAACTCAGACTGTTCTGGGGACAGGAATGTCCCCTCTACTTGCCACGCCAGGGGCCTCTGATTGTCCAGCAGCTCCATGGCGGGTGGAATGAATTGAATCCAATTGCCCCAGTGTCCCTCCCCAGAGCCATCTCTTCTCTACTGTCTGTTCTCTCTTTACCCCATGACTTCACAGGCCTAGCACGACCTCTTTCTGCCTTTCTCTATAGGTCCTGGGGCCTCATCATGCCCACAGCCTTAGTCCAGCCTCTGCTGCCCCTACACCCTTCTGGAGAGAACAGCAGGCCAGAGGTGGGTGCTCTAGAGGGTATAAGTGGCATGTGTTATTTTACAAAAATGGCCATGGCATAATTTCCCATCCTCCATGTTCTAAAACCTTGCCACACCCATTTAGCGGTGAAATCTAGTATCCCTGGCCTTGAGTCTGGGTGGGTTTATGACTTGCTTGTATCCAATAGAAAGTGGCAGAAGAGACACCGCATAACTCTCAAGGCTAGTTCAGAAAAGAGGACAAAACTTCCTGGCTGGAATACTTCTGCTGGAAGCCAGGAGCTGCCATGCTGTGAGGAAGCCTAAACTAGCCTGTGTGGAGAGACCAGGCGGCAACGCCCCGAGGCTGTGTGAAGAGAGAGATGCCTAGACATCTGCCCCTCTGCCCAGCTCCAGCCACGTCTGAGAGGGCAGGAGAGAACTGGAACCACCCGCCTGAGCCCTTCCTAAGCCGCTGGTCGACCCACAGGCACAGAGAGGCTATAAAATGATTTGTTGTTTTAGCCACTCAGATTTGGGGTGATCCGTTAGGTGACAGTAGATAACCAGGTAGGGTGGTGGATGCTTCTTTGTGGCGTGTGTGAAAAGAGCACCGGCCTGGCATCTGAACGTCTCTGCCACTAATTGGCCCTTGTATGCCGCCAGGCACATGGCTCCCTTTCTGTGGACCTCGGATTCTTCTCTGAACAGTGACAGGCTCGGATTAGGAGTGTCCTGAGGCCCACTTCCCCATGCTGCTGGACAATAATAAGTCTGAATACTGTGCTTCCCGCTGCCCACTGTGTCCTCCACGTCAAAGCCCGCTCCTCTGCTTTCAGCCCTGCCCCAGGCACCACCTCCTTCATGAAGCTCCCTGATTTCCCTCCAGCAGGATGCTCAGCCTGCAGGTAGCCCAGCCCCTCCTTTGCCCCGTTCCATGCAGCCTGCACCTTGTGCCATAGTTATTAGGGCACTGGCCTTTTTCTCCAAATAAATGGTGAGTGCTTGAACTTCAAGAGCTGTCTTCTTCCACCGTGTTTCCCCTACAGCTTTAGACACAGTGTCTGTTGCATAGCTGACCCTCCTCCTTTACCCCCCATTAAAACTAGTTATATGAATGAATGAATGATATTGACCATGACTTTGTTTTCATTATTGAGCACTGACTATGTGCCAGGCACTGTGCTAACCTCTTTATAAATATCAACTCATTTAATCTTCATAAGAACCTTATGAGGTGGGCAGCATTTTCAATCCTATTTTATAGTTGAGGAAACCGAAGCACAGAAAGGTTAAGTAATTTGTCCAAGGTCACACAGCTTGTAAGTGGTAGAGACAAGATTAGGGTAGAAGGAGTGCACTCTGAACAATACATTATAGTGCATTTTATCGTCCCCATTTTATAGATGAGGAAACTGAGGATTGAAGATCTTAAGCCACCAAGTCACATAGCTGGTAAGAAGGGGTGGGATTTTAATTTGGATCTGTCTGCAAAGGGCTGTGCCCCAACCACTGTGCTCCCTTCCCCTTGCAGGGACTGTCATGCCTCACACTGCCCATGTGGGACAGTTAGGTCCTGCTGAGAGGGCAGTCAGGGGACACGGAGACAGGCTCACAGCTTGGAGAGGGGATGTTGTCCCCTCCAATTTGATGGTGACAGTGCAATTAAGGGTCCTGGGGACCCTGGGCATAAGCAGCCCTTCCATTCAGTCCTGGGCAGGGTTCTTCTCGCAGGGAGGGGCCACAAGCTGCCAGACACGGCCATCCTCTCTGCCCTCTCCACCCTCTTGTACTTTCCCTCTAACCAGATGTCAAACCTCCTCTCTTACTGGGTGTGCATGTCCTCTGGGCTATGTGAGGACACTTTAGCCCAAGAGGGGTAAGTGACTCAACTGGGGTCATCGGTGAGACCCAGCAGGGCAGGGGCTTGCCTGGATCTGCATTTCACTTCCCACTCTGCCAGCTTATCACCACACTCGCTGTCATTGCATGCTTTGCGGTGGTCCAGGCTGGGGGCCTTTCCGGGACAGCACATTCCAAGCCTTGCCCGCAGCCGCCACTGTGGTCAGCAAGCTTCCTCAGATCCAGTTCTTGATGTTGAAACTTGGGTTGGGGCGGAGCTGCTTGCGTGCTCCTGACGCGCCTCTGGTGGGTGGCAGGGGGGGCTTGTGGCCCCACATCTGAGTTCCTGGGGCTGATGGCTCGTGGATGGATCTGTTGGGAGTAGCACTTCTTGAGCTGAGTGCAGTGGAGCAGTTCGTCCAGGGTGGCCCCTAGCCCGAAGTTTTGTTAGGTTCATTTTTCTTATGTCAAAGAAACAAAATCCTACCCCTTTAGTTTATTTAGGCAGAATTGGACTCAAAGAAGTGAGTTACTGAACCAGAAGACTTGTATGAGAATGTGGAGAGCAGCGCTACTGACCATAGTGAAAACTGGAAACTGTCCAAAGACCTATCAGCCCCAGAGTGGATAAATAGGCTGTGGCTGTGTGGTCACCCGGTGAAATACTATACAGTAGTCAAAATGAATGACCGACTCTCCATGCAACAATATGCAGGAATCTTGGCAACAGAAAATGGAGATGAAAAGGTCCCGAGAGATTCTGTACCACATGATACTTTTTCCATAAAGTTAAAAACCATTAAAATAAAAAAAAAGTTTTATGGACTCCATCTGGATGCACTTAAACTCTAGAAAGCAGTAAGTAAAGGAATGATAAACACGGGATTCAGACGATAGCTACCACAGGTGGAGGGCTGGGGAGCGGAATGGAAGCCATGGTTAGATGTGGTTGTTGAGAGGAACTAGCCGTAGTTCTGGGTGGTGGGTTTATGGATGCTTATTGCATTATTAAAACCAATTAACTAAGCCATGTCAATAAAAGTGGGTTGTGCTTGGAACATTAGCAAGTGTCACAGACCAAGGATTCGCTACGCTTGAGATCCAAGCAGAAGAACAAAACAAAGCAAAACCAAAGGCATGAACTGGGTGAACTGGGAAGGCCCTCGTGCCCCCCAAAAGGAGGAGGCACCAAGAAACTCTTGAGTGGTGGTGAACAAGAGCTTGGCAGTCTGGGGGCCCGTGGGTGCCAGCTCTGGGACCCTGGGAAAGGCCCCTGTGTTAGTTTACTATTGCTGTGTAACAAATTACCATAAATGTAGCAGCTTCAAAGCACACCCATTTGTTACCTTACGGTGTCTGTAGGTCAGAAGTCTGTGTGAAGTGTAACTGGGTTCCCTGCTCAGGGTCTCACCAGGCTGACATCAAAGTGTTGACCGGGGCTATGATCTCAGCTGAGGCTCTCCTCTGCCAAGTTCTTTGCAGTTGTGGGACAGAGGGCCTCAAAGCAGATGCTACTGCTGTTCCCTGCCATATGACCCTCTCCACAACATGGCAGTTTGCTTCTTCAATGGCAACAGAAGAGCATCTCTGTTGCTGTGAATCTTTCTGACTTCTTCCATCTGTGCCCTCTAGACTCCCATTTAAAAGTCACACCTGCTTAGGTCAGGCCCACCCAAGAAAATCTCTCTTGCGATGAACTCAAAGTCAACTGATTAGGCACTTTAATTGCGTCTGCAAAATTCCTTAATTTTTGCTGTAGAATGTGATCTAATCACAGGAATATCTCATACTCATAGGTCCAGCACATACTTAAGGGGCGGGGGTTGGGATCCTGGGGCTCATCTTAGAAAAATGCCTACTACAGCTCCTTTCTAAGCTTTGGTTTTCTCCTCCAAGACCTAAGGAGTATAATCATTACCATATAAGAATTGCAGGAAGATGAAATAAGATGATGTATGCAGAAGTGTTGTCATTCATCCAGAATAGTTAGTGAGGGCCTGCTGCATGTGGCCTGGTGTGCAGTATGGATGTGGTCTCTACACTCGTGTGGCTGATAAACTGATGGAGGCCAGTATTAGCTGAACAAATAGAGGCCATTGTGTGATATGCGTGATCTGTATGCTGAAAACTACAAATGCTGTTGCAAGAAATCAACAAAGATCTAAATAAATAGAAAAGTATACTATGTCCATGGATTGGAAGACTAAACATAGTAAAGATGTCAATTTCCCGAAATGAATTGTAGATTTGATGCAATACCAATCAAAATACCAGCAGGGATTTTTTTGGGGGGATAGATATTAACAAGCAGATTCTAAAAATTTATGGAAGAGTAAGGGAACCAGAATAGCTAAAATAATTTTGGAAAAAAAAAATTGGGAGGAATCTACTCAATTTTAACCTTAATATAAAACTACAGTAATCAAGACAGTGTGGTATTGGCAAAGAGATAGACACAGATCAATGAGACAGAATAGAACATCCAAGAAATTGCTCCACACAAATGTGATCAATATGTACAAACGTTCAAGGTCATGTTGATAGAGAAAGGGTAGTTTTTTCAACAAATGGTGTTGGAACAACTGGTCACCTGTAAGCAAAAAACAAAACAAACAAAAAAATGCAAAACAAACCCAAATAAAACAACCCACCGAAAACAAAAAATTTGACCTAAACACAAAGATTAACTCAAAATGGACCATAGACCTAATGTGAAATGTGAAACATAAAACTATAAAACTTTTAGGAAATAATACCTGTGAAAACCTGGGGTTGGGTGGAGGGCTTTATAAATGATATCAGAAGCATGATCCATAAAAGGAAAAATTGATAAATTGGACTTCATCAAAATTAAAAACGGTTGCTCTGCCAAAGATACTCTCAAGGGAACAAAGAGACATGCTATAGACTGGGAAAAAAATTATCTGCAAACTACATATCCAACAAAGGACTTCTATCTGGAATACGTAAAGAACTCTCAAAACTCAACAGCAAGAAAACAAGCTACCCGATTAAATAATAGGCAAAGGACTGGTACAGACACTTCACCAAAGAGGATATAAGAATGACACCAGAAAAGATATTCAACGTCATTCACCATGAAGGAAATGCAAATAGCAACCATGATGAAACATCCCACATGCCTATTACAATAGTGATAAGAAAAAATATTGACAAAACCAAGTGCTGATAAGAATGCTGAGGAATTGGGACCCTCATATACTGTTGGTGGAAATGTAAAATGATGCAGACACTTTGAAAAGCAATTTGTTAGTTTCTTTCAAGTTAAACATACATTTACTAGATGACCCAGCCATTCCACTGTTACGTATTTACCCTAAAGAAATGAAAATTTTCCTTCACATGAAAACCTGTACAAGAATGTTCATAGCAGCTTTATTTGTAATAGCCAAAAGCTGGAAACAATCCAAATGTCCTTCAATGGGTGAATGGTTAAGTCAAGTGTGATACATCCACACAATGGAGTACTACTCAGCCGTAAAAAAGGAACAATAGTAATATACACAACAATTTGGATAGATCTCAGACATTTATACTAAACGAGAGAAGCTAGTCAAAAAGTTACATACTGGATGACTCCATTTATTTGACAGTCTTGAAAAGACAAAATTATAGTGATGAAAAACAGATTAGTGGTTGCCAGGGTTATGGGTGTGGTGAGGGTGTAACTATTATAGAAAGGGCTAGCATGCGGGAGTTTTTTGGGGATGATGGAATGATTCTGTATTCTGATTGTGGTGATAGTTACACAAATTTATACATGTGTTAAAATTCATCGAACTGTACACCAGAAGGAAAAGAAAGTAAATTTTACTGGATGATAATTAAAAAAAAAAAAAAAAAAAAAAAAAGAACAGTATAGACAAGGGCTCTAAGACATGCTTGGCTCTTGGGAAACCGGCTCGTATTTCAGAAAAGTTGTCTATGGAGTGTGGAGAAGTTGGCACACTGCATAGAACTTAATAAAAAATGCATAATATACAAACAGTAGTAATAAAGCAATACATGAATGATGAACTCAGTGAGTCCAGGAAGTGATGTCGCCAGGAAACCAAGCCCTAGATTCTTTTGGGAAGTGGATTCCTGAAATGAAAGCAAGGTGCCAGAAGATGCCCCAAACCAGACTTACCCTGACTGGGAGATGGGACTGCCCCCAGAGGGGGAGATGGCGGGGGGCCTGCAGGCCTGGGAAGACTGACTCCAGAACCCTGTCCATTGGGGGACCTTGCTCAGAGCTGCCCAGCGGGGCTGGGTCTTCATGGGTGAAGGAGGAGATCCAGCTCTGAACAGAGATCCGGCTCCCAGATGCTCACCTCCCAGGTGGCCCTCAGCCATGACCTACTTTTCCTACCTGTCCGTGCAGGTGAACTCCCCCGCCCACAGCTATTTTTATCCCAGCGGGATTCCCAGCTATTTTTACCAGTCTGGCTGTTGTGGGAGAGTTGGATTGTGGAGCTGGGGTTCCTGCCGTGTGGGAGACCCTGATGGACATTTCCTTCCTTCCTCCCAGTGAGGACCAGGTTGCCTTCCCACAGCCACCCTGGACCCAGTTGTCTCTCCTGGTGCAAAACCTGCAAGAGCTCCTCATAGCCTACAGCACGAAGTTCAAAGTCCAATTAGACATTCAAAGCTCTCTCTACCTGAGACTCAGCTCCCCTTTAGCCTCATGTTTCTCCACACCTCATGGCCTGCCCGCCCAAGGAGCTAGCCAACTCAGGTCCCATGCCAGACAATGACAAGGCCTCTTGATTTCCTGCTTGCTGCTGGGGAGGTTCATCTCCACTGGGCCCAGTGCTAAAGCCACCTCCTCCATGGAGACCTCCTTGATTCCCCATCTGACAGGGATGGTGCCCTCTCCTGGAGAACTATTGTCTTGGGACTGCTCATCTGGCCCTCTCTGCTCCTCTGCCTCAGGCGATGTCTGTCTGTGGATCTCTCTCTTCGTGGTTCTTGGGGCCTGCCCTTGCCCACCTCTACGCCAGCACAGAATGTGCGTGAAGGCTGGTGGGTGTGCTGCTGTCTCTCCTACATCCTCCAGGCTGGCGCTGTGATGCCTGGCCTCCCCGGGGCAGGGCGGAGCCCTGCCATCTTCTGGTTGCTAGGCTCTCCACCTCAGTGAATCAGCAAAGCCTTCCCAGGGCCTGTAGTGGGCTCAGCACTTTTCTGAGTGCTCTGGAGAGGGTGTGGGGGGAGGAAGTCAGAGGCGGTGCTCATCAGGGGAGTCTGGGCAGGCAGACCTGAAGCCCTAGGGACTACACACACGGTGAGGCATGTCTGGGATCCCCCATAGGTGCACCCCTACCTTCCCTCTAACCACTGCCCATCTTTCTCCTCTTCCTGGAAAATGGCCCCCTCCATGGCCTGCCTTCCATGTCCTCCTCACCCCACAGCCCAGCCCTGGTTCCTGCTCTCTGCAGGACCTGCCAGGACATCCTAAGCACCAAATCTACTGGGTACCATTGAGCCGTTATCTTCCTGGGCTGCGCAGAGCCTCCCGATGCTGACCTCCCCTGTTCCCAGGATGCCCTGTTCCCCTGGGTCTCCTTCTCCAGCTCCTTGAATGGCTTCCACCTCTGCAGGTCCCAGAGAGGTCAGAAGTGCTCAGGGTAAGATCCGGGCCTCCCTTCTCCCTGAACCCGCCTAAATCCTCCACCATCAGTACTGGCTTCCAAATCCTTTCTCACGCAGGCCTTTTTCCCTGAGCTCCAGACTCTTGCAGCTATTACGACCTCTCAAACTTACCGTGATTTAAACTCAGCTCGTCACCTTCTTCCTTAACCCATTGCTCTGCTTGCCCTGCCCCCACAGTCCAGAGGCCTCTCCCTCTCCCTGCTGACTTGGCTTCCTAAGCACTGCAGGGCCGGCCTCCTGTGTCTCAATTATGCGGCCGCTCTTGCCCCTGCTTTTCCCCTGCGTATTCTTCCTCCACTTGATGATCCTAGCAGCCTGCACAAACCTGGCCAGACCCTCCTTAAACTCAGTTGTTTGCAGAGTAAAGTCCGAGAGTCTTAGGAAGGAGGCCAGGTGTGCGTAACATCAGGAAAGCCAGGCTGCCTGGGTGCACGTCCTGCGGGCTGGCTGTGTGACCGGGCAAGTGACTTTCCCTTTTGGAGCTTCCACTTCCTTCTGTCAGGCGTATCTACCCCTAGGGCAGATGTGAGAACCAAATGAGATAACAGGTGTGATGGGTGGAAAAGTGGGCTGGCCGATAGGGCCTAGGCCGTCCTCAGTGGACGGGGTATTAGTGGGATTAGCCAGCTGTCCCCTCTCGCCAGGCTCCCTGCAACTTCTCCCTCTGCCTCTTTCCCACATGGCCATGCAGCCCAACGTAAAGGTCTCTATTCCTCTGACCTTGCTTTTTCTTTCTGCAGGAGATGTCTTCTTTTCACCTGTCCACCTAGCGGATAACTTGTCCAACTTCAAGGCCCGCTGTGAATTCCATCTCTTCTGTGCAGCCCTCCAGAGCTCCGCTGAGACCCCCTCAGGGCTCACTTCAAGGAAATGGCACCACTCATCCACCACGAACCCCGGGGCCTGTGCTTGACTCCTTGTGGTTCCAGCATCCAGCGCTATATCAGGGCCCTGGGGACAGAGCAGGAGGGCTGTCGGGGTATCCCATCAGAGTTTCGGGGGACATCAGACCCCAGGAAAGGGTATGACTTAGGAGGAGTCCTCCAGCTTGAGGCCCTGGGGAGGGAGGGCTGTTTACACGTCTTCCCCTCAGACTCATGTCACTAAGCATCCACCAAGGAGCGCTGGGTCCCTTCTGTGGGGGAGGCAGTGCTCCCTCTTTCCTCTCTAAAGGGGGGGTAACGACAATCACTAACAGGGCCAGGCCCCACAGGGAGCTCACTCAGACCCCAAGGACCAGCGCTAGCCCCTGCGAGGGGCTGCCCCTGCCTTCCAGGACACCCCTGGAGACAGGTAGGGAATATGGAGGCAGATATGGGTAGGACACGGAAGCCCTCCCAGGGGAGAAAGAGAGAGCTTCCCTGAAAGTCTGGGCTGGGCGTGGCCAGAAGGAGTGCAGATGGAGTATGAAAGGGACACATCTAGATGGCCCTTGTCCTGCCTAGTGGCTCAGCAGGGTCTGCAGAGCGGCGTTGTCCAAATAGGCCACGTGGCTATTTAAAGTGAAGAAAAAAGTAAGTGAAAGTAAAATGCAGTTCCTCAGTTGCATGATTCAGATCCAAGTGCCTTGAAAGCCACGTGGGACGAGTGGCTCCCAGGTGGGACAGTGCAGACACAAAACATTGCTGTCATCCCAGAAAGTTCCAGCTCAAGTGTCAGCATGTCTCTGGAACCTGGCTGCTCTGCTACCACTAAGCTTGGGCAAGTTACAGGACCTCTCTGTGCTTCACTTGCCTCTCTAAAAGGGGGATGATGACAATCACTAAGATTAGATGAGTGAAATGTATGTAAAGGACTTGTGACAGCATCTAGTACATGGAAAGTGTCTGTGAGCCTGCTGGTAGAATAAGGCACAGCTTATAAAAAGTAAGATATTGTTGAAGGACATACAAAATTCATATGTACAGAGAAAAGCCACCCGCCACGAGGTCACCCACGTCACCTTGCCTTTGGCAGCCCATACCTGCTTTGTGTGCTAGGATGGCATTGTCACCTCCCTTCGGCAGAAGACAGAAAGGACCTGCTCAGACAGAAAGGCCAGGAAGGCGTGAGAGGAGACGCCCACTCTCTGGATCCAGACCCAGGGCTCACCTTCCCTGCCTTGGTGGGGCCGTTGACTCCCCAGGTTCTTAAACGTGCCCCACAGCAGCCCTCCTTTGGTGATGTATGCCCCTGCCTCATCATCCCACCACGCGGAAGTCCCTTCCCAGGTCTGGCCTCAGTCCCACCCGCGGCAGCGTGATTGCTGTATCTGAGGCTGCCCATGGAGATACCACAGGGGCTGAGAGGGTGGGGGTAGAGAGATGAGGAGGGGGCTTCTGTATGACCTGTGTCAGTTCATCCTGCTCTCTACGTCCACTCCCACTTACTGCGGGTAAAGCCTGTCTCTTCTTGCCTGTCCTTGGAAGACATGGGGCACTTCCTCCAGGGCTTCCATATCCACCCCGCAGAGACAGGGATCAATGCCGCACCGCTCCTGACTTGCCTCTTGGCAGGGGGCCCGTGGTTACACAAGGGAGACTCAGTGCCAGCCCAGGCAAGAAGGCACATCTCACGCTGGCTATGCAGAGAGGCAAGGCCTCTAGTGAACCCTGTAAGGGCTATGCTGCCTGTTGTACAGATGGGGAAACTGAGTCCCAGAGCAAAAAAAAAAAAAAGGGGGACTTTCCCCAGGGCACACAGCTAGGTCCGTCTCCTGATGTTCACTGCAATCCTGTCTCCTCTCTTTCCACGTTTTTAGAAAGACACGGGAGGTCGGGGTGGGGTTGTAGCATCCCAGAGTCTGGGTCCCAGGTGCAGGAAAAGCCGAGTGGGCAACTATCCTTTGTGATTCCAAAGCAAGAAACCCCATCTTCTTGTTTCCTGAAGGTCCAAATGGAGTTAGGAGAGAAGCCGGAAAGAACTCACTGCCCATAGGAGATGAGAAGCACTATGGAATTCACTTTTCTGAGGGTATTTAACTAACAGATAGGCAAGCAAGGCTGCCTAGTGCAGTGGTACAGGTTGTCTACTGCACGAGGAGCAAGAGGGAGGATGAAATTTCTCTGATTCAAAGCAATACGCTCAAAAGGTTTGTGGGGGGTGGGTGCTGAGGGCTCGCCATTCTAGCACCACGCTTTGCCTAGGTCTAGCCTGGGAGAGAAGCAGTGGCGTCCTGGGGGGCGTCCCCACGCTTGCCCCCAGCCTTGTCTGCCCTGTGTCTCGCCCTCCTGGCCACCCTGGCTGCCTCCGGTCTCCTGTGATTGAAATCTCCCCGCTGCTCTCAGAGCTGACCTTCCCGCCTTTAATTCAATCAGGAATCACAAGCCCTTTTAATTTAGGAAATAAAAGGCCGGCTGCTGAGCCGGCTGCACCTGACTGACAGGGGCTGCCAGCATGGTGAAGCTGGCCTGGGGAGGGGGCACAGATCCATGACCTCAGCCAGCCTCTCTGGGGTACGGATGCTCCCCCTAAGCCTGGGGAACAAAGGAGAACCACCCCCCACCTGGCCCCCAACAGAGGAGGGGCCAAGGCTGAGTGGTGGGGGGTGGCTGGGGCGGGCCCAGAGAAGCTGTGGAATGTCAAGCTCTCAGTGCAACCTGGGGGACTTGGGGTAGACATGAGGGAGGACTTCCCAATCAACTAATTCATTTCTCTCTTAGTCATTATGTGACTCTGGGTTGATGTTCCAAAGTGCCCCAATAACACATTTGTCTTTTCCAAGAAAATGGAAGAGGTACCAGAGCAATCAATGCTAGCTTTTCTGGACTTCGGTTTCTCATCTCTGTATTGGGATTATCGTGGGACCAGCCACAGGGCTATTCTGAGGATTAAATGAGTTAATGAAAGTCACTGGCACATAATAACCTCTCATTAAATTATAGCTAATAATATTCTTAATAATATTACTCTGCTAGAGGCACACAGAGGTCCCCATCTACTAGGAAGTGACAGAAACTTGGGGGAGTATCCAGGGCCCGGGGACCTGTTACTGCATTTCTCTTCCAGGAGACAGCCAAGGACAGGTCCCCCCAGGGCTTAGCCCCGTTCCCCAGGGAGGCAGGATAGAGCAGTGGAAAGCGGCTGGCTTAGGGTTAGAATTCTAGTTGAGTACATTTTGGTTCTGTGACCTTGGGCAAGTCACCTCACGGCTCTGAACCTCAGTTTCCCTCTTTTGGAAAAGTGAGCTAGTAACACCTACTGGCAGGATGGTTTTGATACTGTGTGAAGTGCCCAGGCCAGAGTCTGACCTGTAGAAGGTGCTCAGATCATGGTACTTCCCAAAAACCTGATCAAGTACTCAGTACAGCCGATCCGAGTGGGAAATCCTATTATCCTGTGGTCCGAAGCTGAGCTCTGAGCAGTCATTGCCTTGTTTCTGTTCAACCACATTGCTTAAACATCCTATGGCCTGACTCCCCCAGGGTCCTGCCTGTGACCAGGGCCTACCCCAGATGCACCCACGGTGGCCGGTCTCACCTTCTTCCTGAGCTGCTTCTGTGAAGGAACCACCTAGGGCAGAACTAGACGGCCTATTGCTCCCTGTCTGTGTAGAAAAGATGCCCAGGGAGGCCTCTCTCAAAACTCTGACCCATCCTTCTGGCCCAGACGTACCATAAAACCATGTATTGTAAAATCATTCTTGGGTTCTCAATAAGCAATTCCATACAGCTCCTGTGTAAAGTGGGTTTGGAGCTGAAGGGAATAGTCCCAGTGGCCACCCACTGAGTTCCAGGCTGACCACGTCCTAGACGTGGCGCTGGGCCATTGACCCTCCCACTGCCCTGTGAGGTAGGGATTGCCTTGCACAGCTGAGGACACTGACACCCAAAGACATCGAGAACTGTCTCCAACCTGACCCAGCTATGAAGCAGCAGTGCTGGGATCAAACCTAAGCCCTCTGCAGACTTGGCTGGACAGCTCGTAGGAGACTCTCCTGTCCATTGTTTCATTTGCTGTCACAGCAACCTTGGGCTTATGCCCAGCACGGAATTGTCATTCTTATTATCTTGTCGTACGGAAAAGGACATGGAGGCTCCCAGGTCACACAGCGAATCAAAGATGGGACAGGAACTTAGACTCTGAGCCTGTGCTCAGGCCGTGACTCCAAGTGCAGCCCTCGCACTGGATTTAAAAGCAGTTTCGTACTCCCTAAAGTCAGCGTTCCAATGGAATACTTCATTCATTCATTCATTTGTTCATCCATTTGGCAAATATTTATCAGGCACCTACTATGTTCTAGGCCCTGTACCGGAGATTAGTGCTGAACAAGCCAGAGCCTGGCCCCTTGTGGACCAGAAAGACCTGATTAGGCACATGAAAAGGACAAAAACAGTAATAAGCATTGTTCCTGGGGTGGGGTACAGTCAGAGAAGGTCTTCCTGAGAACATGGAGATCTGAGGACACATTCGGAATTTGCCTTTAAGAAATGCATGTGGCAACTGGGAAGAGCAGCAGAGGCAGAAGAAACAACATGTGCAAAGGCCCTGAGGCAGGAATAAGCAGCACAAGTAAGGTTGGGGAGTAGTCAGATGAAGAGCAGGAGGAAATGGGTCAGAGCCGGCAAAGCCTGGGGGTCCTGCCTTCATCCTAAGGTTGATGGTCTAGGGTTGGTTTGCATTTCAGGTTAGTGGAGAAGAGATCGGAGGGGTTGAGTGGGTATAAGGATCCTAGTTAGTAGGTTACCTTAGTGGTCCAGGCACAGGGCTGCAGTGGGGCTGGTGGAGAGAAAGAAGGAGGAGGGACAGTCTAGCCCCTTCCAGGGCTTCTCCAGGCAGTGGTGTGTGCGGATAATTGTTTAACAACGGGCTGTGTGTGGGGGGGGAGTCTTTATTTGTAGTGTATCAGTGGTGTAAATACCCCCACCATGGTTAATTTCAGTCTGATTTCAACCTGAAATCAAGGAATGAGAAGTTGGGAAGAGAGGTTTACAGTTGCCCAAGCCAGCACGTTGACTCCAACACACTATTGCCCTCAGGTCTCAGAAAAGCGGTGGTTCTAATAAAATGTTATTTATACGTGTCTCACCCCTCTGCAATTCTTGTGTATGTGTTGGGGGGCAGGGAGAGGGTGAAGGCTGAATGGGGGTGTGGAGGAGGGAGGGTGGGTAAGGAATTAATAGTAATGCCACCCCCACCCCCAGTCTTCCCAATAACCCCAAGAGATTGGTACTATTATTATCCCCACTTCCTAGATGAAGAAACTGAGGCACAGAGAAGTCAAACAACTTGTCCAATATCTCACAAAAATAAAGGGCAGAACTGGAAACTCAAACCAGGTCAGCCCTGGGGCCATGCTGCTGTCCTCCTGAATCTCTGCCCTATACTGGCTGTGAGGGGGCCAAAAGGGAGTTAGATGAAGGAAAGTTGGGGGTGGTGTGGGGAGCAGAGAACAGAGAATGGGCTAGCTGGGAGGAAGGAGGAGTTATGAGGATAGAAGGCTGTGTCCTGGCAGAGTCTGAAATTCTCTGGCTGGAACCCTAATTCTGAGGGGGTGACCTCTAGAAGTTAACTTGGGGTAAAAGGGATTTTTAGAGGGCGATCATGAGTTTAGTCTGCGAATAGTCCCTGGAGAGGGCGCTGCAAGCTGGGCAGAGGTCAGGCGCCAGGAAGCACCCCCACCCCGCCCCGGCTTCCTGCCGCAGAGTGGGGGCACCAGGCCAGAGTCCACGCAGGTGCTACTTTCTCCTGGTTTGCAAGGCAGGTGACTCCGTGGCCCCCCGGCGTCTCAGCAAGGACTTGGGAGAGGTTGGGTCAGCCCCACCAGCCCGGTAACCGTTTGCAGACCGCAGGGATTGCCGGCCCCTTGGTTAATCCCGGCGGCGCCCGCACCACCCCCTCCCCACCCCTGCCTCCCCACACCCCCGCCCAAACCCTGGTCAAGGAACTCGGAGTTAGCAGCACCTTCTCCTGCCCAGCACGGATCGGATGAGGTCCGTTGGAGCGAGGATGGGGCTCCAGACCAGGGTCCGGCAAGGGATGAGGGGCACCAAAGAGATCTCAGGGAGTTGGGGGCCCTGCCCCCCAGCTGTCTGTGTTCTCCTCCCTGCAGAGGCTGGTGGCGCCCTGACAGCTGCCCGGTACCCACATCCACACCCTGCTCCTCAGTGCACCGTCCTTCCCCATCAGCTCCCCTCACTCCCTCTCTTCCCGGGGCTGCTCAGAGCTGCCATTGCACCTTTCACATTTCCTTGTCAAAGTTCTTTTTGGCCATGGGAAGTGAGAGTCCTGTGGGTATTCTAAAGAGTTAGTGTCCTCTCTCTGGGCCTCAGTTTCCCCATCTTCACAATAGAGATAAGTTCTCATTAGACTCAGTGAACCAATAAGGCGGTCTGCATAGTGTGTGTCTGGGATGGGGGAATTTTAGCCTTCAAACCTGCCTGCTTGGTGTTAAGCACCCAGTAGGCGCTTTATGGATTGGTTTGGTGAATCTGCCGTGCCCAGGAGTTGGAATGAGGAAGATTCCTGAAGGGTAATGGGCCTGCTGTCCAGTGGTCACCCCAGGGATGGGTTGGGAGTGGTCCCTCCCTATGGCCCCTTTCCAGAAGTCTCTGAACATCTTGCTTAATTATTACCATTCTCATTATTCCCATTTTACAACAAGAGAAACAGCCCCAGAGAGCTTACATTGCTTCCCTAAGAGCATTTAACTAGTAGGTGACAGAGCTGAGATTTGAACCCAGGCAGCCGGGCTCCAGAGCCTACATCTCTAACCATTAGGGAACACGTCCCTCCCGTAGTTTAGTGATTTTCAAAGTGGAAAGAGTTCAGGAAGAAATGGCTAGAAATTAAGATATTTATTTTATATCGTCCTTTAAAATTTCTATTTTTGGGGGTACATGTATATTTTATATGCAGTACACACATATAATTTTAAAAGAGCCTTATTGAGTATGATTTACATACCATAAATTCACCCATTTTAAATGTACAATTCAGTGATTTTTAGTAAACATAATAGTTGTGCAGCCATCATGGCAATCCAGTTTTAGAATATTTCCATCACGCACCCAAAGAGATCCCTCCTGCTCATTTGCAGTCAATCCCAGGCCACCATTAAACTACTTTGTGTCTTTACAGATTTGCCTTTCCCGGGTATTTCATATAAATGGAATCATACAATGTCTGGTAGTTTGTGTCTGGTTTCTTTAACTTAGCATAATGTTTTTGAGATTCATTCATGTTTTAATATGTATTAGTATTTCATTCCTTTTTATAGCTGAATAGTGTTCTGTTGTGTGTGTATACCACATTTATTGATCTATTTATCAGTCAATGATCATTTGAGTGGTTCCCACTTTTTAGCTGTTATAAATAATGCTATAAACATTATAGTTTTGTGTAGACATAAGTTTTCACTTCTCTTGGGTATATATACGTTGGAGTGGAATTGTTTTATCATATGAGAAATTTGTGTTTACCTTTTAAAGAAACTGCTAAAATGTTTTCCAAAGTGGCTGCAGCATTTTACATTCCCACCAACAATATATGAGAGTTCCCATTTCTCTACTTCCTCTCCAACACTTGTTATCGTCTGTCTTTTTGATTATAGCCATTTTAGTGGGTCTAAGGTGGTATTTCATTGTGGTTTTAATTTGCATTTCTCTAAAGACTAATAATGTCATTTTCTTCTGTGGATTCAAGTTACCATTTGGTGTCTTTGTCTTGCTCCAGTAGAACTCTATTTCCCCCTTTTTTTTCTTGGTACTGTTATATATTTTTGGCATATATATATATATATATATATATATATATATATATATATATATATAATTTTTATGTTATATGGCTTTATAATTATTATTTTATGCAATTGTCTTTTAAATCAGTTAAGAGAAGGAAAGAGAAAAGTATATTTTTGGTGTCTTTACATTTACCTATACAATAACCTTTTTTGGTGCTCTTTATTTCATGTGGATTCAAGTTACCGTCAGGTGTCATTTCCTTTCACTCTGAATGATTTTAGTATTTCTTATAAGGCATATGTGCTAGCAACAAATTCTCACTCTTTTTTGAGGAGTGTCTTTATTTCACCTTCATTTTTGAAGGATACTTTGGCTGGACATAAACTTCTTGGTTGACATGTTTGTTTGTTTCCCAACACTTTGAGTACGCTGTCCCACTTCCTTCTGGCTGTCATTATTTCTGATGTGAAATCAGCTGTTATTTTATTGTGGTTCTCTTATATGAGGCATCATTTTTCTCTTGTCGCTTTCAAGATTTTCTCTGGCTCTGTCTTTCAACAATTTTGCTATTATATCTATAGATGTTTATGTGTTCCTCCTACTTGGACTTTATTTGGATATGTAAATTAATGTTTTTCCTCAAATTTGGGGACTTTGGGGCCATTATTTCTTCAAAAATTTTTTTCCTGCCTCTTTCTCTGTCTCCTCTTCTTCTGGAACTCCCATTAAATACATATTGGTATGTTTGATGATATTCCACAGGTCTCTGAGGCTCTGTTAATTTTTTCTTCATTCTTTTTTTCCCTTTCTGTTCTTTAGATTGGATCATTTCAATTGATCTATCTTCAAGTTTATGGACTCTTCCAGATCAGAAATGCTGTTGAACCCTTCAGTGAATTTTTTATTTTAGTTATTGTACATTTCAACTCCAGAATTTCCATTTGGTTCTTTTTTTAAAGATTTTATTGGGGAAGGGGAACAGGACTTTATTGGAGAACAGTGTGTACTTCCAGGCCTTTTCTCCAAGTCAAGTTGTTGTCCTTTCAGTCTTAGTTGTGGAGGGCGCAGCTCAACACCAGGTCCAGTTGCCATTGCTAGTTGCAGGGGGCACAGCCCACCATCCCTTGCGGGAGTCAAACTGGCAACCTTGTGGTTGAGAGGACGCGCTCCAACCAACTGAGCCGTCCGGGAGCTCAGCGGCAGCTCAGCTCAAGGTGCCGTGTTCAATCTTAGTTGCAGGGGGCGCTGCCCACCACCCCTTGCGGGACTCAAGGAATTGAATTGGCAACCTTGTGGTTGAGAGCCCACTGGCCCATGTGGGAATCGAACTGGCAGCCTTTGGAGTTAGGAGCATGGAGCTCTAACCGCCTGAGCCACCGGGCCGGTCCCATTTGGTTCTTTTTTAAAATATATAATTTTTATGTCTTGATTGATATTGTCTATTTGATGAGTCATTTGATGAGTCTTTCCTTTAATTATTTATATATGGCTCCCTTTATTTCTCTGAACACATTTATAATAGCTGCTTTGAAGTCTTTGTCTGCTAAGCACAACATCTGGACCCCCTCAGAGACAGCTTCTACTGACTGCTTTTTCTGCTCTGAATGGATCACACTTTCCTGCTTCTTTGCACGTCTTGTACTTTTTGTTGAAAACTGGACATTTTAGATAACACATTGTAGCAATTTTGAAGCCTGATTCCCCACGACCACCACCACTACCAGGAGTGCTGTTGCTTAGTGTGGCGTTTGTTGTTTGTTTGGGGCTTGCCTAGACTCATTCTATGGAGTCTGGTCTTCCTCACAGTGTGAGACCACTTATGTGTCTACGCAGTTTCTTTTCTAAATATTTGTTTTCATTTTTAAGCCTGGCTTCCTAAGCATTGCCCTGGGTCAGCATAGCTAAGTGTTCTGCCAATGGTAAGTCAGAAATTGTCCTTAAATACTTTGATCCAGTAAGGCTTCTACCCTCTGCCAATGCATCTGTGTGTGGGTTGGGGAACACATTCAAGATTCAGGCAGTTTACAAATCTGCCCCAACTTTTACTCCCTATATGCTTAGCCAGGGGCGAGCAGATGGCTACGGCCCTCTCCAGTCTCCTCTTAGTGGGCACACAGCCTTCCACACCCCCAGGGATACGTGGCAGCTTACCAAGGCTCACTAGGGCTTTCTTATCCCGGATATCCCTGTTAAATATCTTGTTGTTCTGCTGATTTTGTTACTTGCCTCAACTAGTATTCTACCTCAGGCTAGCTGCAATGTTGGCCTTAACAACCATAATTTTAAAGAAATATACCTATATTGAGTGCATCGTCATATTGTATTTCCCAGGAAGGGTGCACAATGAAACAAGTTTGGCAATCACTTCTCTAGTTTCGGGTGTTTCTAACTAGTCTATCCCTGCTAGGGACTATGTCTGGATGCTGAACACTGGACCTGACATCCCTTGAGTAGGGTCTAGGGGGGGGCCACTTGAGAAGAACTGTTGCAGCAACAGGATTCTCCCGAAGGCACCTCAGGGACAAGTGGTGGTCATCTAAGGTGGTTGAACTTGCTTTCCTGGGACAGCCGGCCCTGCCCATCCTGGCTGGGCTTTTGCTCCCACAGGGATGCAGGCCTGGCTGCTCTGTCAGCAGGCCTGGGGTGGGGAGCCAGGTGCCCTCTACACTGGCTTCCAGTCACCGGAAGCCTGCCAGGCATTCAGGAGGAAGACTGAGAGGAGCCAAGAGAACGATCAATTCCCTCAGGGCAGGGCTGCCAAAAAGGAGGGTCACCCAGGAAGTGGCTGCCCCAGGAGCCCAGGCTGGAGAGGGCTGGGGCCTGTGGCCTCCTTCGTTCCCTGAGTACTCACTTCAAAGACAAGGAATCCGAGAGCAGCCCCCTCCTCCCTGGGTACTGCCCCTGTCCTTGGGGTGGGCACGTGGAGAGGCCTGTACCCGTGAGCTGAAGGTCAGTGTGCTCGGCAAGCACTGCGGGGGGGAGGGGTGGAGGGCAGAGGGGAAAACTGGGCTGACAGTCACGTACGCTGATGTCACTGGTCACTCGCCTCCCCGAGGTATCGCTTTCCTCATGGCCAAGCCTGCAGCTGAGTTCAGGGGGGCAGTCACGTCCCATCCCTGGCAGAGCTCTGAGGCTGCTCACTGCACTGCCTTTGGGGCTGCTGAGGTCAGGGTGGCACTCACCAGCACTGCCTGGTGTCAGCTCGGCTCTGACCGTGGGAAGGGGGAGCCCAAGGAATGGGGAGAGTGGCAGGGACAGGTGTCTGGGGGCTGGGAGTGGCCAGGCTTCTAAGAAGGTGTCCCGGGGCGGGTTTATATCACAGGTGAGCAGTGGCACAACTCAGGGACTCCCAGTCTGAAGGGGGACATGGTCCCTGCCCACAGGCAACTCTCAGTCTGAAAGAGTAGACAGAGCCCTTGCCCTTGGAGCTTCCAGTCTGACGGGAGAGAAGGTCCCCGTTTTCAGAGTGTCTCCTGCCCGATAGAGGACACACAACCCCTGTCCGCAGACACCGGGGCTGTGTCTGACTTGAGTGTGGTGGTAGCAGTGGTTGGAACCCCCTCCCCTGTTCGCTCCTCCAGTGTAAGTCTCCCAGGACACCCAGAACAGATCCTTTGGAGGATCCCTTCCCTAGACACCGAGGGGACCCTGCAGGAGCTCGTGTGTGACCGCCCACATGCAGTAGGGAGGGGCTGCCAGAGCCTATGTGCAGACAGACAGCCGCGTCCCTGTGTCTGAGCCCGTCCTCAGGGCTGGTCCAGCAGAGGGAGCTGGCAGCCAGCAGGAGCTGATGCAAACCGTCCCTGACCCCTGAGATGGCCTTGAGTAGCTCCCGCTGCCCACCCAGCGTGGGCCATTCACTCCATGGCTGGAGCTGGAGTGTCGGCAGCATACATGGAGGCCCAGGCCACCTCCACACATGCCAACACCCAGTGCTGCTCCACAGAGACCCTTCCACAGAACCATAAATTCTACTCTCTTCCAGCTAGGCCTAGGAAATTCTTTCCACTGTCCTCTAGGGTAGGAAGTAATGCAAGGAATCAGAGCCCAAGGGGTGAATTGTTCCCTTACTTACCAGTTGTGTGACTTCAAGTGTTATATTATCTCTCTGGGCCTCAGTTTCTTCATCTGTAAAATGGGCTGAAAATGTGGAGAGAAAATACATGAAACATGTCTGGCACACAGTAGGTGCCCAGCTTCCTTCTCCTCACTCCATTTCTCTTTGCTTTGCTTGGGGGATGTCTCCCTAAGCTGAGGCTGAAAGGCTGGGGGTGGGAGAATGTGCTGGAGTGTCAGCCTGCTGAGGGTCAGGGGGCATGAACCAGGGCACCTTCCTTTGGAGATGAATGTTGAGTTGTGTTTGGGGAGCTGCTCCTTCTCCGTCCCTAACACAGATACATCAAACTGCAGCCAGAATAACGTGGCACTGAGTGGGGCAAGGGACATGACCCCAAGGGCTCTTTGCTTAGCACCCTGCCTAGCAACCCTTCTATGCACGTACTCCTGGGGCTGCAGGTGAGCCCCCAGTAGGACCTACTGTCTTCTTGCCACCTCTATCAGAGATAAGGTCTCCTTGGGGTATGGAATTCTCTGGGTGTTCCATCCCTTTCTCTTTCCTGCTCAACGTATTTACTGAGTACTTACTATGTGTCAGGCTTTGTTCTAGGCACTAGGTAGAGAGCAGTGAGCAAAACTGACGATGGTCCCTGACTCGCAGAGCTGAAATTTTAGTGGAGGGTGAAAACAGTAAACTAAATAAGTATATTAGAGGGTGGTAAGTGCTCTGGGAAAAAATGAAGGATGAAGGATAGGAGTGTGGGTATAAGGCAGTGATGACATTTTAATGGAGGCCACACCGAGAAGGTAACATTTGAATAAAGACCGAAAAGGGAGCCATGTGCACATCTAGGGGGAAACATCCTGTGAGAAGGAACAGCATGTGCAAAGGCCCTGAGGTGGTGGCAGAGCTGGCTTGTTAGAGGGGCCAATGTGGAGTGAGTGAGAGGGACAGTAGTGGCAGATGAGGGCAGAGAGGTAGGAGCGACCAGATCCTGTGGGGGTTGGTAGGCCGTTTGCAGGACTTTGGCCACAGAGCAAACATGGATGCAGAGAAGGCCTAGGGGGCATTTCCTTTACCCTGATGGGCAGTGGGACCGTAAGGAAATGCCGCATGTCTAATAAAGATGAGCCCCAGAACTTCCAAGATTGGTGTTGGAAATATCCTCCTGACTGAGAGGGGCATCTTGGTCCTGAGGATCTGTCCCTCTGGGGGTCTCTCATCAGATTCTGGTGTGATCTCACATGGTCTCGAGGAGAGAGACAGGAGTTGCTCAAGGAAGTGTTGAGAGCAACCCGAGGGCAGGGGCGTCTTGTTGATGCTGCCGCCTCAGTGCCTGGATATACAGGAGGGACTCAACACAGCCCAGCTGAGTGAATGAAGGAAGGAAGGGGTGAATGAATGAATGATGGACAGAGGCCCTGTCCCTTAATTCCCCCATAGTAGCAGCCACCAGGCTGGAGTGTTTCAAATATGCTCAGAGAGAACCAGGCCTCTGAGCTGGTGTGGCCGACCAGGCCTTCCCTATTCCTCTTCCACCTGGGGTCTCCCGCGCCGAGCCTCTGTTGGCTCCTGGGTGGCGTTTCTGTGGCTAAGCCCCCCACACACATATTTCAGACACCCAGCATCTTCAGAGGCTGAACTGTGTGTCAGGATTTCCACCTCCTGAAATCTTGCACCTTGTCTGAGGTCCTTGTGTTTTCTTCCTGAGCCACACCAGGAGGGGCCACCCCTTGTGGGGAGTTCCCCTATACCCCCACACAGGGCTGTGGCCTCGTGGACATCACCTGAATGACCCCAACCTCAGGCAGTGGTGGAGACTGGCCTAGAGCTGACTAATAATACCAATGACAACAACAGTAATGGCAGCAACTCACATGGATCCAGCTCTGACCACGTGCTGACTCTCTCCTAGATATGCCACCTGCATCACCTCATTGAGCTCCGGAGATCTCCAGGCAGCACGTGAGGCTCTGAGGAGTCCAGGGATTTGTCTGGGAGGCTTTTCCAGGTGCCCTTCATGGGTGGGAGGTGGAAGACGCCTCCTGCTGCCCTGGAGCAGTCAAGCAGGGGGATTCAGCCCCAGGCGCCCCCATCTCCTGTGAGACCTGAGCTAAGAATGTTAAACTCCTGCACGACCCTTCAGAGGAGAGCCTGGATCCTGGGGTTGGAGGGAACATGAGCTGGGAGAGCTTGGGCAGTCGAGACTGAGTGGCTCCTGCCATCACTTGCTGCCCTGCAGGGAGAGTGGAGATGGCTGTCAGGGCTTGGTGCCCCCAAGGTGTGCTGCTGCTTCTCTAGTCGGCCATGGCTGCCTGTTGCTCACCCTTCACTTCTGGGTTGGCCCACTGGGGAGAGGGGCTGTGAGCCACGGCAGCCCCAGCCTCCCCACTCAGGCTGAGAATGGGTCTCTTGTCTGCAGAAAACAGGTCTGGGGGATGCACTTGTACAAAGGGAGACCCCAGAGAGCCTTCGAGAGCCCACACATCCCACACTGGTTTGAAGAGGCTAAGTGTGAGGTCCTGCTTGCTCTGAGACCTGCTCCCTGCAGCCTCCGCTGTCTTCTCCAGGCCAGGACATTGCCTCCCTGCCTGCCCAGCTCAGAGGAGGTGAGAGCACAAGATGCAATAAAACTGCAAGTTAGTAAAGTGCTGTGCAAACTGGGGTTTTACAGAATTTCACCACCTTTCACAGCTGGATGGCCACTCCCCTCTGAACTCAAATGCCTGGAAACCATGCCTCTCACCAGGCACAGCTCACCTTCCCCTTGACTCATAGTCTCATGCACATGTCTGACCCCTCGAGCCTGGGGACAAGTGGAGTCCACTGAGTGCAGGACCTGATACAGAACTAGTTCTCCTTCTATCCCTCCCTTTCCTGACAACAGCAGGACAGATGTGGGCAAGTGGTGGGGAGAAAGGCAGGGTGGGTGGGGGTGCTTATGGAACAATACAAATAACCGGGGCTGCAAATCCCATAGATGTGGGTTTGCGTCCTGGTTCTGCCTAAATGCTCCTACCTCCTGTTTGCCTCCCTTTTGAAATGTTTGAGGGTCGAAGTCATGCTTTGGGGGACACATGCTCAGGCTGCCCCATCAGATCAAGGTTCAATGTGTCTCAGAACGCAGAGCTGGCAGGATGGGAGGACACGCTCTTGATAGAGGTTGTGAAACTAGCAGAGAGAAAACCTGCAGAAGTGGCCATCCCCACGGCCTCAGTACACGCCGCTGTCTGATTCACAGCCTATTATGGCAACCAGATGGCTAGGTCTTCACGTGTCTCCTCCAGGACAGGAATGGGTCATGTTCTGTTGTGTTGCCAGTTCCTCGTGCAGGATCTGGCCCACGGCATGTCCATAAACTTGATTGTTGAACAAATTTGGCTGAGGCGAATGGGTCCTCGCTCATGTGAGCACCAGCTGGAAATGGCGTTGTGAACAAATGACATTGTGAATGAAATGGCCTTGTCATGGTGAATGCACTCACCAGTGAGCCTAAGGAACTGGGCATCCTGGATTCCAGGAAAGGAAGGACCCCCTGGGGAGAGTCGAGTTGGGGGGTTGGAAGCAGCCTACGTGTCCATCCCTGGGGGAATAGACAAGTAAGATGTGGCAGCTCCCTTCCAAGTGGCAGATAGGAACAAGCCACGTGTACATACGAGGAGGCAAACATCTTAACAGCAGTGCTGAATGAAAAAAGTAAGAAACAGAAGAGAGTCATGGCATAACACCATCTATATATATTATAAAACATGCAGAAAACAACACAACCCAGTATACAAAGAAGATGTGTATTTCAAGACCTATACAAGCACGTAGAATGAGGCCTGGAGGCAGGGGGGTGGCGATGGTGGGGAATGGGAGTGGAAATCAGGGGTGAAGAAGAAAAATGAATGGAAAAGTAACGTTAAAGGGGGTTTTGAACAGACCGGTGATGATCGTATGCTGTGAACTGAGGAGTACAATTAGTTCAATTGTTTGCATCTGTGATAAAAATAAATAGGTAAAGCAGATTTCTAGACGTCAACTACAGAGATTTAGCTTCAGTAGACCTGGGGTGAGGCTAAAAATACAGGTCCCAGTGGATCTGTTAATGACCTCTCCAGCATCCTAGATAGATGTCATCTGTGACTACTTGAATACATCCAGTGTCACAGAGCTCATTCCTGTACTAATTATTAGAAAGTACTTCTTATTATATTATATGGTTAAGTGCTATAATGTTACACATTATATTATTATTATATGATTCCGTTCTAATGGGTAGAAATGTCTTCCTGAGGCCAAAATTCATCTCCCTGTACCTTCCATATATCGATCCGAGTTCTAGTCTTTGAAGCAAATAAAACACTTAAGTTTCTTCTGCTTCCACATGCCAGTCCTTCAATGATCTTTCATCTCTTCAGCATCTTCGTGTCAGCCAAGTTTCCCTCCTCCACCTCACTTTCACTCTAGCCAAGTTGTCCCCTCACGTCTGATCTAGTTACCAGTATTCTTCCTCAAACATGGCTCCCTCAGAGAGGCCCCACACTCTGGTTATGGCCTGACCAGCTCAGAGTATAGCAGGACATACACCTCCTCTAGCCAGGGTCCTATGCTCCTGCTAATATAACCTCAGATTACAGTTGTTGTTTTTTTACAGCAATTTTCAGTGAGTTTATGGTCAGTCAAACTTCCAGGTCCTTTTTCAATAGAATTGCTATGAGGCCGGCTCCATCCATTCCCCCTTACACACACATACACACACACACACACACACACGCACACACACACACGGCACAACATAAAAGTACAAAAGATAAACAGTGCAAAGCAAGACCCCAGCCACGTACTTGGTTGCTTGTGTATCCTCTGGAGATTATCTGTACATATACAAATATATACCCACATTCGTGATTACACAAAGAGAAGCATAATCTAAACTGTCAGTTATACTGTCACATACCTTGCTTTTCTACTTAACCATCTACATTGGAGAACTTTTCTTATCAGTATATAAGTCCTTACCTCATTCTTTGTATCAGCCCTTGGTCTTCCACTGGGTGGATCTACCCAAGGTTCTTTAACCCATTCCCTACTGCTGGACATTTAGGTTGTTTCCATTCCTTTGCAGGATTCCAGGCCCTGCTGCCGGGACTACCTTTGTACATAAGCCATTGCATACATGAGCCAGCCTCTCTGTAGGATCAATACGTGCCTTTTGACTTGGATTTTGTTTCCACCCTCGAGCTGGACTTTGTCCTTTCTGCCTACTGCTGATCTCTCTCTCTGGTTTTGCCTGTTATTGCAGCAACTGGCAGGCAGATTTGAATCCTCTTTGTGCTGCTGAGTCTGTTCCTCTCCGTTGTGGGTCATTTGCAAGCAGGGGGAGGCAGCGTCTCAGGCCTCCATTCAAGCCATTGATAAAAATGTCCCTGGTGATGAGGCCCCAATTGAGGGCCCCAGGGCAAGCCTTAGAGGATGCCCGGTGTCCATTCATCAGCTGCTACCATAAGCGTGTCCCCGCTGTTGTCATGGGAGCCAGCCTCACTAGAGTACCCCAACAGGCTCTGTCACGCTCCTGGTGGAAATCCAGCGCTCCCACCTCTAGCAGCCCCCGTCCTTGTGAGAAAGGGGCCTGAGGCTGGTTAACATGACATGGTTTGCTCCAAGCAGAACTGGCTGGAGGGTCTGCAGGAAATCCTTGGCCTTTGTGGTCAGCAGAGATGGGACCTATGGCTTTGGGGAAATTACTGAACCTGCAGAAGCCTCAGTTTCCTCACCTGCCAATGATTGGAAATAACCGCCGTCACACACACACACACACACACACACACACACACACACACCCCTCCATGTTGTGAGGATATATGAAATTACTTGTCTGCAGTAGGGTTCTACTGCTATCTACCTATCTGTCTGTCTGTCTGTCTGTCTGTTGGTCAGTCTTCCTTACCTATGCATTCGCAGGCTAAATTATCAACTCCCAAGAATTCACTGAGGACTGACTTCAAGCTCAGAAGTCTGTCGTTGGGGAGACAACGACAACTCTATATTTTGTTGTCATCAGCATCCTGTACATGTCCTCTTCCTACCCTGTATAATAATTTTTCTGGGTTATGCACCTGTTTGTGGGATTCTGGGTTTGTGGGTGTATGAGGTCTGACAATTAAGTTCTCAAACTTGTTGCAATGATGTTGTTTTCCTTTTTTGATATCAGAGGGATTATTCATTATGAATTTGCAGCAACTGGACAAACAGTTCACCAAGTTTACTATTTGGAAGTGCTGAAAAGACTGCATGAAAAGGTTAGATGGCAATCACCGCAATGCACCAGCTCACACGACACTGTCTGTGAGGGAGTTTTTAGCCAGTAAACAAATAACTGTATTGGAACACCCCCCCTACTCACCTGATCTGGCCCCCAATGACTTCTTTCTTTACCCAAAGATAAAGGAAATATTGAAAGGAAGACATTTTGATGACTTCAGGACATCAGGGTCATGTGATGACAGCTCTGATGGCCATTCCAGAAAAAGAGTTCCAAAATTGCTTTGAAGGGTGGACGAGGCGCTGGTGTCAGTGCATAGCCTCCCAAGGGGTGTACTTTGAAAGTGACCATAGTAATATTCAGCAATGAGATATGTAGCACTTTTTCTAGGATGAGTTCATGAACTTAATTGTCCAACCTTGTATGTATGCATACTTAGTGTTGCTAAATACAGCTGATCTCAGAATGGATACAAGTATACAGGCACACCTTGTTTATTGCACTTTACTTTCTTTTGCTTCATAGATGCTGCATTTCTTACAAATTGAAGGCAAGACCCTCCACCAGCAAAAAGATTATGACTCTCAGGCATGTAGGTTTATTAAAAATAAAACAACTTTTCTTGAAAAAAAAATTATGACTTTTTATTGTAATACTTATTTTGGTGCAGTGGTCTGGAACCAAACCCACAATATCTCCAAGGTGTGCCTGTATAGTTTAATCTCTCACTCGCAGGACACAAGAGTCTCATCTCCCCACCTCAGGTACAATCCATCTTTCTAATTTGTGCCATTCAGTTGGGTGTGGAGAGGTATACTGTTGTGTGAAGTTGGCATCTCTCTTATGACTAGTGAATTTGTGCATCTCTTCATATACTCAGCTGGTGTAGTTCCTTTTTTTGTGACATATATATTCACATTTTTTTTGCTCATTTTTTTCCAGTTGGATTTCCTTTCTTTTTCTCCTTAATTACCAGGGGTTCCATAACTATTTTTGGTTTTAATCCCTGACAGGTTCTCAAGTTATGAATATCTTCTCCCAGTCTGAGAATCTTCCATTTTAGCGGGTATTCTAAGGATCAGCCAGGCTTGGGATGCCCCAGGGTGGATCTATACCACCTAAGATCACTTCTAATTCTGCCATCGAATGCTTTTAAGATTGTTGGGCTTTCTGAGGAGTTTCCTTGCTGTTTCTGGGGGGAAAACACAGGCCTCAGGAGGGGTGAGGACAGTGGGGTCATTATGAATGTGGACGTGGAGCTGGAGTGTCCCCCTTCACTTGATCACCTCTAGCAATGCATTCTGTTATAAGAACAGTCATGTGACATGCATGGCCCAGACAGGCTTGTGAGATTCTCCTCGGAGTGATACATAGCTCTAGCCTATCTCATTGTTCAGAAGAGATTGTCAATCTACTGGAATTTTCTCCGCAACAGAAAGAAGCTTAACTCTCTTATCTCTGTGGAAGTTACAAAATTTGACTGCAAAATTTTCAACATTCCTCCCATTGAGAGGTAGTGAGGGGGGTCTGTGTTTCCTCCCCTTGAATCTGGGCTGGCCTCTTCTTTGTGCCAAGTAGAATTTAATAGAAGTGATGCTTCTGACTTCTGAGTCCGAGTCCGAGAAAGCCCTGCACTTTTTGCCTAGCGTTTTGGGGACACTCACCCTGGAGGAAGCCAATTGCCATGTAAGATATTCAACTACTCTCACACGGCTAGGCATAGTTGCTTTGGTCAACAACACTAGCCAGGCTCCCAGCCAATGACCAGCACCGACTGCCAGCCATGTGAGGGAGCCATCTTGGATGTCCAGCCCTGGCTGACACCTGACAGCAACGGTATGAGGGACCCTAAGCGAGAACTGCCCAGCCAAGCCCTTCCTGAATTCCTGGCCCACAAAATTGTTGCTAAAACCCTAAATTCTGGTCATGTGTTTTGCAGCAATAGTAACCACAACCATCTCCTGGGACATAGCTTGCGTAATTACTTTAAATCTTTGCTGATAACTCTAATACATGTAGCCATTATGGATCTGTTTCTGTTGTCTGTTGTTTCTGATGTTTTTTAAAATTATGTTCTCTGACTCCCCATGTGTGTGGGTATTTTCAATTATGTGTTGGACATTGTATTTACAGACTTGTTTGTAGAAATAATCGGAGGCCTAGAATGATACCTTCCTTCAGAGAGGTTTCACATTCATGTCAGTCAGATGTCTGCGTCACTAATCGTACAGAATCACCAGCTTCAGTTTTAAGGGCTGAGTGATTGGAAACTGAATTGTCTACTTTTGGTTCACCCTTAACTCCTAGGGCACAGCCCTTTTGGCGTGCTTCCTCAAAGAGAGAGGGTTCACTAAGTTCCATCCCTTGATAAGCCCAGAAGGCCAATCCATGTCCTTTCAGTCCTGCAAGGCAGAACAAAAGAATTGTTCTGCTTCTTGGACTCTTAGCCCGACCCCTTCCTAAATAGGAAAACACCCTCAGGGAAAAAAATGGCCCCAAATGCCACTCTTTCTTCTCTAGGTCTTAGTCATGACCCAGAAATGGTTCACTGTCTTGTCAGCTCCCTGAGGTCTTCAAGCAGATTTTTAAAATATTTTCTCCAGCTGTTCTAGTTGTCCTCAGTGGGAGCATTGGCCTAAATCACTTAGTCTGCCATTATTAACTCTCATTTACTTAATTCTTTTAATGTCAGAAACATAAAGAAGTATGAAATCATGTTCTTTGAAAGTCCTTTAAAAATGCCTCATAGTCTTACACTTTCTTAAACAGAGATTGACCGTAATCCAATTTTCCACTGAACACTTAGGGTCCTCATTAAGAATATCCCTTACTGTAATTGAAACACTGTGATGCCCTTGTTGCTGCGAGATGTCACTTTCTTTGCCCCTACCCCAAATAACTTGCCATTGCTTTTGTTTTTCAGTTCTTGGGTTTACTTTTTATTGTTTGTGTCTTTGCCACCTGATACCGTATTTTGCTGTCAATGAGAACATCCTTAGTGGCCTTTTGCCCATTCTGATTTTATTCCCTTAATACATATGTAAATTAGATAACCAAGCATGCTAGAACAGTGTGTAAGGTAAGAGCAGGTAGGCGCTGATTCAGGTAGGGGGAAACACTGGTGAGTGAAGCTCTAAAATTAATTGTCAGACTCTTGTCAGACAATGTCAGGATCATCTTTAGTCTGTTCAAAAGACTTCTGATCTCAGATCTTCTCAGTCTGGATGGTAGAGGTTGTCAAGTATGTGGGCTCTGGATAAGTAAGGTAATGCTATTCTTGCCCTGAGCTCAGTACCCTCACTGTAAGCGGGGAGTTTGGGGGCACGAGCAGCCCTAAAACAGGTCAGGGGCTTTGGCCAGCTCTAGGCTGCCTTCTTTTTGTTTCTGAGGCCCCACCCTGTCTTCTGGCCCAGGAGACTCAAGAAATCCTGGCAGAGAATGCTGTTCCCTGCTGCCCTGTGGAGATGACCACTTCATGGAGAGCAAGGGAGGAAGGAGGAGAAAAATGAAAAGAAAGGTCCTCTTTCAGACTTAAGACGCTGTGGAGTGGCTTCCCCACCGCCTGCCAAGAGCTGACTCACCGGGCTGGGACCACGCACTACAGGTGCACTCAGGCCAGCAGACAATAGGCGCCTGTTGCAAACAGTTCCACACCCGAGACAGACCACCGGGGTCAGGTGGAGACAGTCTCTGAGGAAGTGTGGAGGCTGCAAGGGCAGGCGAGAGAAGGCCTGGCCTGCAAAACTGTCCTTGTCCAGCCTTCTCAGGGCCTGCGTCTGAGCACTCACAACCATGGGGACCCCGTGATTCATGGCCAAGGGACAGGAGCACTGGACCAGGCATCCAGAGACCTGATGTGGGCCCACCTGTAATGTAAGCCTCATTCCTCTTCTCCCAGCTCTAAAGTTCTGGCTCTCAATGCCACTGGTATGCCCTGTGACGTGGGAGAAGGCGCACACCTTTTCCAAGTCTCATGTTACCCTTCTCCGGGTGAATCCTTCATCTGCAGTACCTCTTTAAATCTTTACCGTCCTTTGAAGTAGGTGCCATTATTAGTCACACTTTCCAGATGAGGAAACTGAGGCAAAGAGGGCCGCACGATGTGCCGCTGAGAGCTGGGTTTCCAAGCCAGAGCGGTGTGAGTCTGGAGCTCACTCCAAGCCCTGCATCACGTAGCCACGCAAGGAGCCACCCTAGTGTCCCAATGCTCTGCATCTTTGCAAAGATAAGGACTGCTCCGGGGTCCGGCAGAGGCAATGGGGTCAGAAAGCTTCCTGGGAAATTGAGCAGCTCCTGGTATGGGGACGGGCAGCGTGGAAAGTGAGGGCTGGTGGTGCGGGTTGGGAAGCTAACACCTGGATGCTTAGCTGAGTCCTGCATTCAGCAGACTGGGGAGAGGATGGAAGGATGGAGAACGAGGCTTACTTCCACCTCTCTTCAGCCCTGGGGAGTGACCAGGGACACCCTCCAGGGCTGGGTGCCAGGGCAAGCTGTTCATTGCTCTGGCCATTCATTGCCAGCTATGTGGACTTGGGCAAGTTCTAGAGACTTTCTGGACTTCAGTTTTCTCATCTGTACAATGGGAATTATAGTATGGATCCTGGAGCTTGTTAACATAGGAGATTTAATGAACGGAGTGACTCACGTAGGGGCTTAGAACAGTCTCGACACCCCCTCATCTACGCCTTCCCTTTTCTTGGTTGAGATCTCACTTCTCTGTCTTCCCTCAGAGGTCCCCGTGCTGGAGTCTTGGATGTTCCTGCGGCCCAAACCATCCCTTCCCATCAGACTTAACTTCCTGAGCAGCCAGCTCTTCCTTACCTTGTGCCCCTCGCGCCTTGTCTCCCCAGTGGGGCCATTCTCTGTAGCTTGTGTTCCCTGACTGCTCTGCCAGGGGGACCCCAATCCAGGGCCCCCCATGGAACTTTTTCTCTGCCTTTACCCCACTGCCAGGAGATGAGGTCTAAGAGCACCAGAGCTGAGTATCTAGAGACCTGGGTTCAAGGTTGGCTCCATCTTATTTAACGCCTGGGTCAACTACCAGCCCTCACTGAGGTTTCCCATCTGAAAAGCAAGGTTGTTTGGGGGCCCACTGCCATGGGGGGCTCAGAGCAATCTGAGATGGTTCCAGTGTCTGCACTCCCTGGGGAGGGGGAAGGGGGACGAAGCTGGGCTGGCAGCGATGGCAGGAGAGCTGCGTCTGTCTCCCTCCTTCCTCCTGTCCAGAGGCTTCCCCCGGTTCTTTGCCTGGGAAAGAAAGCGTCTGCCCTCCCTTGTCAGAAGCCAGGGCCACGATGAAGAATTAGGTGAGCAAATCCAGCTTGCCTGTTAATCCCTGCTCGGGGCTGGCCAGAGAGATGGGCAGAGTGAGGGCCCCGGCACCAGGAGCGGTCATGTCTAGACCTCTGCTATCAAGGCAGCGAATGATTAGCCAATTAGCCTGGAGGAAACGAGATCTGGCTCCTCGGGGCTCTGGGCTGCATTTCCCAAGGGAGCAGGGGCTTCTGGGAGTGCTGGTCTAGGTGGATGGGGGCAGCTGTGGGGCCTTGCCCAGAGCCCCCAGCACACCCAGAGGAGGAGCCCTTCCTGTCTGCCGTTTACAAGGGAGGGGAGAGCAGGGCTCTGCACTCTCGTCCCCCAACCTTGCCCTCTGGGTATGAAGCCTGTAAAGGCAGAGAAGATTTGGCGCATAGCCAGAGCTGGGTGAAGGCCAGCTACTGTCATTATTATTATCACTGTTACTGTTTCTACCCTTTGGGAGCATCTGTGATGGGACATTCTTTCTATGGAGTCGTACTACTAACCGCACTTTAAGGATGGGGAGAAATTGAGTGGAAATTCAAACTCGCGTCTCTAAAAGCTGATCCTTCAAATATTATACTTTGCTGTGTTTGTGCCCCCGGGGGTCGTCTGGAGCACTTGTTACAAATGCAGATTTCCTCACCCACCCAAGGCCTGCTCAGTCAGTCAGGATTTCTTAGGTTCGGGAGAATCCCCAGAACCTGTGTTCCCAGGAAGCCCCTTACCACCACTTCACAACAGACTTTGATGCAGGAGAGCTGTGGTCTGACCGAGAAACCCAGACCTAAGAGACCCCTCTGCCTCCTTCGCCTCCCCCAGGGCACCGTCTAAGTGGTCGGGACAGGGGAGTCCCATTTCTCTGAGGGGAGGAGAATTCCTCTTGGCTACTTCCCCTCTCATCCACTGAGGAACACTCAGGGCCTCCGGCATCCTTCTAGAGGCATGGCAACGGTGGGAGTGTGGGCAGCCGGGTGGGCAGCCTCCCCGGCGGAGGGGCTTACCAGCCTCCCCTGGGGCCAGCCTGGCAGCCCTGGCCTCCTGAATCGCTTCTCTGCATCCATGACAGGGAAGATCCAGAGAGGGCCCTTGGCTGGTCTGAGGCCACTCGGATCCCAGAGAGGACAAACCCTCAATCCAACAGGTTCCCACACTTGGGCCACCCACACCCATGGGCAGCTCCGTCACGTCTGTTTCTCATCAGCCTCTTTGGGCCTTGAGGAAACCGAGACTTGAGGCTGGCCAGCAGCCTTGTGGTTTTGGAAGTACGAGGAGGCCGAGTTCTTGAGTTCCCAGGGCCTCTGCATTCATACGCCTGCACATGCAAGCATACGGATACACATGTGTGCACACACGTGTACATTGGCAGGCACACATGCAGCATGCAAGCACCCTCATGCACAGGCATCCGGGCTCAGGCTGCAGGCCTGAGAGAGAGCCCTGTGACAGACTTTGGCAGCCAGGGAGACCGGAGGGCCTGGTCTGAGAAGGCCTCATCCTGGCTGGTCCAGGACAGCAGAGGCTGTTGGCTCTGGCATCAGCTCTGAAAGGTTGTCCTTTTCCTACGCTAGTAGGAAAGTACGAGGAGCCCCCGCCCCCAGAGGGGCTTCTAGGCCGATGGGGGAGCCTCGTGAAGTATGAGGAGCCTCCCTGGTGAATCCTCCTCTGTGCTCTGTGCCCACACAGTGAAGAGTAAGACTGAGGACTCATCTCACTGGTACTAGTCTTGCTGGGTGGGAGTCAGGCGGTCCCGTCTGCGTCAGACCTGAACTGACCACAGCACAGCGCCTCCTCCTGGTCACTTCAGATAAGAGCCGACTCCCACAACCTAGGGCTGGGGTCCCAGTTGCCCTGGGCCAGGAGGTGAGGGCATCCGGGGCCTAGGACCTTGGACACAAACCTGGTCATCTGGTCCTGCCTCTGTGGAGGGTAAGCCGAGCAGACTCAGGGATGGCTTATCCCACCCGAGTCTCCTCTTCCCTACTTGGATTTAGGGACCCCCCAGGCTACCACTGCTATAACCCACTTTGAGATCTCCCTGAAGCCTGGGGCTTCCCTCTCTACATTGTACACCCAGGTCCAGCACGGTGCCAGGCACACAGTAGATGTTCAATGTACATTGAGTATGCCAATGCACCCCTTTTGCTCCCAATTCCTTTCTTTCTACGTATTCAGGTTTCTTTGTCCCTTTCTTTCCCTTCTTATGTCTCAGATCTGGGACGTACCGCTGAGTCCAATTAGGACCACTGGGGAGGGGCATAACTTGAGCTTCCAGGGCCTTTTCTGTCAGGGGCCAAATCTCCAAACAACCCCGAGATGAGGGCTGTTTCTCACCAGCTTCTCTGGGCCTTGAGGAAACCGAGGCTTAAAACAGGCCAGTAGGATATTGAATTCCAGAGACAAGCTTCTTCAGGGGGTGCTGGTGAGGCCATTTGGGGGATGAGCATTTCCTTCAGGGGCTCTGCATTTCAAGCAGAGCCCCTTTTCCTGACTGCCCTTGATGCTGGTACTCTGCCAACCCTTTGTACCCACCCGCTTCCTGGTCTGAGGGCTGGCCTCCTTGGCCAGCCAGGGAGTCCTGTGCTGGGCCCATGCTGGGCCTGGTGCTGAGAAGGTTTCAGGCTCTGCCCTCCAGGGGCTAACAGTCTGATTTAGGAGATGCCCATTCTCTACAGAGAGATAAGCCATGGCTAGCAGGCCAAGGCTCAGGAGAGCTGCATCAGGCAGGACCAAATGCAAGTCATGTCTCTCAAAAATGGCCTTGACTCAGCCCTGGGTGAGAGGCTGAGCACACAGTGAAACTATCCCGGGGTGCTCCCGCAGGTCGAGGGGCAGGGGGTAGAAACATCCCTGGGCTGTGAGGTAAGCAGCAGCGGGTTTGAGAGCCCAGCCTCTGGCCCAGACTGCCTGTGTTTGCATTCAGGTCTGACCCCCGTGAGCTGAGACTGTGGGCAAACGGGACCTCTGTGAAGCAGGGAGACTGGTAGCCTTACTTGGTAGAGCTCTTCCCAGAATTAAATGAGTTTCTCGATGTAAAACATTCAGAATAGTGTCAGACACATAGCAAGCCCTCAGCTGACACCAGATATTATTGTTATAGACCAGAGTAAACTGAAATTCACCCTACAGGGCTTTTATTGGCTGTGGACGTTGGGTTTCCTCCACTGGACTCTGAGCTCCCCAGGCCCTTTATCTCCTATCCCTGCCGCATCTCAGGGACTCAAAAGAATGTGTTGAAAGGATGAACACATGAATGAGCAAAGTAGGGAGAGTAGGGCACCAAGAGATATTTCCTGGAAGAAGCAGTGCCTCATAAAAGTTAGGAGAAAGGGCCCCATAGAAGTTAGGAGGGTAGCCTGAGGTGAAGGCTGGGAGGCCTCTGGCTGGGCTGGCGTCAGGGGAGGCACTCAAAGAAAGTGGCCGAGCCAGGCCTGAGGGGGCAAGGCGAAGAGGGAGGCTGGAGGAGCCTGAGTTGGCCGGAGCCTACCACAGAGGGTGGACAGCTGAGTCCCCTGTCCTGGGTCATGGGGGTCTGGGGTTGGATGAAGGCTGCCCCCAGGTGAGGATGCAAGGGAGAAGGGCAGCAAGAGGCATCGGGGGCCTTTAGCTGAAACCCATCTTCCTCCTTGGGCCATTTTTGGAGCCTGGAATTCTGTTGTCACTGGGAGAAAAACCAGCCTCCCTCCACAGACCCCTCAACTGGTAGAGAAACAAGTGTTGGAGATAAGAAGATTTTAAACAAGAGACTTAAAAGAGGAAAAGGTTGTGAGTTTTCTCTTCTCTTTTCTCTTCCATTCCCTTCCCTTCTCTTCCTCTTCCTCCTCCCCTCCCCTCTTCTTCTCTCCTCTCCTCTCCCCTTTTTCTCTCTCTTGCCTTCCTTCTCTCCCGCCCTCCTTCCCTCTTGTCCTCCTTCTTTCCTTCTTTTTTCCGTTCTGTCTTTATTAACAACCCAACCCCAGATCAAAAAACAAAACACAAGCACGTCCCCCATCACCGTGTCATTCTGCGCTGAACACTGAGAACCTATAAAAGGTTTTATTGACCCAAAGTCAATAAAAGGATTATCATGTCCATTCTCTTGCCTCTTATTGCAACTGCATATAAACCCCTACAAGCGATGTCCTGTTTCCCTCCGAGGCGCCCCATGGCCCCTTCTTCTCTCCAGCTGTCAGGCACAACTCTAAGGGGTATGGTCCTTAGTCATTGGAAAGCCCAGTCTGAGTGCTGACCCGTGGAGCAGGTGAGGCTGTGTTGAGAGCAGGTCGGGCGGCATGGTGGGGAAAGTGTCACTGAACTGGGAGACACAGCCCTGCCCTCAGGGAGACCCCAGTCTGAGGGGGAGACACAGCCTCTGCTCTAGGAAACCCCCAATCTTAGGGAGTAGGTAGATAACTGCACCACAGATGGGGTGGGCTGGGCCCCCCCCAATTCTGTATCACACAGTGGGTAAGAATGTGTGTGAAGCTGTCAGCTCAAGGGCAGCGGGGCAAAGCTGTCCTCTCTTAGTTCCCTGTATCCCTTTTCTGTCCCCAGCCTGACTGACCAACAGAGAGGTTCAATGGAATCCAGTGTCCCTCTGGGGCAGGGGAGAACTGGGGCTGGAGAAGAAAGTGGCTGGGAGAGGTCTGCTGAGTAGCTCTTTGGAGTCTGGCAGGCGAGTGACCCCTGGAGATAAGCCCCTGCGATAAGGAGTAATCAAGCCCCCTCATTTAGCAGAGAGCCTGTCAGTGACAAACTGAGCCCAGGATGTGTGTGGTGGGGACGTGGGGGAGTGAGCTCGATTCAGGAGCTCTCAGGCTTTACGAGGCAGGCCCCCAGCTCTTCCTGCCTGTCTCCCCAGGTGGGAACATTCCAGTGTCCTGACAGGGGAGCATCTCCAGGGGGACCTCATGAAGATGGAGATGGTGGAGCTGGAAGGGGCCTGGGGGGGTCCCGGATTCCCAGCAGCCTCTTGGCTCCTCCCCTGGTCACATGATACTGAGTGGGAGCTGACTGGCAGCAGGCACATCCACTGGGCACTCACTGAAGCTCATATGCTCTAGAGGCCAGAAGGAGGCCTCCAAGGGGGAAAGGGTGTGAGTCTCAGGATGGGGGAGTTGGCTGTGGCCTTTCTGTGAAAGGAGGATCCCCTCGGATGGGCCCCGGATGATGAACTGGGGTTGCCTCTATGCATTTGCCAAAGCCAACACTGGGAAGAGTCTTATGGTACAGAAGGGGAAACTGAGGCTCAAGGAGGGGAAGGGCCACGCCTAGAGTCCACGGCACTTGAGAGTTCCCAATTCTCTTCTCTGCTCCAGACGGCACAAGAAATGCAAAGTCAAACTTCCACTCGGCTCAGTGTGTGCGTATACCGGGTACTTGTGTGCGTGCCTGGAGGCCCAGCTGCTGCAGTGGAGCCTTGGAAGCAGTCCCCAGCTCAGCTCTGTCCAGGAGCCTTACCCTCTAGTCAGCCGAGGCGACTCACATGGGATGGCCCCTAGACTTTTAGGCGACACTCACTCATCACTCCATTAGCTGCTTTTTGACCCACAGTCCGCAGACGGTTCTCATTCTCATCTGGCGCTCCCCGAGGCCCAGCAAGAGCACCGAGGACACAGCTCAGCTTATGAGTCTTCAGGGACTTGTCAAGCTTACAGCAATTTCAGCAGGAGCACAATATGGCCAGGCAGGCCGAGTAGCTCTCAGGAAAGTCATGCTCAGCCTTCACCAGGCAATGCCACAGAGAAACACTGCAGCTGGGGAAGGTCTCTGCCCGGTCTTCCCTTCCAGAAGGGGGAGCAAAAGACATTGGAACAGCCAGCTGGGGGGAGGGGACAATGACATACATGAAAATGCCTGACATGAATATGGATAGGAGCATTTTTTATGCAAGCATATGCAAATAGGTATGAAAATCTACCCGAGGGTGAGGAGGACATACGCAAATCAGGGCTCCAGAAAGTCCTGACAATGAGGCTCTCGTCTAATGAACAGGACCCAGGGATCCCAAATATGTTCTTGCACAGAGCTTGGGTCTTCCTGCTCGAGCAGAGTCCCACTCCCTCCCCACCTTCTGCTTGGATTATGTGGTCTGGCCTCCAGGTTACTCAGGGCCTGGGCCCAGATGCAGCATCCCACAGGGCCCAGCTTCCCTCTACCTGTGCCCTCCACCTCCTAACCACTAATCCCCTCCGAATGGCTGGGAAGGACCTTCCGCTGCCCCTTACACATGACTGTAATCTCCACCCCAAGCTTGGCCTGTCCCCCAGAGGAGGGGCTAAGAGAGTGGTCTGCCCGTTGGAAAGACGCCTCCTCCCAGGGCTCGCCTGTTGTTTCCAGCAATGCCCAGCACACAAAAGATGCGCAATAACAGATGAATGACAGAATAAATAAACACACAAATGCAAATTCAAATGCAGGGTCACTTCCTCTGGGACCATCGCACGCCCCTTCTGCTTCTTGCTCAGTATTTTTCAGCAGCTGCCTGCGTATTGGAGTTGAAGTGTTTGTGTTCTTTCCTCATGTTCTCAACTTGCCATGGGCAGGTGTGTGTCCTGGTCAGCGACCTGGCCCTGGCACCTTCAATGGAGGGCTCTCAATTGTTAGTTGACTCAATCAACACATACGCGTGTGGTTTATAAGTGTCTGTGTGCTCCGTCTCCTTCTTGTCAGACGGGGACTGCCTGGAGGAAGAGGACAGGCTCACTCGTCTTTAACACTCAGAGCTTGGCACATAGTAGGCACTTCCTACACGTGGGATGGACGGATGGGGCCTGGGGACATCTGGGGTCCCTGACCTGCTGACGGGTCTGTCTTTCTTATTAGACTCTAAGGGGCTATGCTACCTGGGGAAATAAAGGTGAAGTGAAGGGATGAACAAGTAAATGAATGAGTGAACGAACGGCTGAGAACTGTCGGGGATCTGAGAATACTATTGCCTGCTATACAGTGTCACTGTCCCCAGCCCAGGACACATGTGTCCTGTGTTCAGATCTGAGTTCCTCTCCCAGTTTCTCCCCTGGGGTCTGCCCAAGCTTGCAGGTCTTTGCTCCCACACCAGTCATTCCCATAGCCTTGACCTCCCCCCCACCCACCAATGGTTCTTCTTGTGGCCTTAATCCCAGCTGTCCAGCTGTTTGACTCAGAGCCCCACAGTCTCTGGGTAGCTTTTTCCTGCCTTCCTTTGAGTTTGCCAGGTCAAGTGCAGCTCAAGCCAGCCAGACTTTCTAGGCTTAAGTCTCCCTCTTGTCATCTCCAGTCTTAGTTTTCCCATCCATAAGATGGGGATGGTACCAGCTGTTAAGAGTATTACACAAGGTCCCAAATTGACTCCTAAAATGGAGCCAGCTGCTTGGTCAAGCACTCGGTATGTGGGGCTTTCCCTCCCTGTCCTTGCTGCTGTCCCTGCAGCCCTCTGTGTGGTCCAGGAGAGGCCACCTGTTTTCTGGGAGCAGGAGGAAAGGACTCACTCCTGCAGGAAGTGGAGTCCTGGAGCTGCTTCAGGTGGAGCCCTCAGCCTGAGAGCAGAGAAGAAATCGGGACCATTAAGCCGGAAAAGGGGATGTTCCCTCAGAGAGAATCGGACCTGGAACCCATTTGTGACGCGTTCCAAAGCAACAGCTCAAACCGACATGAGAGACCCTAAGGTTAGGTACAAGAAAGGACTTCCTAGTAATGCAGGCTGAGGGAGAAGCACATTGGCCGAGGCAGAAGCCGTGGCTCTCTTGACTGAAATGTAGGGGGCTTTGAGAAAAAAATAATTTGAATTTATCATCTGCTTTCAAGTTTTCAAAGTGTTTGCCTGCTGTTCATCTCATTTCATCCCCATCGTAAGCCTTTAATATGGGACAACAGTGTTTTATAGAACAGGGGAGGCATGCATTGTGATTCCCCTGCCCCACAGGGCGGGAAGAAGTTTCTGAGAGGTCACGGGACTGGCCCAGGGTTGCCCAGAGGAGAGTCAGGGAACTGGGGTGAGAGCTCTCTTAGGAGTGAGCCCTGGCTGCTGGCTCTCTCACTTTTTCCGGGGTTTAGTAAGTTTTAGTAAGTTTTAGTAAGGATTTAGTAAGTCGGGCATATTTTTTGAAGCTGAGGTTTAATGCTTATTTCTTTGATTAAGGAAAAAATGGAAAGTGGAGGTCGGGGGAGGTTTCCCCAATACAGTGGAGGGCAGTGAAGTCTGAATTTGGCCCGTTACCTCCGGAGCTGGGCTGGGACCAGTATGAAGGTCAATCGGGTGGACTCTCTCTGAGGCAGAAAAGGGAACATTAGGGCAGAAAGGAGGGGTTGGGCCTCGGAGCGTCCATCAAAGGCAGACGCCTCTTTGACCCCTTCTGGGAGGCCGTCCTTTCACCGCCTGTGTGCGGCCAGACCCCAACCCCTTCCCACCCCAGCCCGGCCCATCTCCGCCTGGCCCCAAACCTGCAAACAATGCTTGTTGACAATTCGCGGGGGCTCAACACTCGATAACACAGTCCCCACCATGCCAGACATCCGAACAGCGGGCAGGGCTCTGCTGTGACGGGAAGATGCTTTGAATACATCATCCTGTCAACCAAGTTTATTATTCTTTCACTCAAGATAAACTGCAGCCGCCAACGAGGGGCTGTATAAATTCCAGGCTCAGAAGTCAAGCAGGCCCCACTCCCTGTTAAACACTCACTCACACACACACGTACACGCACACGCAGATACACATAAATCCTGCTGAGAAAATATCCCTCCCCCCCAGGCCTCCTTAGGTCTCTCGGGGCCTCAGTAGCCACCATCGCATGGGGTGGTCCCAGAAGCAGCTGCAGACATGGGGACCCAAGGCTTGGGCCTACCCTTGGGTCACTTCTCTGGCCAGGCCTGAGCAGCCTCACCCTGGGGGTCGGAGAAGGTCTCCCCACAGGAGCCAGCTGTCCTCAGTTCAAGCCTAGCCTCTTAACTCTTGGACTTCTGTCTGTCCAAGGCCACAGACCTGTGTGGGTGGCCAGAGCACCCACATGGCTAGGTTGGGGAGGAGAGAGGCTTTCAAACTCCAGAGCCAAAAGCCAGGCCCTCAGAGAAAGTGGACCCTTCAGAAGAAGCCTTCAGAAGAAGCCAGCATTTGTCCTGGGGGGGAGGGGACCCCATAGACACACACATAGAGGAAATGCTGAGGAACTCATGTCATCTCCACGTGCTGCCCAGAGAGGTGGTCTCTGCACCCAGTGTACAAACCCAGTCCTTTCCTCCCAGGGCCCCTGGGGATTAGCAACAGGAGGGGAGGCTTCCATGGGTTTCATTTCAGTCTGGCCCTGTCTCACTTGGGGGCTTAGAATAAAAACAAAATAAAACTCCATGCTAGATGTACGAATGAGAATTAGGAGACAGCAGGATGCAGGGGGAAGGACACAGGTTTTGGGAATAGACCAGGTTTCTGCTCTCCAGCCTTCAGTTTCCTCCTCCATAAAACGAGAAAGTTATTTCTCTCCTGCTGTGTTGTCGTGAGGACTGGGCACGAAGCATGGCATGTAGTAGATGCCTGTATCAAGTTTCTGCATTCGCCATGCCTTCCTCCTACCTTCCGCTGGGCCTGGGAGATAACAGCACCAACCGTGTTCTGTGGATGTGGAAGCTAAAACTCCAGACTCCAAAGCATCTCAGAAAAAAATCATCTCACTCACTCCAAAGCATGGTTATCACAGACAATTATTTAACACCTGCTGTATGTAGGGACTGTCCTGGATGTTGAGGGAGCATTTCAACCTGAGGTTACCCCCTATAGAGTGCAGGCTCTGGCCGGGCAGGGGTCTGTCTGTCTGTCTTCTGCAGGGTATAACGTTTCCTGTGCCAATCTGAGGATCTGAAATTTGAGGATTGCTCTCGCCACCTTTTTTAGCCACGTGACTCCAGACAGGTCACCTGATCCCTCCAAGCCTCATTTTCCTCATCTGTGAAATGGCCACAGGACGGGAGTCTTGGGTCGGAGGGGTAGTTGTAGAAGGACTTGGCGAAACCAAGTATCAGAGGCCCTGTTCATGCAGAAGCAAATTCCTGTCCCCATAGCCAGATGGCTGCCACCCACTATAGTGGTCCCCAACAAGTTGTCCAAGGATCATCCCAAGTGTTTGGGACATGCCACTGCCTCCTCTTCAGAAAGGACAACAAGCAGGTGGAGGAATCTGGCAAGCAGAAAGAGGCTCACTGTGTGCTAGAGCCACTCCCCCCCCACCCCATCATTAGCACCCAGACCTCCCTAGAACTCAGAGCTGGAGTTTGGAGCAGGCTCCTTGGAGGGCTCCCGAAACAGGACCTATAGGACCTACACCAGGGACTTTGGGCCACGCCAGGGGACACTGCTTTGGGATGAGAGGAAGTAGTACAGATCCCCAGATCTCAGAACTCTGGCCGAGTGCCTATGCTCTCTGGAGCCTGGAGCTCAGAGACTTGGTATGTTATGCTTCAGAGACTGCCAAAGGATAATGGCCTGAACCCCACCCCACACCCCCAAATAAAGCTCCTTTGACCTGTGTAGTCATATCTTGGGCTCCCCCTAAGACTTGATTGAATGGAGAAGTCTACTGCTAAAAAGCAAGTGCGGACTTCACTAATGAAGTTCAACTCTCGTGTAACAGATGAAGAGACTGAGGGTCAGAGAGACCGAAGCCACTCAGAGATCAGAGACGAGCTGGGGTCAGTGCTCATTCCTCCAGTCCTCCAGCCTGCCCGCAGCCATTGCTCAGTGGCTCGCCAAAACTGGGGGCATAAAGATGCTGTCAGAATCACCTTGTTAAAAGTAGGAACCTGGTAAATCTAGATTCTTTATAAATTCCCTGGGTGATTCTAATTCATAACTGGGACTGGGCACCAGTGCTTTGGGCCACTAAAGAGGGTCACAAATTGTCAGTACAGAGCTACATACCTGCTGGGTGACTTGAGCAGATTACTTTCCTTCTCTACACCTCAGTTTCCTCACTAGCTAAAGGGAATAACAATAGTAATGAGTCAACACACAACTAACACAACATCTCCTCTTGTGCGTTCTACTCCTCCCTCATTCTGCTCCAGCCACAGCCGCCTCCTGGCTGTTCCTTGAACACACCAAATATGTTCCTGCCCCAGGGCCTTTGCACTTACTGTTCCCTCTCCCCCTCCCCCACCCCCGATAGTCCCATGCTCCCTCTCTCATCTTCAGGATTTGCTCAAATGTCACCAAATCAAAAGCCTTCACTGATCACCCCTTCTCCTTATTCACTTTTTACCACCTAGACTATTTTCTATTTACTTCTTGGCTTATTCTGTCTCTCTCACTAAAATGTAAGCTCCCTGAGGGTGGCAACTTTGTTTGCTTTGCTTACTGCCATAGCCCCAGCACCTAGAACAGTGCCAGGCACTCAATAAATGTTATCGATTGAATAAATGAAAATAAAGTACTTAAAACTATGCCAGGTATATCGTAGGTACTTAATATATGTAATTATTATTGTCATTCACATTTCCACTTATTTTGGGCGTGGTAAAGACCAAATATGGGGCATGGCTCAACCTCTAAGGGTGGGAAAAGGCGGAAAGGATGCTCTTTCCAGGCTGAAGTTGGTCCACATGAGCTATGTGACCTCCTCTCTGAGTCCCAGTTTCCTGTCTGGTCAAATGGGAACACCATACCTGTTCTGTGGTTTGCTGTTGCCAGGAAGGGTATCCAGGCACTCTGTCCCTGCTGATATTTTGGCTCTCAGCTCAGAAGCAGACGGGACCCAAGGACAGGTGCCTGAGTGAGGGCATGACTTAGGGATCTAATGTCATCCTGACACGGGAGCAGAGTGATCACTTGCCCGGGCAATGTGGACACAAGGACAGTTGTCTCACTAACAGGAGGATGTGCTGGGAGCTCCTGACAGGTGGGAAGACGCCTCCAGATGGTCCGCCACCCTTCCTGTCATCACCTCCTCACATGGGCTTCTGTTGACTGAGGGAACCTGGAGATTGCTGCACATCAGGTGCAGGCCCAGCTGGGCTAAGCAGATAAGGCAGCCGCCCCACTGCCACTGTCCACCCTGGGGGGTGGCCCGCACTGGGGGGCAGCTTCAGGGACATTTTTCCCTGTGGTCAGGACCTTCTGGGGAGCCTGTAAGTGCCATCAGGGAACTGTTCGAAGCTGATGGGTGTGGTCCCCTACTTTGCTCACTCCGTGTACTCAGATTAGACAGATGAGTAAGTGAATGAATGAATGAATGAATGGGCAAGTTTTCCAGACTTCACTGCCACCAGCCCTGGGCCTCATACTCCATCTGCCCCTTCCCCATTGTGGAAAAGGCAGCAGTTCACCAAGGAAGACACTTCTGAGTGCTGACTGTATGCAGGTGTGGGACAGCCAGTTTCTCGCCCAGGGAGCTCATCGTCTAGGGGAGACACAGCACCGAGACTGCTTTTCAAGCTGGCTCGGCACTTGCTAAGACAGAGCTTTGCTCAGGTCGGGGAGCGCAGAAAGGGCAGGTGGAGGAGGGGATTCTCTAGTGGAGTGCTAGAGGCTGAATCTAAACTGGCTAGTTGAACCAGGGGAAGGGTGAACCCAGCAGTGAGCAGAGCTTGCGCAAAGGTGTGGAGGTGTGCAATAGCCTGCGGCATGCTGGGTAGGGGCCCCCCGACTCAGGTAACTTGGGTTACACACAGAGTGAAGTGGCTGGAGAGGAAGGTAGGCCCAGGCCTGAGACTCCGGGGACGGGGTGACGTTGGTGCTTTAAGCAAGGGCAGAGCGTGATCAGAGTCACAAGTTTCAGCAAGGGCCACCCTGGGGGGTGGCCCGCACTGGGGGGCAGCTTCAGGGACACTTTTTCCTGTGGTCAGGACCCTGTGGCTGCAGTGTGGCAGCAGGCTCTGCTCTGAGGGCTGAGACTGTGCAACAATCCCGGGGGTCTGAGTGAGAGCAGTGCTTGCTGGGATTCCCGCCCGATCTCCACCTACTTGTGGACAGTACCTATTCCTCTCCATCAGTTTAGAATCAAGGAAACAGGCCTGGAGAGAAGATATGGAGACTCCGGATGAGCTGCGGGCAGCGTTCAGGAGGCAGCTGCGATATCGCCCCCACACAGTCAAAATGAAACTCTGCTGGGGCCGGACCTTGTTCAGAGAAAGTTTCCCATAGCGCAGTTAGTTCCTCAACTCTGTGGTTTCCTTTCAAGAGAGAGCTGAATCCGTTGAACTGAAGGGCAAATCTATATCCTTATCCTTCCTCTGCAGAGATAATAAAGTTAATGGGATTATTTCCTGTCTCCAAGAATAGGGCTACTAAGAAAACATTGTGGAGTAAAGGCTGTTTGCAAAGGCCAGACGGAAAGGCCAAATCTTTGCCACTAGGAGGAAGTAAAGGGTGTGTCTCCACGGTCTGGGGGCATGGTGCCACCAGTGCCTTGCTTTGCCTGAGCCTGTCGCGTTCCTATGCTCTGACTTCCCTCTGCCTCACTCGGCTCAGATTGCAGAGCCACCAGTTCCGTCTCCCTGGTCTCCAAGTTACAGGTTAGCTGGCTAGTTGGTTAGCTTTTGGTGAAACAGTTCATCCTGAACCCAGAGAAGATCGCAGCTGGACTTTAAAGATTGTCTGGATCATGGTCTCTCATTCTAAGTGGGGAAACTGAGGTCTCAAGTCACAGCCAGTTGTGGCAAGGCCTGGTAAGGAAACTGAGGCATGGACATGGGAAATGACGTGCCTTGGTCATAGAGCCAGCTGGTGGGTTGCAGTAAGGGGAAAGTAAGGCTTGGAGAAGAAAAATGGCTTGTCCAGTCTCCCGTAGCCAGCTGGCAGCAAAGCCTGGAGTTGATCCAGGTTCCCAAGCCCCAGGACAGAGCTGACTCAGTCATCAACCTCAGATCCTGTGTGTGTCCCAAACCCCCCTCCACGGACAGAAGCCTCAGAGGATCACTGCTGTCCATCTCTGTTTGCTGAGCCTCAGTCAACCCTGACGGTGTCTCCAACCCCCTCTGCTTAGCTCTTTTAGATCTTATCGTCCCAGCCTCCATGAGGGCTCCTCACCTGGACCATCCTCAAACAGCATCCGTGTGCACAGGTGCACCGGCTGGGCAGGGGGCTGGGCATTCCAGCAGCAGGGAGACAATAGCTGGGTTAAGAGGGTCATCTTCTTTTCGCACCTCCTGATTCCTCAAGTTTGTAAATCATTATCCCGGGCCACACAAAGCAGGCAGGGAGCTGGCCTTGTTGTTGCCCCGTGACATGGTAGGCAGGGGCAACGAGGGTCCCGGAGTGGCCGGGTGGCAGCTCCTGGCCCTGTGTCCCTCCCAGTCACCAGGATTGGGTTACTCGTCTAATCCCTGCTCCTCGTCCACTCTCTTTGTGCCCATTGTAATTTATAATCAAGGGGCATGATGCAACCTGCTAATTACATTGCTTGATTTTTAACACATCCCAGCTCCTCTGACTCAGGCGGCATAGGGAGGAGGGAGCAGCTGGCTCTGCTTTGTGGCTTATCAGGGCTGGGTTATTCCGCTCACACCCGCTCACGCCTCCCCAGCCCTCGGCCTTTGTTAACCAGAGTTTGCATCACCTCCTGCCTTCGATTTCTTGGAATTTTTTTAACGGCCCTTTTTATGAGCTCCTCCATCTTGTTAGCTAATGATTGAGTGTGAGGCTGCGATGGGGATCGCTTTGTGTCTCTATTAAATGTTACATGATTGCAATTATGAGTTAACAAGGGACAGCTAATAAAAAAAAATCTATTATGCAGCCTGGGGCGGTCATGAGACTCCCTGCCTCGTTCCCAGGCTGAATAATTCCAAGCCCTGGGTACTACCAGCTGGACAAGAAATTGACCAAGGGAAGGATGGACACTCCCAGGCCGTGGGGGTGCAGCCGGCTAGAAGGAAAGGCCTCTCTCTCCAAACTTCTTTGGAGACCTCCCCACCCATCCAGAGGCTCAAGCTTCCACAGGCAGATGTCTGGACTACTGTAGCTCCTTCTCGGCCATTCCTGTGCCTGGCATTTTCCCCGCAGCCCCTCTCCACATCCCAGCAGAGTGAGCTTCTAAATATGATACTGGCTGTGCCACTGCCTTGCTCAAACTTGCTTCAGTGGCCGCCAAGACTTCCCTTTATCACTGGGCCCTATTTCAACTCTGCTTTCATCAGCCATTCCCATGGCCTGCCTGTCCTCACCAAACCTTGTTCAGAGGGGGCTGGGTCCTGGAAGATGAGTGGCCCCATGAGGTGGGCATGAGGAGGGCCTGAGAATTAGAAGGGGTGACGAGCACCGAGGGTCTGCAGCCGGCTATCATTTTCCTGTGGAGGTGCCTCAGACATCCCCAATGGTGTCCAGGACCGTGGGGCATGGGAATGGAGGGACCCTGGCCTCTTCATCACCGCTCCGAGGAGGCAAAGGGCAGGCTGTTGGTTTGGGATAGTTCCCTGGGGGCTGCGGTGCTGTGTCTTAAGGATGGACACTGAGCCTTTGCAGGTGTTGGGTACACAGAGGTGCTTAATAAATACTCAGAGAGCTGAAGGGATGAGAAGAGGCATGAATGATGCCCACAACTTGTTGAGAAGACTCCAACTCCTGCCCTGAAGACAGAACATGGACTATAACCTGTTCACACGTCACACCACTGCTGAGCGGCTGGACTGGCATCTCTTCTGCACAACCAGGGACACAGCAGAGCCTGTCTTTGCGGGGTGTCTGGTGAGTGGAAGAAAAGGAGTCCCGAGCCCTGGTGTGAGCTGGTCTCTTCGGCTCCCTGGGCCTCGGTTACCCCACCATTTGAGCTTGCACACCAATATGCTGTCTGCATTCTAGTTAAGCGACTTACACTTCTGCCTACAGCCACCCCGCATCTCCTACTCCCCTGTATCGCAACACTTAGAGTGTGAGCTCCTTCAGGGGGACGCTAACTTTTGCTGGCTTGGCTTTTAACTGTACTCATTAAATGCCGAACTAACAAGCTGCTGAAACTAAGTGCTCTCCAGGTACCTACTCTGTGCCAGGCTGCCTATCAGGGGCTTCCTGTGTGTTACCAGGATCCTTCCACTAATGCTGTGGGGAGGACCTCTTAATCTCCATCTTATAGCTGATGCACCTGAGGCTGAGAGGGTTTACAGCCGGGGTCCATGAGGGCGGGGCTGGGCCATGTCCATGAGGGCTCTGAACGGGCTGAGGGCCCCTCTTCCCAGCTTCTCATGGCCTGGGCAGCAGCAGGCGGGCAACCATAGGGCGGGAGCCAGCAAGGGCAACCACAGGCTGGGCGACAGAAGGAACACAGTCTGAGGACACCGCTGAAGTGCATCTTCAAACACTGTGGCCGCGCTGTGGGAGCCGGGAAACCACAGCCGCCCACATCTCAGCGGCCCGGGCCAGCCCGGGGCAGGAGGCCGAGCTGGCAGTGACAGGAGTGGCAAGAAGGAAGGGGGTGGGCAGGCTTGTGCCAGTCTCACCCACAGTAAGCCTCAGCCAGTGGCAGGGCTGGCTACATAATTTGCAGGGCCCTGGTTCATAAACTATTAAGTATTTCAAGTTGGCAACAGTAAGCTTGGGGCCCTTGTAAGTGTGAGGCTTTCAGGTCTCACATTCATGCAGCCGGACCAGACCAGTGAGTAGTTTGCCGAGCTCCCAGCTCAGGGTTCTTCTCGGCATGACACTTGGGTAATAAACACTGTGTGAAAGTTCTGGCCCCTCGTTGCCCGGGCGGGGCCTGCGTAACCCACAGCATAGGGCAGGGCTGGCAGAGGGGGCAGGCGTCAGGAAGACTTGTGCTGTGGACCTTTTTGGAGGCTGTGTGGAAAGACCAGAGCAAGCACACTGCTGGGATGGCAGGCAGGCAGGGCGTCAGGACTGGGCCTGACAGGTGACTCACACCTGCCTGGATGCTCAGAAATGCTGTGCTGCTGCTTCCACTGTGAGGAAGTTGGGGAGATGTCCCGGCCCTGCCAAAGGGCTAGAGTCCCTGGCTGGACCACCCGCAGGCTTCAGGCCTGATGGGTAGCGCAGGGTCCTGTGGGCACCCAGACCTGTGCCAGCAGCTTGGCTTCCAGAGGCAGGGAAGCCACCACCAGAGAGGAGTTCGGAGTCAGCTTTGAGCCTGCATCCCCAGGGTGACACTTGGCAGCAGGGATGGCTGTGTTCACTGCCCTGGCAATTGGTGCTCCTGAGGGGCGGGGCTGAGCCCCGATTTGTGTCTTCCACCACAGTACTGAGCATAAGGCCCTGCACACAGTCGGTACTCAGGAAATACCGGTTGAATGAACACATAAAATAATGAGAGAACACCCTCTTCTGCCTTATTTGTCTTACGGATGACGTTTAGCTTAGAGGTCAAGGAAAGGAAGTATGGTCTCTTGTTGAGAAAGGTGGGGGGTGCACACTCCATCCACACATGAGCTGTGGTGTGCACATCGGCCTGTATGTATGTCCATGTGGGAACATACATGTGGGACTGGACACGTATAGAGTAGACTCGTGTCTAGAGGGTGAAGATACAAATATGTAGGCATGTATGTGTGGGGGTGCTTACATACACACAGGATGTGCATACGTGTGGGTAAGGACACATGCCCGAGATGTATGCACGTGTTTGGGTGGGAGGCACCCAGGCCCACTTGGTATGCACCTACATGCACAGGGGCACATGGATGTGGACATGTGCCACAGATACCCAGCAATCCTCTGCTTCCTGGACTCCAACCCCAGCCTGTCAACCTGCCCCATCTAGGAGACAGACTTGCTTGGGCAGCACTCTCGGCCTGGGAGAGGTGGAGAAGTGTGGTGGCTGGGAGTGCAGGCTGCCGGGTTAAGTCTGGACTCTGCCCTTCAGTCACTGCTCGTTCTTGGGCAAGTTTCATAAGCTCTCCTTGTCTTAGTTTTGTTGTCTGTAAAAGGGGCTCACAACAGCACTTCATAAGCTATAAGACACGAAAATGGTGCCTGATACCTTGTAAGTAAGGGCTGAACGAAGGTTCGTTGTTACCAGTACCTTAGCTGCGGGCTGCTGCTGCAGCAGATGCAGGGCCAGTACTGAGAGCAGGGCTGGAGCCTGGGTCCATCTGTCTCCATGAGTGTAATGGGAAAGCTCCAAACACCAGCTGCCCTGGTCAGAGAGGTGAGAAGAGGACAGGGTATGGCCGAGAGGTGCAGAGGTCTGGCCTGAGAGCACCCTTCCGACTCCTCAGAGAGCCCTGGGGAGGCTGCTGAGGAATCCCCAGATTTGGAACACACACGTGGCAGGGCACGGCAAGGTAGGGGCAGCTCTTTAAAAACAGTCCTCCCGGGACAGCAGAGCTGGGCCCCAGAGGCCACCCACCCACTGCAGGGACTGGCGGCCGCTAGGGGCAAGGTAAATCACCCACGATTGCCCTCTGGAATGCGGTCGCTGTGAAAGGTAACGCGCAAGTTACTGCTACATAAACACAGTTAAACTATTTACGATGGCCTCGGCCTGGCGGCCCCAGGAAACCATGTGGGGGTGGGTGGGCCTGCCTCAGTCCTGTGGGCCACGATGGTTGGGAGAAGGAGTTATTTTGGCAAGAGTCAGACCCTTGGCACATTCCCGCTGCCACTCAACTCAAGGGCCCGGCGTGGCCCGGGGGAGGCATCTCCTTGCAGGCCAGAAAAATGTGTTTTGAAATTATGGAAAGTAGAATAACAACAAAATCCCCTCTTTGTTGTATTTTAGCTCTTGTCCTTTGGCCTAGTTTATGGAGGACACTCTTTAAGTAAGCAGGAGCTTTTGGCCCTGAATCCCAAGAATGCATTGGGGCAGAGATCTCCATGCAGGATCCCAGAGGAGAAACTGAGAGAGAATACTCCAGCCTGCTCCTGAGAAGCCCCCAGTGTGTGGGAAAGAACCAGCTCCTGCCCTCAGCAGTCTCCTGTTCGAAGATAGAGACACAGTTCCTGTCCTCAGCCCCTCTCCCACCCTTGCCCAGGCTAAGAGTGGAGGCACAGTTCTGTCCCCCATAATAAGGAGCTCCTTCCTATTTGGGGGGTAGACTGCATCACCTGGGACTCGAGGCCTTAGGTAGCAGCAAAAGCCCTAAGTGTCACCGTGGCCAGTCAGGCTTCCCCAAAGGAAATATTGCTGAGTACTCACCTGGATTCATTTCAGAGCAGGGCTCTTTTCTACCCCCAGGGGAGGCTCTAGTCTTGGTCCATTTTCTTTCTCCAGATGTGCCATCCTCTACCATATATTTATTTAAAAGTTACCAGCGTGACCAAAGAGATCACCAAGGCTGACAAACAATAGAGGGATTTACTAGCAGCTGTGGAGGTCCTGCCCCTCTCTGAGGCTTCTCCCTGGCCCCTCCAGGTCTCCCTCTCCTCCCTTGCCCCCCGCCGCCCTGGGCTGCTCCTCTGTCCACTTCCTTCGTTTGCTCCTGCAATTCCTGTACCTGGAATGCACCCCTTCCTGCTCATCCCCACCCTGAGCAGCCTTCAGGACAGGCCTTCCTGAGCGGCTCAGGCAATAAGGCCTTCTTTCTCCCGTTGTCTACGTGGCCCAGTCCCGGCCATCTGGATTAATCTGTTTGTCCTCCGGTCCTCTGCTAATAGTCACCATCCTTAACTTGCCACTCTTGACGCCGGTCATTCACTCACACACACTCTCTCTGACTTCCCCTCAGCACCGGTAAGTGGGAATCTGGCCCTGTCATAGCAATGAGGGAATGAAGGCTGAGAGAGGCGGGCAATCTCCCAGGGTCACACCTCTGGTATGCGGGCTGGGGTTCCGTCACCTGTGTTCTGTCCACGGTGCCACATTGCCTGCTCAACTGCACACCCCAGAGAATAAGGAGCAACGTGTCCTCTGTTAGGTGGGGTCCGGTGCGGGGGTTTTGTTTTAATTAAAAAAAAAAACACACCAGAACTTAACCACATGTGAGGTTATCTTTCAAAAAATTTACCTCAGAAGAGAGCAGTTATTCTGATCATGCCACTTGTTTAGCTCATTTTTGGTTTTGTTTTACATTTAATTTATTAATATCAACAGGTACAAAATGGGAAAGGTCAAAAAAGCAAGTCTTAATCCCTGTCGTATCCCAGCCCACCAGCCCTTCCTTCCAGGGCTTCAGCTGCGGGGAATCCATCCTGACACATCCCCAGCCTCTGAAACATTCCTGCTTGTCTTTTGGTAATTTTATTCCTGAGCACTTTTAAAGTCAATTAAACTCATCACTTCAGAATCAAACATCTTTTGCTTTATTTTCACCCATTTTAATCCATCACATTATTCGTTCAACTTGATTTCAAATAACATTTTTCAAATAAAATCTTTACTTAGAATAGTTTTAGGTTTACGGAAAAATTGCAAAAATAATAGAGTTCCCATACCCTCCACGCCCAGGTTCCTCTATAACAGACGTCTTAATTAGTGTGCTGTATTTGTTACAATTAATGAGCCAGTGTTGATATATTCGTGTCAACTAAAGCCCATACTTTATTCAGATTTCCTTAGTTTTTACTATTGTCCTTTTTCTGTTCCAGAGTAACGTCCAGGATACCACGTTGCCCTTAGTCCTCACGTCTCTTTAGGCTCCTGTTGGCTGTGACAGCTCCTCCCTTCCTTGTTTTTGATGTCCTTGACAGTTTTGAGGAGTCCTGGTCAGGTATTCTGTAGAACGTCCCTCATTTAGGATTTGCCCGATGTTTTTCTCATGATTAGGCTCGAGTTAAGAGTTTGTGGAGAGGGAACATGGAGGTGAAATGCCATTCTCATCACATCATATCAAGGGTACATTTTCTCAGTGTGACTTAACCACTGTTGACATTGACCTTGATCACCTGGCTGAGGTGGTGTTTGTCAGCTTTCTCCACTCCTCCCTCGCCCCCCGCCCTGGACCCCCCCCCACCCCATTTTCCATACTGTCCTCTTTGGAAGGAAGTCACTGCAGAGCTTGTACTTAAAAGGTGCGGAGCTGAGTTTCCATCTCCTGAGAGTGGCATCCACATCATAATTTTGAATTCTTCTGTATTGGAGATTTCTCTCTTCTCCTCCCACTTACGTATTCAATCATTTATTTATATCGGTATGAACTCCTGGGAATTTATTTTATTATACTTTGGACTATAATCCAAAACTACTTTATGTCATTTCTCCAATTGTTCTGCGTTTGGCCACTGGGAGTTCTTTTAGTTGGCTCCTCTGGGGTTTTGGGGGGAGCCCTTTCTTCCTTTCGGGCACTGTAAAATACTCGGCTCATCTTGTATATGTCTTGCCCCAGTCCTAGAATCAACCATTTCTCCAGGGAAGGGATCAGGAGCCCTGATTTCTTTGAGTGGAGAATGGTATTGAAATGAAGTCTGAGCACTAGATGTGCTTGGCGCTGCTGGGATATGGTTGGTTATAGACCCTCCCAGCTGACAGAGAAAGGAACTATATTTGTGAACAAAGGCACACCTTGGAGATATTGCAAGTTTGGTTCCAGACCACTGCAATAAAGCAAGTCACATGAATTTTTTGGTTTCCCAAGTGCATTTAAAAGTATGTTTACACTGTACTGTAGTCTATTAAGTGTGTGCACTAGTATTATATCTAAAACTGCAACGTATGTACCTTAATTAAAAATACTTTATTGAAAAAAAACTTTATTGCTAGACAATGCTAACCATCATCTGAGCCTGTTGGGAAAATGGCCCTGATAGACTTGCTTGATGCAGGGTTGCCACGAGCCTTCAATTTGTAAAAAACTGTATCTGTGAAGCGCAATAAAACCAGGTACTCCTGCACTATCCCATGTATATACACATTTCTGTAACTGTTTCTTATGTAACCATGTGTATCTATATTAAGCTGAACATGAGTTCATATTGATGCCTTCTCCCTTTACTTGTCTGTAACCTTTCACCTAACAGTGAGAACCCTGGCTCCCACCGTCTGCCATCCATTTGCTTAATTGTTCAACTCCAGTGTACATGTATTTATTTCAGATTGTTGACCCATATTTCCACCGGAAACAACTTTATCAACTAGAGTACAGGGCTTATGTGTAGTTCCCTTTTTCTTTAGTCTTACAGACTCCACTCATTTCCAGAGTTGCTCAGTCAGCATCTTGCCTCCTATCCCTCTCAATGAAGTGGTTTTTATACTTTTGTAATACAGTAGATTCTGCATTCTATCCTGTGATCTCCCAACCTCCTAAGTGATTTTCAAAATTTGCATACATTAAGGCTCACTCTCTGTGTTGTAAAGTTCTGTGGGTTGCGACAATTAGTGTCATGTATCCACCATTTCAGTATCGCACAGAATAGTTCCACCACCCTAAAAAATTCCCTGTGCTTCATCTGTTCAATCCTCCTCCACCTCAAATCCCTGACAATCACTGATCCGTCTACCATCTCTATAGTTTTGCCTTTTCCAGAATGTCACATAAATGGAATCATGTAGTATGTAGCTTTGCCAGACTGGCTTTCACTTAGCAATATACATTTAAGATTCACCCATGTCTTTGCGTGGCTTTATAGTTCATTTCTTTTTACTGCAAAATAATATTAAATTGTGTGGCTGTACCAGAGTTTGTTTCTCTTAAAGGACATCTCTATTAAAGGACATCTTGGTTATTTTGGCAATTGTATTTTTGGCAATTCTGAATACATTACTGCTATAAATACTCACAGGCTGGTTTTTGTGTGGACATAAGTTTTAAAATCAGTTGAGTAAATATCTAGGAGAGCAATTGTTGAATCATATGGTAAGACTATGTTTAATTTTGTAAGAAACTGCCAAATTTTTTTCCAAGCGGCTGTTCCATTTTGCATTCCCACCAGGAATGAGTGAGAGTTCCTGTTGCTCCATATCCTCACCAGCCATTAACAGTCAAAATTTTTTCTTTTTTAGTTTAGCCATTCTAATAGGTATGTAGTGGTTTTGTCATTATTGTTTTAATTTGCATTTACCTAATGACAAATGACATTGAGCATGTTTTTCATATGCTTGTTTGTCATCTATACATCTTCTTTGATGATCTGTCTGTACGGGTCTTTGCCCATTTTTAAATTGAGTTGTCAAATCACTTTTGATCATTTAAAAAAAATTCAAGTCCACCTCTTTCAGAGGTCACACAGAGGACTATCGGCATTTAGGTAAGATACCTGAGAAATATTTGTGGAAGAACATTCTATGGAGACCTAGAATCACAGAGCTAAAAGATAGCTCAGAGGGCAAGGTAAATAGGATAAGAAAATGGGGTTTTGAGAAGAGACGGGGTGGAGTAGCAGAGACAGTTACTACTCACCACATACCCACAGGTTCCCCCACAATTCCCAGCCCCCTCACCATTAGGTGGGACCCCAGGACTAGTTCTGGCCATAGGCTGTGAATAGAGATGCTGTCTGTTACTTTGGGGCCAAAGCATTTAAGAGCCAGTGCACAGCCCTGCTGCTCGTTTCTGCCCCTGCGGGCACAACCACAGAAGTCATGTGTTGAAATTTGATGTATCTGACATGCAGGGTCCCTAACTGACTACGTGCAGCAGAACTGCTGCCACTCTGCCTTGCCCAAATCGTGTGAGCCAGAAATAAACCTTCCTGGTGGGAATCCCCTGAGATTTTGTTACTGCAGCACAGCATGGCCTATCCTGACTCACAGCCAGTCATTGGGTCATACCTTTGACACAATGCTTACAACATTAGAGTCCCCCAAACCTGGCGTGCTGGCTCAGGGAAAAGGTGCTGAAAGGAGAGAGATCATTTAAATTAAATGAACCAACATCACCTGAGACCTACCAGATGTCTGGCCTTATGTAAGCACTGTACCTTCATCGTCTCAGGTCTGTGTGGGGAAAAGAGCCAGCTCTCTGCTGAACTGTCTGCTCTTGCCACTCACTGGGGCTTATCTCCCCAGATGACATAAAGTTGGAGCTAACTTGCCCAATAATAGAACAATCCTTGCAGGATACTAAAGGCAGCTCTCCCTGCTCAAGTCAAGCCCTCAAAATTCCCTATAAACCCCATGTCCTCCAAATCGACCAACGAGAAAGTCTCAGACCCTCTGCTCTGTCTTTTGCATGTTCTCTTCTAACTCAGGCCTTTCTTTCTGCTCACTGCCTCCTTTCTAGAGAAGGAAGACATTTCCCATCCCCACTGTCCACAGGACACGCACCCACCAGCATTTAACTGGCCTTCTCGCCAGTCCCGCCCGGCCTAGAGCAATCTGCCTTGGGCTGGGCCTCTGATAGCAGGCCACAGGCGATGCCGAGACACCGTCCAGTGTCCTAGCCTCCTAAGCGCAGTATCTGGGGGCCTGAGGCCGCGCTCAGGGCCAAGAGAAGGCTTCCTCCATTTGAAGTGTTGCGCCCTGGGCTCAAAATCAAGACCTCGACCTCATTAGTCCAACGTTCTGGTCAGCCGGCTTGGGAAAATGTGATGAAGTTAATTAGGTGCTAATTTATTTAATCCCTGTTCTGGTGAAACACCTGCGTTTGCCTTCCCCTATTCTCCCCTGGGGCTATAAACTCCTCGGGGCACGGCAGGGGGTGAAGGACAGGAGGGGACTGGGGTCACCCAGACCTGGACTCATTTCCTGGCTACTGTGACCCTGCATAACCTTCCCGAGCCCAGGATTGAGTAAGGGTTATGGTTTTGGCACTGTGCCTGGCACGTAGGAAGCTTGCTAAATGATAGCCATTATTATCATACTGTTAATTATTATTTTATTCTATCAACTGAAGGATGATTTTCCACTGCTCTACCTTGATTCCTGAGAGGCAGTAGATTGTAGACCCGGGTTGTCCAACGGAACGTTCCACGATGATCGAAATGTTCAGTATCTTCATTGTCCGACGTGGCAGCCACTAGCATCGTGTGACTACGGAGCACTGGAAAAGTGACTGGTACAACTGAGGCACTGGATTTTTTTATTGTATTTCATTCTTAATGATTTCAGAGTTAAGTTGTCCCGTGTATTTAGTGGCTACTGTACGGGGCCGTGCAGGTGTGGAGGGTAAGAAAGTAGTCTCTGGTTCCCATCCTGCTTCCAAGTTGTAAGCTTGGGCTCATGGCTCAGCCACTCTTGGCTTCAGCTTCCTTGTCCGTAAAACGTGGATATCATAGTTCTGACTTTCTCTGGTGGTTGTGAAGATTAAATGGGTCAATCTATATTAAGTGCCCCATTTTGGAAGGGCTTAAGGAACGTTAGCTACCATCATTGTTCTCTTTATCACTGGTGCCTGGCCTGTAATCCATGCTCGTGCCTGTCTCCCTGCTTGAGGGCCTGTCTGCTCCTGCTCTGAAATTCTCAGGGGCCCCAGCCCAGGCTGGACAAACCCAGTATCCATTGAGGAGGGGGTGGGGGGACTCAGAATGCCTAGAGGAGGGTAAGGACGGGTGATGCCCCGTTGACAGCTCAGGCTGTGCCTCTCCTCACAGTGGTGTGGGCCGGTCACTCTTCTTGAGAAGGGTTGGGCTTCAGGAGGCAGCTCATCCTCTGATGCTGGGCTTTTGGGATGGGGCAGCTCGGAAGAGGGGGTTTGGATGGGCTCAGGGGTGAGGAGCCTTCTCCATTCCAGTCTCCTAGGCCAGGGGGCTGTAGGAGCCAAACTGGGTCCCCTCTATCCTATCTCCAAACGTGGAGATGAGCTGGTCCACCTGCCAAGCTCAGCCACGAAGCCAGGGAGGCCAGAAGTCAGGAGGACTCTCCCGGAAAGCAGAGGACTTCTAAGAAATGGAGGATCTGGGTCCAGTGCCAGGACTCTGGAGCCTAGTCTTTGGAATTCCCCCTTCCTTCTCATCCGATGAGGAACCGAATTCCTCCATTTCAGGGAAGGGGTGCAAGCCTGTGTCCTTCCCCTCAGCTTCTTCCTCTGCAGGGGTACGAGGGCCATGTGGGGATTTCTGGATCTCAGGACTTCTTGGTGTCCCCCGAGGCACAGTGTCAAATTCCCCCAAAGAGCTTAAACAGTGTCAGAACCCCCCTCTGAGGGCCTCACAGTCCCTGCCATCATCCTGGCTTGTTCCTCACCTGTCCCAGACTCAGGAGGAAATGGAAAGGTCTGCAGGCAGGGCCCAAGCCTCCTCTGTGAAGTGGCCCAAGAGAACATCTCCATCTTCTAGTACAAGGCCAGAGTCCCTTCATCCCCCAGTGTCTGTGATTCCTGCTTCTGCAGCCAGGAGCAACCCACCCTTCAGAGCCACAGAGGGATGCCACAGTCCCATGGAACACAGTCTCTAAAGACAGGGCATGGGGTAGGTATAGGGGACCATCTTTCTTCCACTTTCCCTGATTTCAGGGTAAGAGACAGCAGGAGGTACCAAGGTTAGACTCCAGGAAGGACTTCCTGGTGGTGAGAAATATGAGACAGTGGGTTGTAGGAGCCAGTTATATTAAACCATCTCATCAGGCTGACGGGGGTGGGCTCCGGTAGAGAGGGATGTTGAGAAATCTGGGATTTAAAATACATAGGCTACATGGTTGATATGACCTCTCAGTTAGTTGGATTTGGCATCGGACAGGCAGGTTTAAATCCAGCCACATTGCTGGCTGACTGCATGACCTTAGGTTAATTGTTTAATGATGCTTTTATTCAGTTTCTTCATCTGAACCATGGGGATAAAGAAATCCACCCCCTAGATTGTATGTAGGAGCGAGGGAGGCCTGTAGGTGAATGGCCGTCACCCGGTGCCTGGCACATACTGGGGAATAGAGAGGTGGCTGAGTGTGAGCAGGCTGTGGGTTTAGGGTGCAGTGGGAGGGGAACACCTGCAGGAAGGTAGGCTGGGAGCGGGGAGCCCTCAGTGAGAGACTGAGCATCACAGCTGGAGAGAGCCTCAGGTCCAAATATAGACCAAGGAAGCCCTGTGCCCAAGCCGAGAGCCTCCTGTTCCCCAGCCCCATTCCTACATCCCACTTCAAGGCAATCGTGGGGGGACAGTGAGAGAACTGGGACACCTCCCTGGAGATCTCTGCTCTTCCAGCAGACCCCGACACATGCCCCCCCGCCCCGCCACCGCCCCGATCTGGGAACCCTCATTTGCCAAACCCAGGAAGTCCTTCATGGACCACTCAGAGAGAACCGGTTTCCCCTAGATAGTCCTACTCCTTCCCCTGCAAGACCCCCAGGGAGCCCTGAGAAAGACCCTGGGCTGTGGGCCAGCCTGCCTGGCCTGCTTTAGACCAGGGCTGCTGAGCTTTGGGGTGGGGAGGCCACTGGTGGTTTGGGGGCCAGCTGGCGGGCAGGTTTGCCAGGGGACCACTTCCCACCAGACTCAAGTGTAAATTGAAAACCCGTCTGGACCTCGAAGTGGGGACAGGAAGGAAGCTGACTTCGCTCGGCTGGCACTGTGGCACCAGCTGGCCCTGGGCTGGGCAGCCAAGGGCCTCCGTCCCCTATGCCCCCAGCAGGGGTGAGGAGGGTTCTGTGGCCACTGGGCTGTAAACAGCCTCATAAAGTCAGCTCAGGCCAGACTCTCTCACTGCCAAGGAGGAAACCAAGGGACGGCGAGGGCTTAGGGAGCCCAGAGCGATACGACCCAGGGAGTGTCTTTAATTCAATTTTGGGCTTCTTAGATACGGAGGAACAAAGCTCTTGTTGTATGTTAAGACCCAGCCCCCACTCCCTTAGATGGGGGGCTCCCTGGGTGTGAGGATGTGTTTCCCCATCAGGTTGGCCTGAGCGGTCAAGTATGGGGCGGCCTCAGTCAGCTTTGACTAACTCCAGCCACCTCAGTAAGGCCACAGTGTGTCCAGAAGGGATACACCTCTAACTCGCGGTGTCCAAGATTGGATTCATTACCAATGAGGGTAACACGGGATGTGGGTGGGGGCATTTTCAACCTTCATGAAAATCTGTGGACCCCTGGAAGGTTCTCTTGGTCTTCCCCCACATCTCGTTCTTCCCCTTACCTCTGCCAGTTCTTCCAGGAACAAGAGATCTAAAGGTTGGGGGCAGGTGGGGGGCAGGGTAGGGCAAGGGATGTGGCTCAGGTGAGCTACCCTGCTCTGGGCCCCTCCACTTTTTTCTCCGCTGCACCTCATTTCCAAGCCGGCCCCTCTGGCCTCTCTGTAGCCCTGCCTTGCCCGGAGCAACCCCCTCCCTCCCTCCTGTGCCCACAGAAGAGGGTGCCAGGCTGCCCACTGCCAGGTACAGAGGATAAAAATACCCAGTGGAAAAACACGTGGCTGCAGGTCAAACATTAACCTGCAAGACCTGGCATCCCAGCCACGGTGTCCCTTCCTAGGCTACCTGGCCACTGCCGTGCAGCTGGAGACGAGGTCTTCTCCCTCTGGCCATCACTATAAGTCTCAGCCGTTTACCCATTTGCTTCCAGCAGAAAGCACCCACCTGAGGGCTCCAAGGGCACAGGTCTGGCCAGCCTGGGGCTTCAGGAGTGATTCTCCCTCCACTCAGCCTGGGGTCTCCCCTGAAGCTCCCTGGGATTCCAGGTCAGCCCAGCGCCCAGGTGAAATGAAAACAGCACCTCTGACCCTCTGAGGTGCCCAGCTCAGATTTCCTGGGTTCCTCGGGTTTTCTGTCTTGTGTGCTGCAAAACCAAGCTCACTTAGAATCCGGAAGGAGGGATGACAGGTGAAGGGAAGGGAGTGGGGAGAGGAGAGAGTCCGGCCAGCACTAGCACAATATCCCTCGGCACACTGGAAGGCCACTGGGAGGAGCTGAGAGAGGCAGGCAGGTGAGAAGTTCCAGCCCTGTCCCTAATGGGCCCCGTACGTCCAGCTCTCGTGTTGTCTGGAGCTGGGGAGACCTTCTGGGCCCAGGTGACTTCCACTCGCCTCAGGCCCAGCCCAGTGTCACCAGGGAGGTTACTGGTCAGCATCCCCACAGCCACCAGAGGCTCTGCAGGCCAACAGCCTGACTAGCCCTTGTCCTCAGACCTCTGGAGTTCGATGCCCAGTGGTTCGAGGAAATGCCTGCATGGCAACCTCGAGCCTGGGCCAAATGCCCCATTTTTTTGTTAAGGAAGCTTGACTGTGCACTGTGAAAAGAAAGGCAAGTCCATCTGGACCCAGCATGACTGCCCCATTTCCTGCAGTCCAAAGGCCTCACTTGGAACCTGAAAGGCCTTCAGGGGGCCCTGGGACCGGGGAAACCCTCTGGCTACTTTGATGTCCACGGCAGCATTGCAGCAGCACGGGGGAGAGTGTGTAAATATTAACTTGTAAGGGAAAGCAGAAGATTTGAGTGGAGATCAGCAAGGGCCTCACCTGCCTCTCTTGGGGCAGCTGAGAGCTGGCCCTCTGCGGATTGGCCTCTGTGGCCCTGCCAGTGGGTCTAGAGTCCAGTGCAGGACGGAGAGTTGGGAGGCCCAGGGCCTGGTCCCGGAAGAACACTGAGGCTCCCCCAGGCACAGGAATTACTATCCCAAACTATCACCCAGGCTCCTGGAGAAGTTTCCCACCAGCGTGGCTGTCACTGTGTCTGGACAGGGCTTTAGAGAGAGTACCTGAAGGCCTGGCCCTGTCACTGACCCAGCCAGGCCCCACAGAAGGCCCCATGGGCTTTGAAAGCCTTTCATGTAGAGCCAAGTTTTGCCACGTAAGTAGCCATGTGGTCCTGTATGAGTTACTAAGCCTCTCTGAGCCTCAGTTATCTCACCTGTAAAATGGGGACAGTTATGTCCAGCACTCGACGTGTTCCAAAAATTAAGTTAGCTGATCTTCCATTAGTGTCTGGCACAGAGAAGTTATTCTGTAGATGGCTGCTCCAGTTAGTTTTTCTCTCCATTCTGGGCCTCAGTTCCCCCACCTGTAAAATGAGGATCATCGTGCCCAGCTCACAGGATGAACTGAGCTGATCCGTATGTTGTTGTACGTGGACCTTGGTCCATACCTATCAGCATGATTGTTATCTGTGCCCCTCTCTGTACTTTGGTTTCCTCATCTGGATTTGGTCATCTCTAAGGACCTCGACTAGAGATCCGAGGCACTCGCCTCCTGCTCCCTGAACACAATCACACGCCCTGCTCTCCTCTCTTTGCTAGGGCCCGATCTGCACCTCACCACTCTCATTATCATGCTGACATTTACTCGGGCTCACAGAGCAATTACCTGTTGAACTGCACAAAGGCTGGGGAGAGCCAGAAGCCCTGGCTTTGGAGAGAGAAGTAGGCAGAGGGGTGAGCCTGAGCCCTGCCCTCAGGCCCAAGAAATAAAGCCAGCGATGCAAGGAGGCGGGTGTGAGGCGGGGGTCAGGATTAGTTTCCCCCAGCTGAGAAGCCCGAGCTGGGGAAAGGGGGTGGCGGCAGGAGGGATGTTTGCATCTGGATGCCATCTGGATGAGGGCAAACACTGAGGGGGCCACTCGAGGAAATGCCTGACCAGCAGATCCAATCCTGCAAAGAAATTGTCGAGCCCTTGAAATGAATGTCTGAGGGAGAGGAATGTGTCTGGGGAGTGCTGGTGGTGGCAGGGAGACCAGGTTGGGGAGAGAGGCCACGGAGGTGACGAAGCGACCAAGCCTGGGGTCTAGGGGTGGGGGAAGGTCTCCCTGGATTGGTGGTCCCCAGCAGACACTGAGGCTGCACCTCTGGGCTAAGAGTGATGAAGGAGGCAGCGTCCCCAAACACACGGAACGTCTATATTGCCTCAGAATCCTGGGTAGTGTAGCCCTCCAACCACTGGTCAGACCCCCGGCCGTGGAGTGCAGCCGTCCTTCAGATCAATGACCTGGTCTACTCCACACATATTGATACAGCACCTACTATACGCACAGCCCCAGGTGTGGGCAGCCTAGACTCTCAGAGGTATGGATCAGCACGGCATGGTAGCTTCGGGTTCTGACAGACTTGGATCCAAATCCCCTCTCTTCTTGAATGGGCTTTCACGAAAGTTCACTCGCTTGGCCAAGCCTCCATTTTCTCATTTGTAAAAGAACATAATCGTGCAGCTTCTTGGGCCTCCCTAGGAGTGTGGCCAATGCTAGCCCTGGGTGGGGCTCCAGAGCAAGGCAGGAGGTCTGGGGAACCCTCAACCTCCACAGGCTGGGGACTGCATACCCCCTTGGCCCCCGCTGCTGAGATAAGGCAGGAGCTGCCTCAGGCCTGTCCAAGGGAGGCACACTACGATCAACCCCAAGGGGGGGTCAGGGAACACGCTCACCCCAACTCAGCTGATGGCTGCAGGACCTGAACACACTGGCCTTCTCCCATCACACCCCATATAAACCAGGGCAGGCGGGCACATGCGTGTGTATTTGTGCATGCACATAAGTGTGGGTATGTTAGTGCAAGTTTTTGCATCTGAGGGTGTGCACGTGTGCTTGTATATGTCTGCACATGTGTTGTTTAGTCATGTGTTTTTTGTGTCATGTGCAAATGTTTGTGTGTTTTAACATGTGAAAAATATGTGCATGTGCTATGCAAATGTGGGGTGAATATTTATGTGTGTATATGTATATATTCACATATTTATGTGTGTTTTTGTCTGTACAATATGTGTAAATGTTGTATGTGTCTGTGTCTGTGTGAATATATAATGTACATGGGTTTGTGTTTGTAAGTAAGGTAGTATGTGTTTCTATAATGTTTCTGCGTTAACGTATGTGTGTGGATATATGCCTCTGTGTGCAACGTGCATGCCTGTGTGTTATGTATGGATGAATGTGTGCATGTGGATGTGAAATGCAATCGTGTCTGCATATAGGTGTATATAATATGCATATATGGAAATGTGGGTGCATGATTGGCAGATGTGAATGTACATATATGTCTGCATGTTAGTGCACGTATTACGTGTGCCTATATGTGCCTGGTCCAGTGCCTATAGGACACCTAGGACATTAAGAATGGCTTTGGACTTGTACCCTCCTGGCCCTGCACTGGACACTATTGCTGGGGCCTAGAGGGGGTTCAGACCCCAGTCCCCTGCTGGTGAGGACTTGAGGCACTTAATTGTCCTTTCTGAGCCTCAGAAGGCCCAGCTGTAACCACAGCAGCTATCCTCCCTGCCTGCTTCCCACCCGTAAGGCTCAGGGTGGAGGAACATGTGGACAAGTAGGCAGCCCAGGACAGGACCATCCTGGCAAGCACCAGAAGGTCTTCCGGGTCCAGCCCTGCTTCCGGGATTGCAGGGGAGCAGGACACAGGGCCTGCCCTCACCTAGTGTACGGTCTGGTTGTAGAGACAGAAAACAGTGCTAGGACAAGGAAGGGCCTGGAGGAGACTGGCAGCCAGATGTGCTCCCAGGGGCCGGGTGGCACAGACCCTGAGGTGGGATGATCCTGCGTTCGCATCTTGGCTCTGCCACTCTCTTGTTCTGTGATTGTGGACAAGTTACTTACCCTCTCTGTACCTCAATTTTTTTCATCTGAAAAATGAGATTAAAATAGTGTAACCTTAGAGGGCTATTATAAAGACTAAATGACTTCATACATGGGAAGTACTTAGCAGAGTGCCTGGAACATAAAAAACGCTCCGTAGGTGTTAGCTGTCATTGTTATTATAAAGTGAGAAGCCCCCAAATGTGTTCTAAGCGCATAGAAAATTAAGCAAACAACCAAAAGGACTGTCATCAATTCCAGCGAAAACAAAACATCGTGCAAAGGAAATAAAAAACAATCACAGTTTACTAACTAGCTCTACCCTGGATGTCAATGCTTTTACAAGGTCACGGTCCACTCCCAGCTAACCAGAAGGACATGGCGATGATGGTGGGGGCAGAGGGGAAGGCCACACGTATGAGTTATGGCCAGAGGCACCAGAAGAATCTGTCATGGCAGGTGAACGTGGTCACTTCTGCTGACTGAGACGGCTGTTTGTAAGGAACTTTATAGAGCTGAGTGACTCTTATGTACATAAACGGCTGGGATAAAGATTTTTAAAAATCCATTTAAATACTTCAAGTAGAAAGCTGTGCCTGTGTGCAAGTATACCTGCGCTCGAAGTATTGAATGAGGTGATGTTGGCTTTCGGTCTCAGCAGAGGGCGAAACAACAGCCACAGGATCTGCAGGAACCAGGGGGCCAGGGAGTAGGGCCTCTCCCAACCCCTCCCCAGCCGTGAATGACTTCAAGAGAGAACAAGAGGGTATCCTGGCAGCTCTGCTCTGGTTTTCAGTGAAGCTGACAACGGACCATGATCACTTTGCCCCACTGATACCTCCCGCCTCCTCTGTATTGGTTATTAGTCAATCTGTATTAGTCAATCAAAATGCGCACTAAGAAGATGTATAATAATATTCACAAAAACATGGTGGTTTGGGATGTTCTAAGCCTTTTACATGTTTTATATAACTCATGTAATCCTCACAGCCAACCTTATAGCAATCTGTTTTGATTTCCATTTTAAAGATGCGAGTATGAGTCACAGAGAGGTTAAGTAACATGCCCAAGGCCACACAGCAGATCCGGGATTGGAACTCAGGCAGTCTGACCCTGGAGTCCATGTTCTTACCCACTAATTATCTGAGAAGGCCCAAAGAAGCAGGGTGGGGAAAGAGACGGACGGCATACCTGACCCAGTGCTTTGGGGGCAGCCGGCAAACAGGCCACACTGAAAGACCTTGATGGAAGTGGCAGGAGGCGGCCAGGTTCCCATAGGGGACAGGGATCATTCGGCAAGGCATCCCTGCCAGTGTCCTGTTTGAACGCCTGTGCCGGGCCAGGTGGGCGTCGGGCGAGCTGCCATAGCTGAGAAGACCGTGGGCGCCAAGCTGCTGACTGCGGCCCCACATCACTCCAGAAACTGAGGCCAGGTCCCCGCGGTCCTGCCTGCATGTCTGCGTGCAGGTCACTCAGTCACTCTATAAATTCCCACCTAGTTCTCATGGTGTGGCTGAATGTGGATTCAGAATCCAGAATGCTGGGGTTTGGATCCTGTCACCTTCTAGTTGTGTGACTGTGGACAAGTGACTCAATTGCTCTGTGCCTCAGTTCATTAAGATCGTAATAGCATTGACCTCACAGAATTGTCGTGGGGCTTAAAGGAGTAGTAATACCTGCGAAGTGCTTAGTGCAGGGCGTAGACCATCATATGTGCTTAATTAATCTAGCTAGTGTTCAGTCCCTTGACCTTTGGGGACATTAAATAACAGCGTTGCACTTGAGCTTCCCCTACCTACTCCCTTCGCATGGTAATAAGATGAATAAGAGCTTGCCACTTGGCCCTCATGGGATTTTCGGTCTATCAAGGGGAGCTTGGGCAGATAAATAAAAAATGAACTGGGGAGCATTTGAGAACTTGCTCCTTGGCATATGTCATGAGCTTGGGTTCAGATAAACTCTTACAATTTTTTTTTTAAATGAACTAAAACATAAATCAGTTAATTGTGCCTGAAGGTGGGCACCTAACAATCTCGGGTCGTGGAAGCAGTGGGCTCCGACCTGGCATTCCTCCGTCTCCTCCTGCTTCATCAAGAGAGCAAAGCACATGGGCTGCTTAAGCCCCTTAAAAGAAGGGCTGGAGCATCAGAAGGGCAGGGAAGGAGGCACGTGGAGGCACGCGTGGCAGTTCTTCGTAGGCCAGTGGGCAGGGCTTGGAGGAACCCAGGCCCACGAGCACAACTGCACGTGTTCCTTTTGCTTGTTCTGTTCCCCTTCAGGCTAAGTCCAGACATTCTTGAACCCGATCGCCATGAGAGCCCTTGCCCACCAAATTGCCAGAGAGACTTTCTAGCCTTTGAGGGGGTATTTCTCCTGCATGTGAACGATGTGGCTTCTGACTGGGATTGGCCCGCTGCGGTCCAGCTTCTTAGCGGGAGGGGTATGCAGATGGCACTGACAGGTGTGTACCTGGCCTGGATGGCAGGCCCGTTTCTCACCCCTCATGAATACCTGGGCAGTCGAGGGTCTCCCTCGACCTGTGATCACCCTGGCTGCTGTGGCGTAAGAGTCATGACAAGCTGGCCCCCCATCTCTCCTCCCGATGTGTTACTAGACCCTCACCAGCAGCCCGAGGCAGAGGTGCCCATCACGCTTCCTTCTGCCCTACTTTCAGCAGGCCGTTCATTTTATGAATGTTTATTGTGCATCTGCTTGGAACCAGACACCATCCTCGACCTTCCTGGGAGGCAGGGCTTACCCCCATTTTACAGATGAGGAAAATGAGGCTTTGAGAAGTCAGTCAGAGAGCTAGAAAGAGGCGTTGGGTGCCAAGCTGTCTTAACGCCAGAGCCCAGACATCGATTACTACCTTTTGTAACCTTCCCTCTGAGTGCTGGTAGTAATGGCCATGAGAACCTTCGTCGTGCACTTCCTATGTGGTAGGCATGACTCTGACGGCTCTGCATGTCTCAACTCCTTCCATCCGCACATCACAGAGATTAAGAACTTGCCCCAGGACGTCTGGCTCCAGAGTCATGCTCACACCACTCCCAGGTTGATGCCAACACCTCGACACAGAATGCCATGCCACGCCGCTCTCTCTGCGCTGCTGTGGAATGCTAACAGATCTCCCGGGGAGATTATGACGTGAAAAAGTCAAGTAGCAGAACAGTGTGTTTAGGAGGCCACCGTTTGTATGAGGGAATCGTAACAAGGTAGACCAGGCTGACCTTGGAGGCTGAGGGCTCTGGGGCCCCAGGGGGTGGCAGGCTCAGGTGTGTGGGGTGGCAAGGCCTGAGAATGGTGGGGCCCCAGGGGCTGTGTCTTTGGGTAATGCCAGCTTCTTGGCAGTTCTGGTGCTCATGACATCTGACTGGAAAAGGTCTTTGGGGAGACTGAGGAGAGGACCCCCAGGTATGTAAGCCAGCCTTCAGTCCCACACAGAGCTGGCAGTACCGAGCTAAGGACTCGGGCTCAGGAGCAGAGAGGACATGCCAGACGAGATGAGGCTCATTCAGGCCTTTCTTTTAGGAGGGCTGGGATCAGAGGACTCCAGAGCCCACCTAGGACCCTTCTTAAAATACAGCTTTTCAAGACCCAACCCCGGAGACCCTGATTTATAGCAAGTCCAGCAATGGGGCCCTGTTTTATTCAATTTAAAAATTATTTTTATATGGTTTTGAAAAGGTAAAAAGAACAAACAAAGGAGGAAGGAAGGAAGGAAGGACAAGAACTGAACAGACTACAGTGACAAGCAAATCTCCCACTTGTGCTCCTTCCTAGGGACTGTCCCCCAGGGCCAGCGGTGGCCAGCTACTGCCGTCTCTCTGGAAACGTTCTTGGCACACAGCACCGTATTGATGCATACAGAGCTGCCTCATTCTTTTTCGTGGCTTTGTTGTAAAGATGTACTTTGAAAAAGCTTCTCAGCAAATTTTGATAAGTAGGTAGTTTTGGAAAAGATTAGCTTGGGGAACTTCTTTGGAGCCGACAGCTCTAGATTTAAATCTCAGTTCTGACATTTACAAGGCTAAGTGACCTTGGGCATGATACGTAATCTCTCCAAGCTCCAAGCCTTAGCTTTCCTACACATAGATGGGGGGTAATGATGCTGGAGTTTTAATGATGATTAGAACCAATTTATGGCCAATGCCTGGTGCATACTAGGAGATAATAATATTAATGGAGGATGAGTCATTTATAGACACATGCAGTAATGAGAAGGATCACAAGACGATCAGCAAACACAAACATTCCGAGATGGGCATCCTGCAGGATGAGTCTCTTGAGCTCAGAGGGTAGAAGAATCAGGGTTCTAAGAACAAGGTAGACCAGTGGGGCCCCCCTCCCTGCCGTCCCCGAGTGGTGCTGGGAACCAGGAGCAGTGACAGAGCTGATGAGTTGCCTTTCCAGCTCTGGCCCAATGACCCTGCATGCTGAGCGGTAACTTTCCTGGAAGAACTGACAAGTCTGGCATGCGCTCTGATTTGAAGGATAATCCGTTGCTGGTCTGGATGGTATGTGTCACTAAGTCCAGGCTGGCAGCGCCAGCATTTGCTGGGAACTTCAGACATGGGAAGACAGGGTCAGCTGTCACAGGAGCTTGGATCAGGCAGGCCTCGGGCTCTGCTGTCCCTTGGCCTGGTGGATTTAGGGACTAGGACTCCTTGGGCACTCTATCCAGCACTGGATAGAAGCTAAACTCAGAAGCTAAACAAATCTTTGTGGAATTACCTTTCTGATCACAAAACTAATTGGAAAAAATAATTCAGCAACATGGTCAGGGGAGGGCTTGAGTCAGGTGCGGGTGTCCTCAAACGTTTTATCTTCTAACGAGCCCCAGAGTCTGCTCTGCCCTGTCAGGAGGCAAAGCTGTCAGGAGGCCTGGCTGCCAGGCCTGCTGCTTTCTAATCTCAGGAGAAGGACAGTCTAAGGGCTGATACTTTAAATCTCACCCTCGCTGGGAGTTGTTAGACAAGTGAGGCATTTATTTTCTGAAGCCCTCACTGTTTAGATCTTGGATTAGTTCTAGTCCATTTACTCACCAAGTCTGCTGGCCAAACTCTGCCACCAGAAAAGCACATCTTCCTCACATAATAAATGTTTAATAATGACAGACAGACAGTTGGGATTGACCAAAACATGCCCCCGCTGGCAGGCCTGAAGCCACACTGGCTCTAGGGAGCGATTAAAGTTCAGGTCCATTGCCCCCGCCCACCGACTCTGCCTGCCTCCAGGCTCTGGGCTCCAGCAGCCTTCCTACGTTTCCCTCTGCCACCAGCCCGCAGGCAGAGCGACACCCTCCCTCCCTGCTCCAAGGTACTCTGCTGGGTTTTCTAATGGGTCCTGTCTCCTCCATCAGCCTGGGGGCTTCTTCAGGCGGGGACTCCCCATCAGACTGGGGCTCCCTGAGGGCAGGGCTGTGTCCCCCTTTGGACTGAAGTTCCCTAAGGCAGGGCTATGTGTCCCCTCCCCCCACCCCAACCCCAATGGGCCTGGGATCATGTTTCCTCCCATCTCCCGCCCAGCCCAACACAGAGCTGGTTCCACCTGAGGTTGCCACGCGCCCAGGCTCCAGGCTGTTTGCAAACAAAGGCCAGATCTGTGTGAGTGCTGGCAGATGTTAAAGATAACCCCACTCAGCCCTTCAGGAATTAGTTTAAAATATATGATTGTATTTCAGGAGCCTTAAGGGTGTTTCTGAAAGGTTGGGGCCCAAGACAGTTATAACATATGTCCATTTTAGACTTTGGAAAATAGGGCGCTATAATTGGAAAAGTTAGCGAAGCACTAAGTACAGGGAGCCGGTCTCTTTACATCTCAAATACCAGGTATTTAGGTGGCTTTCTTGGAACCTGGCATTAGGGACGCGTGTGAATGGCCAGGCTCATTTCTGAGGAGTGAGTGGCAGCAGCAGTGCAGGTGCTGGGGTAGGGCGGGCAGCACCCATCTCTGGGCCCCTGTGCTAGTGCTTCTACTGCCTGGCACTTAGATACCAGGCTCCCCTCCTGCTCCGTCCTCTTCTCTTCTGACCCAGTTTTCCAAGGTCCCCAGGATCACTTGGTAGACTCGGGGTGGGCGTTTGTGCCCTAAGGCATGCCAGGTCCTGGCCTTCACTTCAAGGGTGGAATATGGGGCTCCTGTTGTTTGTCAGAGTGTAGTCGCTATGTCCTTTGGTGTTGGCGCCAGACAGTCTGAGTTCAAATCCTCCCATTCCCACTCAGGCAAGTTACCTAACCTCTCTGGGCCTCGATTTCCTCATCTATAAAATGGGATGAAAGTTATAATACTTACCTGTCAGGGTTGTTGAGGTGATTAACGCAATAACACATAAAGCATTTTGCACAGTCCCTGGCACATGTTAAGAACTCAATAATGTTAGCTACTATAATTATATTTTTAAAGGGTTAAAAATATTTCCAAAACAATTTTTTATTAGACCCAGACCTCTCTACCGACTCTCCAATCTGGAGACCCATCTATATTTCTCTCACCTTGACGGTCTGCTCCGATCCAGATGAGACACTTCTTGTTCTCGATTCATTCATTTGTTCATTCATTCTTTTGTTACCCCAACACTTACTCATGTGGGCACTGGGGGTGTGGGGTCTACTGTTGACACAGGCAGCCCTTGCCTGACAAATACTGCCACCAAACGTTTATCTAAGAGATATGGTACTTCAGCAGCTTTAGGAGAAAGCAGGGGTGGTCCATGGAGTCCGTCCCCACTTCCCAAGCTACAAATGCAAACATGAAGCCAAGTGATAACTACCTGACTGGGTGAGGGAAGGGTAGCCACCCCTGCATATTTCCCGAGGATCAGCAACCTCCTGTGTAGTGTTTCAATCTCAAGGTGCGAGGAAGACACATCTGGCACTTTGGTATAGAAGAAATCAGGGGTCATTTAGAGTTTTTCAGAAAGTGCAAAAGGTCCTGGGCCGTCAGTGACCTAGTGCTGTGTAACAAGCTACCCCAAAAGTTAGGAGCTTAAGACAACAAGTATGTATTTGATCCGAATGCTGCAGTTTGGACAGGGTGTGAGAGGGACAGCTCATTTCTGCTCCATGCTTCAGACGGTAAGATCCACTTCCAGGATGGCTTCACTCACATGCTGGCAAGTTGGAGCAGCGTTGGCTGGGGCTCAGGGCGGGGACTCAGCTCTTCTCCATGTGGCCTCTCCTTATGGCTAGGTTGAGCTTCTCCAGATGGGCAGCTGGCTTTAGAGACGGAGCACCCCAAGAGCCAGTGTCCCAAGAGGACAAACCCCACTAGGCAAGTGCTCTGCTTGCATCACGCTTGCTCATGTCCCCCTGGCCAAAGCAAGTCACATAGTCCAGTCCAGAGTTATTGTGAGTGGGGACCTCACAAGCGTGTGAATAATGGGAGGGATGACATGTTGGCAACGACCCAAGAGATAGTCTACCAAAACATGGGGTCCCCAACCTCACCAGTGACCAGACATATCCACGTAGGCCCAGATGGGGCCATTCCATTGAGAGACAACAATAGCGAGTGTATAGGTTCAGCTGCTGGGACTAAGGAACACCAGAAAACAGAGGCTCACACAGGACAGAAGTTGAACTCTCTCATGCATAAATACCCAAGCAGGTAGTCCACTGACGTGCTGGCTCAGTGGTGTCAGGTACCCAGCATCTTTCCATGAGTAGCTCTACCTTCCTCAATGAGCAGTTTGCATTGTGTGGTCCCAGGTGACTGCTCCAGCCAGGTGTATTCCAGCCAGTGACAAAGGGAAAGACGAAAGGGAATGCTCCCTCCTTGCCAAGACCTGGTCACAAAGCACATGTACCTGCAAGGGAAGCAGGAAAAATGCCATCCTTGGTGGGCTTCCTAGGGAGCGAGCAGAGAGGAGCGATCCCACAGGTAAACCCGAGTCCCTGGTTTCAGAGAGAACCTCTTATGCTACCCCGCACACCCCCCACCCCCTGCCTCAGCTATTCCATAGCTGGAGACAGCTGGCGAGAGCAGGCAGCCCAGGGTAACGATAGCTGACAGCGGATGAAAGGCTGACCTGATCGTTGTCCGCTCTCCCTACCCACAGGGGCTTCTCCTACCTCCACAGCACTGGCGTCTTGACATGTGTCTCCACTGGGCCCTGGAGCCCTTACTGTCTGTGGCAGCCGCATGGTTGACTTTGTAGCATTGCCACTGCCCAGACCTCACTCCCTTGATGGAAGGCTCTGTGCCTCAGAGCTACAGCAGGGGGCCCTTTGTCACCCACAGGGTCTGGGGACAGAAGGTGGGAGAGGACCCTCAGCTTCTTATAAGAACGATGGCACATTTCCACAGAGAGGTGCAGATACCGGAACTCTCTCTCGGGAGGCCTAGAAACAAAAGTGTCCACCTAGTCAGCCCAGAATTGGAACGAGATAAAAGCCTTAGACCAACGAAGAGCAGATGTGGGCTGCAGCTCAAGGACGAGTCCCACAGTGTGAGCAGCAAATGGGGCCCCTGAAAACCCCTAGAGGTTGATTTATTGAGAAGAAAGGGTCAGACAGGAGAGGGCAAACGCAGAGATCCTCCTGGCTGGAGAGGTCCCTGTGAAGATGGTCCAAGAAACATGCCAATTTGGGAGGGAGAAGGTGCTTTCTCAGAAACACTGGTTAGGAAGCCAAAGCCCCTCAGGCCTGCAGGACAAAGGAGAAGCCACTTAGTAGAAAAGTGTTCTCGCTCCACTGCAACCCCTGTTAGCACATGGTTGTTCTGTGTTGCTTTCATACCTGTAAGATATAAAGAAAGCATGACCCAGGTGGGTAGATGGGGACCGCACACACAAAGGAACGGAACATATGGAAATATGTTCTTCCTTACAAATATCAAAGAAACAAGTTAGCACTTACACCAATCATACTCGTCTTTAACAGTTTTTAGCCAAGTTCAATGCTGGGACATCAGGATGGTCTGTCCAGCTGCCCTCATGGCCCAGCCTCTTCCTGTCTGATCCCGCCCACGTCACAGATGATTGGACATCCACGTATAGGTTTCCAATGCATAAGCTGACTTCAGCCAATCAGATTCTCCCTCTTCAGAATGTGAACCCAGAAATAACAGTCACAACTAATCTTTGGAAGAAAATTTTTGGTAGAAAAGATTTTGCTAGAAATCAGAATAATTGCTTTTTTCCTAGAAGACAGCAGATTGACTGCAAAAGGGCGCAAGGAACTTTGTGGAATGATTTAAATGTTCTATATCTTAGCATGTCAATTACATAAGTATATACAGTTGTCAAAGGCTCCATGACACACTTAAATGTGTGCATTTTATTGTATATAAATTTAGACCTAAAAGAAAAGAATTTGAACTCAGAGACACAGAAATGATGGTCTATGGTGGTGAATTTGGGGCTTCTGTGTTTCCAGGGAGATTGCTATAGTGGTCCTGAGTACCTGTTTGAAGTGAGGTAGGCCAGCGAGGTGGGATCTGGTCCTGCCAGTCCCTGATTGCATCTGTGAACAAGTTACTGTGTCCTTCTATGCCTCAGTTTCTCCATCTGTAAGACAGAGATATTTATCATCGCTACCCCAGGGTAGTGTGAAAATTAAGATACTGAACATAGGCAATCAATGCAGTGATTCTGAGACAAAGGGAGCCCTCAGAACGTGTAATCTGTTGGTTATAAAATGACATGCGCTCAGAGCTGACAGCTCTGCTAGGTTAAAAAAAAAAAAAAGCTAAGGAAAGAGATGGAGGGAAAGCAGAGAAGCTGAAACAAGGCAGGCCTCTGGGAGCAGGAGGCAGCTGTTTAAGCTCATGCTGGCCCCAGGCTCCGGTTTCCCTGAAGCCTGACTGTACTTGGCTCCCAGTATGAGGTGTATCCTTATATTAAACCTCCTTCACTTTCTTTGAAAAATAGTTTGGCAAGCCACATCAAACGGTACACTAAAACAGCCGTGCCCGCTGACCTGGGCACTTATCTTACAAAAATAATTAATGGGAAGGAAAAAGCACATGCACAGAGATGTCCAGGGCAGCTTTATTTATAATAATGGAAAATTGGAAGCCATCAAACGCCCAAAGATCAGGGAATAGAAAAGTCCCTTGGACGGAATAGTATGCAGCCATTAAGAATGACAAATGTAAAGGCCACATGGCAATATCAAATATTTATGAAAGAATGAGTGAAACAGAGCAGAACACAAAATAATTGTAGCAAACTGTGTATATTGGATTAAAAAAAAATGTGTACACGTGAGGACAGGGCTGGCTGGGATTGCCGAAAATGACAAAAACAAGCTCATTCTTGGGCTCTCTAGAGGGAAGGACTCCCTGAAAGGAGCGATCTCCTTCCCAGTCACCCCTGAGGCACCGCAGCCCCCGGGAAGGAGAAGGATGAATGCTCTTCAAACTCTCCGTCCTCACACCCCGCTCCTTGCAGCCGTCACCCCACTTCTCTGGAGAAAGGATACCCAGGGCTTGGGCTGCTGGTATTTTTAGCCAGCCCTCTTCCAGTCCAGTGTTCCAGGGTAAAAATAACTGGGCTGGAGGGCACAGCACTAACTTTGTTGCTTTCTGCCCACCGCCACCCCCACCCCCACCCCTGGACCAGGCGCCTCCTGGTCTTGGAGCCATGGCTTTCTGCTGCTTCTGAAAGAGCGTCATCCCATCTCCATCCCAGCTCTTGAGGTCTCAGCAGCCAGGGAGGAATCTTCTTGTCTGGTACATCTTGGAGCCTTGGAGCTCATGGAGGCCAAGTGTTCCGTTTCATGGATAAGGAGACTGAGACTCAGATAGGAGAAGGAAGACCTCTGGTGTGGTAGGTCCTCTGGTGGAGTGTCGTTGGCCAAAGTAGTCCCCTCTTCACCCTCACCCTGCCTTTCCTGCCCTGCCCCCAGAATGTAGAAGTTGGGCAAGACTAGCTGCAATGGCTTTTGAAATGATGAGCTGCATCTTCCATCCCGGCTGCAGGTCAGACCTGCCAGCTTTTTTCACCTTTATCTACCATCTTCCCAGGACCTGCCAAATACCGTGAATTCTGTTACCCAGGTGGATGGCAACCTCAAGGATTTTCTGTGGCTGTCACTGCCTCTCAGGCAAGCTTTCCCCAGCTCCAGGCACACATTTGAGCCCCTCCATCTGTTGGGGTACCTTCTTAAGGAATGCATACTAATTGTAACACCAGCTGAAGCCAAATCTAATTACGGAAATAAATCTGCTAGCAAAAAATAAATCCTGCAAGTGCAGTTTAAGGCAAAATACATGAGACTTGAAGAGAGTCAGCTGCTAGAAGCCTGGTAGTCCTTACCACTCCTATAGAGCATAAAGGGTGTGACCCTGGCAAGGAAGTACCCAAATGGACCCACCACATCAGAGGTTATCCCAGTGTGATGTGCCTTCCGTGTGGCCCCCCCAGTTCTGCTCCCTTTCTGGACCTCACCCCTGCCCACAGCACATGTCATCCACTGTTTGACCTGTGATTTCAGTCCACAGGTCCCATCTCCCGACTAGACTGTAAGTCTCTGCGTATCACCCAGCTTATAGCTCCTATGGAAAGGGCTCAAAGTGACCAGCCCCAAGTGAAAAATAACAATGCCTGAGTCAAGAGACAAGCTTCACCTCAGGGACTGGATTGGCAAGCAAGTCACACAACCCCAGGCTCAGCCTGCTGGTTCTGAGGCATGTATGTGCTTGTGTGTGTCTATATGCGTGTGTGTGTGTGTTTGTGTGGAGCCCATGTGTGCCTGAAGAGTTCGATGACTACTCTAAGTGTCCCCAGCATGGGGGCCCAAACTCTCAAGATGTAAGAATCTTACTATCTGATGGTAGTAAGAATGACCTCTGAGCTCTTTCCATTACTTCAAACATTGACAGTGAAGTCCTACCAGTTCTCTTGTTCAATTGCAGCCTCTAACTCAAATGTCAGGTCTCTGCCCTTAGCTGGCACTTTAGCGGTACAGAAACACTGGCAATTCTGATTGTCTCAGGAACAGGCATCCTTCATTAATAAAATGAGGAAATGGATCAGTGCATACTGAACGTGGCGTACGTGATAGACAAAACACGGAACGCGGGCTGGGACACTAATCCTGAGGTTCTAAAGCCCCAGATCAAGGACTCTGGAGGATTCTGAGTCAGAGCTCGGAGGTCCTGAGAGCTGAGTGGCGGAAACAGGTCTTCACACTGGGGTGAGTCCTCAGACCACATGTAAAACACTTCTTATTGTCAGAAAGGGGCACTCCCATGGTACCAGCCTACTGTCTTTCTGTCTTGCTGCTCCTCACTCCTGACAGCCAAAGGCGGAGACATGCACTCAGCCTGGCATGCAAAGGAGGAGAGAAAGAGCCAGGGATGTCCCAGCAAGCCCATTTCTTGGCCTCATGTCACCTGTGGGCAGGACCAGTGTCCTATCCTCTGGGCAGGGCCACCAGGGCGTATCTGGGATCCGCAGGGCACATAACTCTAATCCAGAGAGTCACCTGGCAGGCTTCCCCGACAGCCCCAGGACTTCTGAGCTCTCGCTGAAAGCCTGGTGTGCCCCGAATATGTGTCTACCCTGCGGAAGTCAAGAGGGTGGTCCAGTCATTAAGGTTGAGAAGAAAGAGCCTGGAAGTTTAGGTTTCAATCTGGACCCTGACTCTCTTAAGCTCTGTTTCCATTGTTCCCTGCTTCAGTTCCCCTATTGTAAAATGTCAGTTGTAGGCAGGCTCTGGGTTTCTTATGAGTCCCACTTGCTAACTGACCTTGGGCAAATTACCTGACCTCTTTGAATCTCAGTTTCTCTGCCTATAAAATGGGAATGATAATTCATGCCCTGCCCTCCTCACTGGGCTGGGCGAAGATCAAGTGCTAGAGCATCTGCCAAAGTGCTTTGAAAATCAGAAGTTCCTCACAACCACAGGGGAGCATTATTATGACCAAGAATATCCAATGCATCCTACCTGGGCCAGACCCTAGGGCTACAAGGGAAAGTAAAGGTGAGGCCCTACCCTTAGTTACCCTCTGATTTTGGGGGGAGGTGAAAATGATCAGCACCCATTCTGACAGGGAGAATGAGCAAGGTACCTATGAACTGAAGGGTTCAGTGGCTGGGAGGGACCCTGGGGACCGGGGCTAATCTAGGAGGCTTCCTGGAGGAGGTGAGTCACCTCAAAGAAATAAAGACTTTTATAGTAAGCCCTGGGAGTCACTTAGAGAGGAGTGGCTCTGCTCCTGGCCCACACCAAGCCCCTCAAAGCCCCTTTACTGAGCTTTTTAGTTACAATATATCATCTTATTTGATCTCAAAAACAGCCTGATTAGTCAGGTATTGCATATGTCCATTGACAGAAAATTCCCCTAGCCAAGAAGGCACAGAGATGGGGCTGAAACTAATATAAAATAATATTGAATGTCAACTATAATTAAATATATATATACATGTGATTAAATATGTATATATACATATGTAAATATGTATATATACCTATATACACATATTTGTATGGTCACAGGATGTAAAGCACAGCATAGAGAATTAGTCAGTGGTATTGTAATAGCTAGGTACAGTCAGATGGGTAGTAGACTTGGGGTTATCACTTTGTGAGGGGTGTAAATGTCTAATCATTATACTGTTTTGTATATCTGAAACTAATAAAACAGTGTTTTAAAAATCGAGTTAGTAGATTGCCAGGTCATGTGATATTTTACTTACTATTTTAATACTAATTAATGTTTTAATACTAAAAAAAACCGCGGAGCTCAAGGGGCCAAATGTGGCCCCTCTCAGCATCCCCCAGATGCCAGCTGTCCTCCCCCTTTCTCTTCCTTCCCCTCCCTGTTTCACTACCTGTAAGAAACACAAATGCAGATGGCTCCTTTTATGTCTCCGGGGATCAAAGGGTTGGCTTTGGAAGAAAGATGTGCAGCTTGAAAGCCAACCAGAGCTGGGTCTGCACAAAAATCCTTTCCTGCTTCCCTTCCACAGCTCAGGCATGGAGCTCCTCCCAGACAGTCAGCGATGGGCGCCCACACCTGACTGACTCCTGGCCCCTCTCCCCCGCCCCTCCACAAAACACACCACAGGGCCAGGCTCCTGCTGTTGCCTTGAAGCCTGTTCTCTTCGCTTTTGTTGGGTAGTTTGTCTGGGGAACTTGTCGTCCCTGCTGGACCAGGCCCTGTCATGTTTCAGAATAATGCGAGAGGGAGAAAGACAAAGAGAGACAGCGGGGGCATGGGATGGAGAAACACTGGAGACAGAGGAAAAGGAGAAACAGGTGGCCAGAGTGAGAGAAGAACGCAGACGGGCGGAAACCTCACAGACACGCAGAGGGAAAAATACAGATGTAGCAAGAGGAGTAGAAAAAAGCAGGGAGAGAGGAACAGGGCAGAGATAAGAAGGTGAAAAAAAGATTAATGAAGCCAAAGAAGAGGTGGGTTTTTTAAAAAGGCAGGCCAAAAGTGAAAAAGGAAGAGCAAAGTGGAAAAAAAAAGGGAAGTGACTGTAGCGACATAGAGACGGTCCAGCAGAGCAGGAGAGGGCAGCCCGCAGCTCGGGCCATAGCTGCTGGCGGGCCTTGGGCAGGGCTGAGCATCCCCCTCCATCACTGACCCGGGGTCCTTCAGACCTAACCCAAACTCTGAGCTCCGTATGCCCCAGGCCACCTGGTTGTCGCTACCCTGTGGGGCCCACAGCTCCCAGCCTAGATGAAACTCACAGGCCGCCTCTGGGAGTAGGTGGCTGGAGGGGGAGGGATAGGGGGGACGAGCAAGGGCACCTCCATCAGGAGTCACATGTACGACCCCCAGCCTAGTGCTGAAAGTCACCCCCCACCTCCACCCCTGCCCCCGCTGGAAGCCAGAAGGGAGGTGGGGCAGGAAAGCAGGTCATTCCTGGGCGAGTTTTTGCCACCTTTCTTCTCAGGTGCCTGGAGCAGCATAACCCGTCTCTGTGGCTGACCCTCACCTGCACTTTGCTGGCCCTTCACCCTTTGGAGTGGAAGGACCTAGACTTTCTGAGGCAAGGCCACCCCACATCACTGACTGGCTGGGTGACCTCGAACCTGTCACTTCTTCCTTCTGAGCCTCATTTTCCTTATCTGTGAAATGGGAAATAATCTCAGTGCCTGCCTCATAGGGTGGCTGTGAGGATTAGATAAGACAAAGGTGACCGTGTGCTCAGCACCGGGCCTGGCACGGAGCCACCGAGGGGGCCCTGTTGTGACTGCAGCCAGTAGCTGTAGTACAGGTGGTGTGGGATAGGAGTTCTGGCCCTGACTGGCTCACAGGGACTACATATGTGAGACTTATGAGAGTCAGGGGATGGGAAAAGTAGCCCAGCCTGCGCTGGCCAGGCTCACGCTGGCTCTTCCCCCTACGCCGGCTTCTCCACTCTGAGCAGCAGGCATAGTGCTAGCCTATAAGATCTTCAGGGGCCCGTGAAAATGTTTTGATTTAAGATCAGAGGAAAACGTGACATTTTAAGTCCAAGAAAATGTTTTCATATATAATCTGAACATATTGGCCTTTATTCCAGTGCAGTTGTAGAATGTAATCTTTGGTATTTGTTTATGGAGGAGGGGGCCCACAAAGGCAAAGGTGCCCACGGCCCACAAAAGTCATGCTGCTGTCCTGCCCGCCAGGGTGGCTGTCAGCGAGGACAGGGCAAGTGCATTCTTGGTGGCCCTCATGGATAGACCTGAGCAGAGGGAGTACAGTTGGGCCAAAGCCCTTCTAGGGACGTAGGCCTTGGGGAGTGGTGGGAACGGAAGAGAGGGGAGAAGGGGGCAGAGATGTGAAATTGGAGCAATTCAACCTCTGCCCTTGGGGAGGCCCCTGGCCCTAGGGGCAGGCAGACCTCAGGAGACCTCCAATCTGAGGGAAAAGCACAGTCTCTGCCCTCAGGGAGCCCAGCCTGAGGGGCAGACACAGCCCTGGCCTCAGGGAGTCCACAATCTCACAGAAAAGACAACATACAAAAATGTAAAACACAGCAAGCCACTGGGGGAGAGAAACTTCAAAGGCATCCCATGATTAGCCGTTTGGCCATCGGAGAAGCCTGGAGGAGGGCGGTCCTCTCAGCAGAGATGGAGACCCTGGCCTAAGGCAAGGAGAGACTTGAAGGACAGGCAGTAGAGAATGGTGACACTGGCACTGCTGTCAGAGGAAGAAGCCCCATGGAGAGGGGAGGATTATGGGTCTGGGTACAGAGGGGCCTCGATGTCCAGCCAAGCCCCTCCATGCCGCGCCGACACCTGGGGCCTCCACAGGCCATGGCTGTCCCTGGGGCATCTGTGTTCAGAGCTGTACAGGGACATAGGAGTCACTCCTGGTGCGGTCAGGTAACCGCACGCCCCAGGTGCCCCCCCAGCCAGGCGTCCTACAGAATTAAATTACCATATTGGAAATAGCAAAGTAAACACCAATAGGTAAAGTGCAAATTAAAGCCGTTCCTCCCAGATACCTTATTTATAGACCTGAGCTCAGTGGCCGCGCCCTCCTGGGCAGGAGCCACAGGACAGAAGAGGGCACCTGCCTGGTGACAGCCTGTTCCCAGGACACTGGGCTTCTTTCTGGCAGGGGTCGGGGCAAGACCTGCCTGAGGCCTAGCCACCCCCAGGACCTGGCTTCTCAGGGGGGTGAGATGGGGGCCATCCATGTGGCCTGGGCTTCAATAGCATGAGGGCTATGGGGCCAGCGAAGGCTTGGGTTGGTACAAGAAAAGGTGTCTGTCAGGAGTCGGGGTGGAGTGACACAGGGCCAGAGATGAGGGGTACAGAGTCCATGGAACAGGCGTTGGGTGTTGAGATTATTATAATAACAAGAGCTAACACTTAACTCGCAGTTACTATTCTACGTGCTATCAAGCCTTAGGTCACTTCATCTTCACAAGAGGCCTATGATCAGCTCCATTTTACAGACAGGGACACTGAGGCATGGAGTGGTTCCATAAATACGTTGTTCCTACGTATTCTGTCAGAGATTTGAACCCCAAAGGCTGTTCTCTTCACCACCACACGGTTGCCTCGCTAGGGACCTCCCCCAACAATTTAGAAGACTGACTCTGGCCGTGTGCTCGTCTGCCTGACACTTTCTTGGTCTCTACTGCTTTCCCACCAACATAATATGCCAGCTTTCATGGAGGACAGTGCCCAGCTCCATGCCTTGCCCAGTGACAGGCGAGTGGACCGGCTCAGGCCCTGTCCGGTGCTGGGGGCACAGAGATGCCCACACTCTGGCCAGCCCACAGTCCTCTCCAGACCTGACCCCCAGTCCCAGCGGCACAGACGAGGGCTGCAGCCTGAGGCTGTGGGACAGCGTGCGCCTCCCCGTGATACTGGCCTGGCTGGGCAGAGCCTGATCTCGGCTTTGTTGGCGTGGTGCTCTAACCCACGGAGCACAGGCCACGGATGGTTAGCCACAGGTTTATTAGCAGAGGGAAGATGCCGGCCAGGGCCAGGAAACCACACTTTGACTGATTTGCTCATCCCACCAGACCTGGGAAGGCTGTCACCCTCTTGGCAGCAGGGAGCCAGGAACAGAAGCTGTGGGCTTGGCAAGAGGGTGGACGAGAAGGAGAAATGGCCACATTTTGTACAGAAGGGAAAAGGCTCACCAAAGCCTCATGCTCTCGGCCAATCAGCTGCACATCTGAGAGCCGTTTCCAGTTGGAAGCTAAGGGACACCACCAGACTGACCCTTTGCAAATATCCCCCGCCGCTGGCTAACACCACATGCTAAAAATAGCCCCTGTCCTGAGTGGGCTGGCTGGAGGCACCAGGCAAGGGGCAGGCAGGCCCAGGGGACAGGCTCAGCCTGGCTCCTGATGGACACACACCTGTCAGGGTCCCTGCCTTCTCTTGCTGGGATTGGTCAGCGGAACTCCTTATCTAGTGAGGGTAGGGAGAGGATTCTTGTGGTTAAAGATCAAGAGGCAGCCTGTGGGCGGGGGAGAGCCCTGAGAAGGCCTGGGTTCTGCCATTCCCCAGCTGTGCACTTAGAGAGGTCACGTTCCCCACTGAGGATTCAGCTTCTCCATGCACAGAGTGTGGCTGCGCGATCCTGCCTAGTATGAGAACAAGAGCCGTGTGACAAAGGACAGGGTTGCCATCCTCCCCTAGACCCTGGACGTATAAGAACACCAACTTTGACTGAGTACTTTCTATGTGCCCAGCTCGGTGCTAAGCACTTTACCTGTATCAATTTCTTTAATCCTCATGATGACCCTATGAGACAAATACTAGCACTAGCTCCATCTTACAGTTGAGGAAACTGAGGCTCAAAAGAGTTCGGGTATTACCCAAGGTCACACCAAACCAGGGCCTGAAATGGAACTAGAACCCAGGCAGCCTAGCTCCAGAGCGTGTGTTTTAACCACACTAAACACTATGTGATGTGTGTGTAACCTCACATATAAGGGTGGCAATGGAAAGGGGTGTGTGTATCTTTCTCAGTGCCCTCAAGAACCCACGTCTCCTCAGAGACCTTCTAGAAGCCAGAGGCCAGGATGAATAAGCTGTTGACCCCTCATGTCCCCTCCATCTCTGCCGCTCTTCCCCCCACCCCAGTGGGAGGGGGGCAGACAGCTGGGAAAGCCACTGCTGAGCCGGCAGGGTAACCATCGTGTGAAACGTGCCCCGGTCATAATGCCGGGTGGGGTGGGGGTAGCGGGCTGCCAGCCATGTGGTCCCCAGCCCACGCACTGTCTGGCCGTCTGGGGGGTGGCATGGGGGGCCCATAAATAGCAGGCCTCTCACCGGTGTTGGGAATAGAAACCCAATCCAAACAGTGTGGTGAGTCGGGGCTTTCCAGAGTGGCCACAACCCCCAGGGGCCTGGAGGCAGCTGTGAGGGCCCCCTTCTCCTCTCGCGTCTCCTAAAGGATCAGGTCATCTTGGGAAGAAAGCCTAGCTGGCCCCAATCCCAGAATCCTTCATAGCTTAGGAAGGAATGCCAGGAGGTGACAGGAATACAACAGGTGGCATTTATTGAGCACCTACTACATACCTGGCACTGTTCTAAGTGCTTTCCACGGATTATCTCAGTTAATTTCACCACCGTCCAATGAAATAGACCTATTATCCTGCTCATTTTACAGGGGAGGAAATTGAGGCACAGAGGGGAAATTGCTGTCACTCAGATCACACATTTGGAAAGTGATGGAGGTAAGTCTGAACCCAGGCCACTAGCTGCTGAGTGTGCCTCCTGCTCTTGGGTCTGGGGACAAAGACCATTCACACTGGATCCTACCCTTGAGGTCATCTTGATCTGGGGGGACCACCATCCAAGGAGAAGATATTAATGGCTTCAGGTGCGGCACTGACGGCCCACCAATCATGGCTGGGGCTCCTGAGATCCTCGGGCTAGTTGGCCAGGTGGAACTTGAATGCATCCTCCCACATCACACAGCCTGAGGAGCAAGGGGGTGGGGCGTCCCCCACAATGCTGACCTGCTGAATGCCAGTTTAGCCTCAAGGTGAGACCCCGGTTCTGGGGCCCTACTCAGTTCTACAGGGGGGCAGGGGTGTGGAGGAAGTGAGAAGGGACCCCCAAGGCTATTGAGAGGAGTACATGGAACCCCAAGGAGACACGAGGCTCCCACACTTCTGCCACTCACTCAGAGGCCCCTCTAGGATCCACTGTTGACGACTTTGGGGGATTTTATCAGGTTCAGATACCACCCCCTGCCATACGGGTCCCACCAGGCTCTATCTGTGTGTTTGCCTGTCCCCAGGGCTGCCCCTCCCTCAGGATCCCTCCTTAGGATACTCACGACACTCGGTTGCGGACCTGGTGAAGGCCTTCATTTCTCTTCTCCTTCCAGAATTCATTGCCAGCACCCAGTGAAGACGTGGAGAAACCTGGACAGAAGCCGAGCGTCTATGAGTTCTTGGAACGAGGAAGTCTGTGTACACGTGGGGCACGGGCAGGTGGCAGCTTGCGGCTGGATTCCAAGGGCACAGGTCAAGGTTGCCCACCTCTTCCTCGCGGGGGCATGAGTGGATTGGGGGGAACCAGAATCCTGCCATGGCTCCTGGGCATTCCTGAAGGAGGAGCCCTGGGCAGGCACCAGGCACCTCGGGAGAAGGGGGTCAGCAGGTGGGGGGAGCGGCGGGGAGACAGGAGAGGGAAGCTTTCTCAGAACTGGGTTCAAGGAAGAGAACGCAAGCTGGCAGGTCTCCCTTAAACCAAATGCCTGGCTTGCTCTCCCTCCTTGCAAAGCTGGCCCTCCACCCTGCTGAACTAAGAGATTGCCTCTCTTCCCCAAGGAGTAGGGTGGGGTGGGGCTGCTTCCTGGGACTCTTTCTCCTGCTGCCACATTCTCAGCCAGAGGGTGGGACGAAAGGAGGGGATATCTGGGCCCTGCCTAAGCACCCCAAGCCTCAGCCACACACTTATATAGCCTCCTGGGCCAGGTTGGGCCAGCAGCGGCACAGAGAGCAGGAAAGTGGGTCCCTGCCCCCACTATCTTTGTGCCTGGAACATAGAAGATGCTCCGTAGGTATTATTTTGAGAGAATAAGCGTTCAGAGGATTCAGGAGGGTTTTGGGAGAACATTCTAGACTTGGAGTTCAGAATCCGCCAAGCTCCTCCGGACTTAAACCTTGGGGAGAATCCAAGGCTGAGAGAGAAAAAGGAGCATTTCCCTCAGGCCTCAGAATCAAGAGGACAGAAGCGAGGGAGAAGCAGACAAGAACCAAGCTGCCCAGAGCAGGAGGCTGAGCAGAGCCTGGCGCAGGGCTCAGAGCTGCACTAAACTGAAGCAGGCACAGGAGACGAGGTGCCTGGGACCAAACTCTCCCAAGATCACTGTCCTCTGTTCCCTCTGGCTCCAGGGCTCAGCAGAACCTTGGCAGTCACCCTCCCCAAAACCCCAGGACACCTGGTGGTTCGAGCTTTTCAATTCAATCATTCTGCACGTATTTATCAAGCACCGATGGCAAGTCACACTGATCCAGGTCCTGGCCTAGCAGTGAACAAAAGGCAGAATCACAGCCATCGCGGGGCTTACATTTTAGTGAAAGGAGACAGGCAATACACAAATCAATACATGAGAGCTACTGAAAAATAATAATAATGAAGCAGAGTAAAAGAAATAGAGAATGCCGGGGTGTTCGGGAGGTGCCCCTGGAGCAGAGATCTGAAGCAAGAGAGGGAGAGCCCTGCAGCGGTTGTGGGAGAAGCTTGCCAGGCAGAAGGAGCAGGCAGTGCAAGGGCCCTGAGGTGGGAGCTAGTGAGGAACAACTGAAGGTTTGGGGGCCCTGGGAAGCCAGATCAGGCAAAGGAATGGCGGTCTGTGTGAGGCCTTGGGCTTTTACCGTGAGTGAGTGGGAGCTGCTGCAGGGTCCAGAAGGAGGACAGCTGTGGGGGGTGGGCTGTGTCCCCCAGTCTGAAACTTCGCCTGTCCGAGCTGAGCTTTAATCTTCCCCGGTATAAAGAGGACCGGGAGCAGTGAGCTCACAGAGTTGTGGTGAGTTTTAAATAAAATGGTTTCTATAACGGCATCCACCTGAAACATAGTGATGACTCAACACATTGTAGGTGATAACAGGTCATTCTTGTTATCCTTAGTGTGGGGTCCCCTCTAGCATTACCCCCAATTGGTGGCCTTCTTGCCTCTGCTTGCATCCCCTTGGCCGTGGGAGCTCTCTAGGAGGGTCTGGGCTTTTTACAGAGCCAGTTGGGCCAGGCCTACAGTGTTGTCCAATATTCCCTCTGATGCCCAGGCAGGTGTCTGTCTCTCTGGGAAACACAACAGGGCTATGACTTGGGCAGCTGCCCACACGAGTGGGATGGACAGCAGAGCCGGGCAGGGGGCAGGGAAGAGGAGGCAGGTGCAGGGTGTTTAGAAAGGATCGGGGGGGTGCACATGGCTGTCACATTATCACAGCTTCTTCCTCCTTCCCAATCCCAGCATCCTGGGGCAGATCCAGGGACGCCTGTGTTGGCTGGCAGGGTTGCCCTTCTACCACCGAGCTCAGGCAGCCAGAGCAGCCAGGCTCTTCTCACGGGTTCCTTGATCGTGGACGGAGTCACTGTCCTACACAAAGACATGAGGCTCTGGACGTCTGAGACCCCGGGGTAAACCCAGCCTTGGACCGGAAGCAGCCTGTGGCTGGTGAGGCAGAAAGACTGGGATTCCCGTTGACCAAGGGCCTGCCATGTACAGTCCCTGCTCATCTGCTCCTGACAGTAGCTGTCTCTAGAGGAGACCCTTGGTGCTTCCTCACATCCCCCAGGCTCCCCAGATCTCTTTATTGGGCACCTCCTGGGCTTTCCCTTCTGTTCCCTCTTCCTTGGGTGGCTGCCCCAGGCTATAGGGGCTGCAGAGCTGGAAGTACCTGGAATTTTACCCCCTCAAAGCGGTCCTTAGCTAATAACTGGGGTGGAGGAGAGTAAGGTCCCAGGTCCCTAACCTCCAGTGGTGACAACCCTGAGGTGTTACTCACACTGAGTCCCCTGCAGGACAGGCTGAGGGCATCCCCTGCACCTGTTGCCGCTTCCTCTCCTGTCCTGCTTTCCCCCAGTCCCTTCATGTCTCCGGAGTAACTCCCTCGGGAACTCACGCCTCTGGGAATCCCCATCGCAGGGTCTGCTTCTGGGGAACTCAACCTAAGATGCTTTTGAGGTCATAATAGCAGCAGTAACAGTAGCAGTAATCGCTCACATTTATTGAGTGCCTACTATGTGCAAAATGTCGTCTTCAGTGTTTTATAGTATTAACCTCACAACAACCCAATGAAGTGATGACTCCCGTTATCCCCATTTCACAGATGAGAAACCGAGGTACAGGGAGGATAAGTCAATTGCCACGGAGATACTCTCGTTAATCTTCATGTGGGTAAGTGGCCAAGTCAAGATTCTTCCTTGATAGCCCCTCTGATAAAGCGGGAATACACACATGTACACACACGAGCACACATGTTCAGGGCTCATGGGCCACGTCACAGAAGACACTGTGCCCTGGTAGGCATTTGGAGAACGTCCCGTGCCATGGCGTGGCTGCAGACCCAGGGCTGGCCACCCCACCAAGCCATGAGGTGTTTGTCCTTATGGTTTCATCAAGGGAAATCCAGGGGATATTTCTTGTCCCGTCCCTCCCTCACACTCCAGGGGACTGGGCACAGGGTGGCCCATCGAGTGAGGGCAGCCCTTGGGTCTCCAGAAGCACAGCCGTTGCTTGGCACATGCCATGCTCATAAAAAGTCTGCTGAATAAATACACGAATTACTTCAGGCCTAAAGGTGGGGCTATAAACCAATCAGGCTCCACAGAACCAGAGTTTTGGTGGAGAAAACCAAATACGCACATACACATGCACATTAAATTGAATCAACAAAAAAAAATACAGTAACTTCTGAGCAAACAAAACCATAATCAGCTCCAGAACTGTGAGCACTGGGGCCCCCTCCCTAGGCCGCTCACTTTGCCAGAAGCCTGGGGAGCCGGATGGAGGGCCTGACCTCTAGAAATACACAGTCTACTTGGGCTAGGGTCTTGAGGAGGCCAGGGAGCGTCACATCAGGATCCCAGGAGAAGGGAGTGTCCAGCCAAGGGCAGCTGCATTTTACATTTTCAACTAAACAGCCGAGCGCCCCATGTGAGCCAGCTCTGCTCCACCCTTTCCCAAGCCCCCACTCCAGCTCAGCTGGTCACTTGGGCCCAGACTCAAGCAAGGAGATCTTCTATCACCTCACACAGCCCCGGCTCAAGCCCTTTCAGGCCCAGCATCAGAAAGAAGGAGACCCAGCCAAGCCCACCAGGCAGAGGCAGAGAGAGAATGTTGCTTCCTGTCTGAATCCCCACTACAGCCTCCTGCGGCTCCTGTAGGGGCTTCCCCTGTGTGTGTGGGCGGGCGGGCAGCCCTCCTTGTCTGGTGTAGGACGTCAATGTACCCTTTGTCACAAGCCCCTTTCAGAAAAGAAACTATTCAGACAGGGCGGCCAACTTTGGGACGATTCATTACCAGGCAGCAGCCGTCAGCTGACTCCTTCCTCTCCCTGTCTCCGTCCTTCCTTGGGGTGGGGGTGGCATGTGGGGAACCAGCCTGGGTGGGAGCCCCACTCTTGCTCTCAGAGCTTCCTATGGGGCGAGACTCAAGCAGATCAAGACCGACAGGGCCTCATGGCTTCTAGCGGTGTCTCTGCCACGCAATGTCGTCTGAGAGGTGTGCCAGCCAAGGCCCCAGGCAGAGAGGCCAGGCAGATGCCTGCGGTCCAGACACAGATGCCTGCAGATCCATTTCCTTGGGGCTGCAGATGAATGTGAGGGCCCTGCTCCCCATTACTCTGACCCCCCTTCTTAGGGCAGAGCAGATGGGCCCTGTGCCAAGCACAGTGCCAGGCACACAATGGGCTATCGACAGATTCTGCTGAATACAGGCAGGTTGTTTCTACCTACTTATGAACCCCTCCCCCAAGCCCCGGAGAGTGAGTCGGGCCAGAGCCTCCGATTGGAGAACCCACTCGTGCTCCTGGCCTCCGCTGAAGCGGCTCCGCCTCCCACTCCTGACGTGCCCGCCCTGAGCCGTCTCTCCCCCATGGGGCCTGACCTGGGATCGCCCTTCCTTTTGCCACCCCCTGCCACCTCACACTGTTCTCTCCTCCTCGTTTTTCTTTCTCTTTCCCCATCCCTCTGTCTCTTCTCCCTTCAATCCACTCAACAGACATTTTTCTGCACGCATACTCTGTACTGGGCCCTGGGCGAACAGAACAAATAAACCCTGGTCTCTGCCCCCAAGCAAGCAAGTGGCAGGTAGTCACCATATGCTCTCGTTTAAGTGCCAGGTAAGAGGTGTATGCCAGGGGCTCTGGAGTGTCTGTCCTGCCTGCAAAAGGGAAAAGGCATCCCAGAGGAGGCGCCGTTGAGATGAGTCTTGGCAAATGTGCAGGGGTTTACGAAATGGAGAAGGGGCAGGGGAAGGGGAGGGTATTGCCATTGGAAAGAACAGCACATGCAGAGGCCTGGAGACTAGGCAGAGCGTGGCACGGGTGGCAGGGGCCTCAGTGGTCCCGGGGAGCTGCAACGGAGTTATACCAGCTCCTCTCCACCAACTCCTGCCCAGGACGCGGTCCTGCGCCCCTCTGCCCTGACCTGCTCTAAGGGCATGGGAGGGGGGTGTATGGAGTCAGTACCTGGCTCCACCACCTGCAGGCGGCACTGCCAATCTCTCTGCCCAGCCTCTCCACCCCTTCTCCAGCAGCATCTAGTGGGAGCGGCCCAATCCCCTACGACCTGTAATTCTGGCAGGACTGCCAACCACTGTCCCCATGTACCTTGCCACAGGAAAGGCCTGGGATCAGAGAAGGCAATCCCAACATCCCATCTGCTTGGCTAGAATAATCGATCCCAGGACGGGCATGTGATCCAAGACCTTCCCTGGAGTTTACGTGCAGCCACCAGGGAGCGAGATGTCCTGTAAACTGCAGCAAAGGGCAGTAATAGGGTTGCGGTGGGAACTAAGTGAGATGATACATGTGAAGTGTTTGATTCAATGGCTCCCTATGTGCTCGATTAATGTTACCTTTTGTTTCTGTTTTCTTTTTCCTTCCCAACCACACAGCCAAGAGAGCCCAGGCTCGTCCAGGCCTCTCCTGGCACGCAGCGAGACAGTGAGGCCTGAGAGGCCACCACTTGCTCCCTCTGCTAAGACTCTTGAGCAGTTCTCACCCGCCTGCGCTGCTCTGCAGTGAGAGGTGGCTTTCCCATAGTGATAGGTTATGTGACACTTTCCTATGAAAACGGCAGCTCAGAAGACACTAACCCCTCAGCAGACTGTGGCTTCATCGCCAAGCAGAGGCCGTAGCGCCTCAGCCACGTGCATGGCCAGCAGCCGAGCGAAGCCCCCTCGCTGCCTCCCACCTCACACACCCCACCCCAGCTCTCCTCCACCCGTGCTCCGCAGGCCTTGGCTTCTGTGGGCTCATTCTGTGTTCCTGCCCTGCCACAGCCTGGCACAGGAGCCACCATGGGCCATGCCAGGCCTGTGGGGTCACTCTGCCCAAACCACCGCATGTTTCAGAGTAACCTCTGTTGTTCCCGTGGGAGTGGGACAACCAGGAAAAGGCCTCAGAAAACCAACCTGGAAGATTTTTCAAACAAAAGAGTGTGATTCCCTTCAAGGGACTGAAAGAAAAGGGAAAAAGAAAAAAATACCCCCCGTGGTTCTCCTTGGCTCCAAGTTCCTCCGTCACTGTCTTGGGTGCATTTAGTGGTTTGGCAACTGTGGGTGTATTTTAAAATCTGCTGTCCAGGCAGAGAGACAAAGGAGGCTGGTGTGGGGCCAGGGGAGACCTCAGAGGACAGGGGTATTCATCTTGTTAAAAATAGCCCACCCCGTTGCTATTTCTATTGAGCTTGGCAAACAGAGCTGTATGATTTTCCCTTTTTTCAGCCATGCTTTGCTTGGACCATCTGATAAAAATAGTAGATAACAAGCTCAAAAAAAAAAGCTGGGATATTTTTGCATGTAAGCCCCACTTGGAGTGGACCTGAAGTGGGGTGGACAAGAAGGGGAGAAGCCGGGGTAGTTGGGTGGGGGCAGGGCCCGTGACCACAGAGGACGAGGGAAGGGAGGAGGGCAGCACTCAGCCAGGGAGGAGACGTAGGAAGGGATGTCATGCTTTCTCCTATGTCCACAGCTCAGGGTCAACAAACAGAAGCTGGGCCCTCCTGACCCACCGTGGACTTGGTCATTTCCCAGGCCCTGGTGGCCCCAGCCCCGACCCTCAGCATTGTTCCCACCACCCTCTCCAGAGGCTGGATGTGAAGCAGACCCTGGGCAAACCTCGGGGCTGCGTTAGCAGCGCCAGAGCCCGTGGCTGGGAGAAGGGCCTTCTGAGAAATACTTGAGGCCCAAAGCTGAGGGAGGCAGGTGCTGGGACAGGCCAGGGAGCATCAGGCTGTGCAGGCTGGACAACTGGCCCACTCAGGTGGCATCGGTCAGCGAGGCTGGATGTACATACTTCTGAGTGTGGCAGCAGCCAAGGGACTTGAGAGGGCCCTGGTGTGTGTATGAGCAGTGGCTGTGCACATGGCTGTCTAAGTACACTCCCTGAGTCACTGCCAGCTCCCACCACAGCCACGACCCCGACTACAGAATCGGTGCTGAAGGACCAGGACCCAATGGAACTGAGGTGTGAAGACATAGCAGGGGCCACGTACACTGTGGGAGGCTCCAGGGCAGAGGGGACTGGCCATCAGCAGGGAGGGGCTGGAGACCCCATGTGGGTCAGCCTGTAGGCCAGAGGCAGAATCCTCTTACCCTTTTGAGCCAGAGATTAGGGCAGGCACCCAGCTCACACACCTGCTTCTCGAGCACTGTGGGGGCCAGTAGGGTCTGCAGGCTGCTGGATGAACTCTTCATAATTTACGCCCTCAGGTGTATGAGGCTTGGGACTCCCCACAGGCAGAAGTTGTGTTTCCCCCGTCAGTCTCCCCGGGGATAGAGTGGGTTCCCCACAAGCCCTATATCCTATACCCACAGCTGCAGACTTCCTGGAAGTGACAGGCCTATTAGCTGACAAGCCGGAAGCCCAGCACAGAAATGTGGGAAAATCTGGGACTCACTTCTCTGCCTCCATCCCTGCTCTCACCACCGTGTGACTTTGTACTGCTCCAGTCTCCCTGGTGGGGGTTTTAGAAAAGCATGTTCACATTCCCCACAATGACATTGACAGGTGGCAGGGCAACCTGTTCCCATTTTAAAGATGGTAAAACTGATCCAGGGAGATGACCCTGAGTGGGCTAAAGCCACACAGCAGGCCAGAGGCACCACCCTTCTTCCTGGTGGTCCCAGCCAATCTGGAGCCGTGTCCAGCTCCTCTGCTAGCTCCGCAGCCCTGAGTTGGGCACAGCCCCTGTCCTCTCCCAGGTAAGGAGGCAGAAATGAATTCTCTAAGGAAGGAGCTCTCGGGGACTGGCATAGGCTAGCCTCTGCTACCCAAGAGATACCCAACAGATGGCCAGAGCAGCCGAGGCACTCGCTGGTCAGAGCACTGCGCAGAGAGTCAAGAGTCTTGGGTGGGCTTTGCAGCAACTCGCAGTGTGACCTTGGGAAAGTCACTTCCTCTCTCTGGTTCTCACTTTCTCTAAGAAATGCTCCTTGTGGAAGGAACATTTGTAAGCCCAAGCCCTGGCACACAACAGCTTCAGTATGTTGAATAAATAGATGGAAGTCAATGAGAGGGTGCAACAGGGCTAGCCCAAGCCCTTTCTGGGCCTGTCACTTCAGGCTTCTAGGCTGATGTCCCCCAGGGAAGGCAAATGTCCCCAGCTGCCCCCAGAGCCATGCCTTGTCTAGAACAGCCAGGAGAACCAGTCCTGCAGGCACTGCAGCCACCAACCCGCCTGAGACCTGAGTTTCCCCCAGCCCTCCCCCTCCCTGGGATTGTTCCCCATCGTTACCTCCGACAGTGAACCCAAGGGTCACATGTTTTCCAGGGAGCCCAGTGAGCTGTCCCCTCCTGCTATCCCCTCCCCTTCATCATTCCTGGTCACTGTTGACTTTGCAGGAGCAGCTGGAAGCCCGAGGTGGGGGCACGCTGGGCCCAGCTATGGGACTGGCTGGCGGTTCCTCAGCTGAAACTTCAATGCAGGTAAAAGGCAAACAAATAAACAGGAGGCCTGGGGCCCCTCTGCCCGTGGGCAAGCAGTAGTGGCCCAGTGCCCATCGGAGCCCTAAGACACTGGGCATTTAAACATGTTCTAACCTTTCTCCCCGTGAGCCGGCTGACTCCTCAGATCTCAAATCTCAGATCTTTTCTGGGCTCAGTTCATTGTGCCTTGACTTATGTGTTTCCCAGGACAATGGGTCCCAGGGGCTTAACAATGACTAAGACTTGTCACTGAGTGAGCACCACGTGTGCCAGGCACAGTGCTTACGTCTCAAATAGGCACCACCAAAATCGCACCAGCTACGTGGGTGAGTCTTGTCATCAACCTTGTTTGTCCGATGAGAACATAGAGGCTCAGAGAGGTTAAATAATCTGCCCAGGGGCACACAGCTAGAAAGTGGCAGAGCTGGGATCTGACCGCTTTCTGTCCACTACTCACCTGGCCACTGCTATACCCTATCCAAGCCACCATAATCTCTCACCTGGGCTGCTCTGGGGACTCCTCACAGGTTTCCTGCTTCTACCCTCACCTTGTCCCATATAGTGAATTCTCCACACCTCAGCCAGGGTGAGCCTGGAGGTGAGACCATGTCCTTCCTCTACTCACATCATTCATGGCTGTACGATGACTGAGGACGCCCCAAGTGCTCTGCTCCCCTACTACCTCCCTGACCTCAGTCCCTCTACTCATCTCCTCACTCTACTCCCGTCACATTGGCCTCAGTATTGTCCCTCCAACACAACAAGAGCATCCACCTGCCTCAGGGCCTTTGCACGTACTGCTTCTGCTGCCTAAAACGCTCTTTCCCATATACCCATGTGACTCCCTCCCTCAGGTCTCCGCTCAAATGTCACCTTTTCAGAGAAGACTGCCCTTCCTGCATAAAATAGCCTACTATCATCTCCTGTCTACTCTCCACCCCGTCGCTCTGCTTTATGTTTCTTCAGAGCAATTATGGTGACTGACACGAGTATGTGCATATTTATTTGTTTTCTTTTTAACAATCTCTATCTACCAGAATGTGAGCTCCGTGAAGGCAGGGGTTTTTATCTGTTTTGTTCATTGTTATATCCCCAGAGCCTAGAATGGTACCTGGCACATAGTAGGTGCTTAATAAATCGCTGTTGAAAAAATGAATTAAAGAATGGGCGATTCTAGAGCTGGAGTGCTCACGGGCTCTGCACTTCCTGCCTCCATGCTCTGTATCCTCAAACTCTCCTAGTGGGTGCTGGTTGTGTCTGACCCTCTGGCAGATTGGGGGCCCTTCAGGCTGAGGACTGACCTACCCCCATCCGCACCCAGCACCCGTCCCAGAGCAGCACAGAGATAAAAAAACAAGGCTGCGGAAATAGGGCTTTGCAGTTTCGACTTTTTCTCTCACTAAGATCCTGCCGCTGCTGAGGAGGAAACCCCGTGCTAGACCTTCTGGTGATCATCCAGCAGTGACTGGTTGAACCCCACTGTGTGGGGCACTGGATCAGGCCATGGGGGGCAAGGATGCTCAACAAAGTGGTCTTGCTGCCTCACCCATGTGAATGAAGGTGCCCTGACCCAACGGGACTGTTGGATAACCAGGCTCCTGGTTGACCCTCTGCTGGGGCAGGCTGCCCTGGCTCGTCCCAGCTGGCACCCCCATATGGCAGGGCAGGCCCCTACTTGCATTCCCTCCTCCCCAGCTCCTCTCTGGGGAACAGAGATCCTACCCCACCCAGCTGCGTCCTGGGTAAAGACTCGGACCCTTGGGACCTTGGTTTCCTGGTCTGTTAAATGGGGAGCCCAAGGAAAACTTTTGCTTCCCTTTAAGCAAACCTAGGTTTCTTTGGTTCCCTCAAAGTGCTCTCTCTCCACTTTACAAAGGGATTTTCCACTAGTAATTGCTTTTAAATCGCCAGTGACATCATGGCTTAGAATACAGGATGCAATTTATAAAATAAAATTCTGATAGAGGGCTAGTTCCTAGACCTTGGTCATACCTGCTCCTGCTGTGCCAGGCAGGTCTGTAAGACTATGGGGAGAAGGCTGGTGTATGGGGACTTTGGCAGGTTCTTTGTGTGAAGTAGAGGTGACTTGGTCTCTCTTAGGCCACCCATCTGTGCCCTGAGGACTGTAGGGACCAGTCTGGGTTTAGCATGTTCTGGGCATTGCTGGGCAACCTGAGGGCCAGGGTAGTCAGTGCCAGGCCGAAGCCAGGGTGGCTTAGTGGGGTGCTTCTCCATGACCCTGGCAAAGGTCTGCATCTGCCAACCCTGGCAGCTCTCCTGGAATTCTCTGGAGGGAGCATGAGGCCTCGAGACTGGGAAAAGGTAGGGAGGTCTCTTGGTGTGAGTAAGTCCTGACATTGGGAGGTGCCACTTGGTTTCTTCATTTATCAAGCATTTCTAGAGCATCACACATGCCGGGGATGGTACTAAGAGTTGATAGAAATACACAGACCCAGATCTGCCCTGGAGGAGCACATAGTATGAGACCCTGGTACAGGGTTGGCCCTTGGTAAGGCACACAGGGCAGCTGCCTCAAAGGGCTTTCATGGACCTTACTCCAATGCTATGACATTGGAATTGTCATGCCTAATTTACAGATGAGAAAATGGAGGCCTGGAGAGGTTGGTTTATAAATGGTAAAACCAAAACCCAAACCTAGTTCTCCTGGTTCCAGGCTGGTGTTCTTACCACTCCTTAAAGTGGGTCCTCTGAGGACTTATTTCTCCCTTGCTTCTCTACTTAAACCTGGACTTGTATTTTTAGAAGTAGTAAATTTTCTCTAGAATTTCCATTTTCTCTCCTGGGTCCTTTGTTTCAACAGAAGCATCAGCAAGAAGATGAATGGGAGTTAGAGGTCCAGATCTCAGTGAGAAAACAGAGTCACTCTAGAAAAGGAATATAAGGTAATGGTTTAGCACAAGGACCCTGGAGCCGGACCAGTAGGTTTAAATCCCAGCTCTGCTACCAGCAGTTGTGTGACATTGCTTGACCTTTGTGTGCCTCAGTTTTGTTTTCTGTAAAATGGAGTGATAATTGTATCAATCTCTTAGGGTTATGAGATAACCCTTGAGTGAGGTGATAAATGCAAGATGCCTAGAACATTCCAGGGCACAGAAAGAGTACTCGACAAGCATTAACATTATTTATAAGCAGAACTTTCAGCACCATATCTGACTCCTGGTGATACAGACTGAGAGCTTTTACATTTAAAAAAAAGAGACATTGGGGCGGCCGGATGGCTCGGTTGGTTGGAGCGCAAGCTCTTAGCAGCAGGGTTGCCGGTTCAATTCCCACATGGGATGGTGGGCTGTGCCCCCTGAAACTAAAAATAGAAAGCGGCGACTGGACTTGCGGCTGGGCTGTGCCCTCCACAACTAGATTAAAGGACAACAACCTGGAGCTGATGGGCCCTGGAGAAACACACGGTTCCCCAATATTCTCCAGTAAAACTTAAAAAAAAAAAAAAGGAGACATTACGCAAACTCCTACTCATCCTTCAGAACTCATTCAAACAAGACCCCCTTGGGATTCGAAGAGTTCTTAGTGAGCCAGAAATCAAACCCACTTAGCATTTATCACACCATGTTTAGCTCTCGGTTTCACGTCTGCCTCCCCAGCAAAGCTGATAGCATTTAGGAATCTTTAACCCAGGTTGGTGACATAGGCAGTTTTCTGGGAGAGGGGGTGTATACTGTTCATCACTTATCAAGAAGATTTGCTCCCCGAAAGGGTAAGAACTCTGACTTCCCACTTCTTCAGACCTCCAGAGCCCAGCAAAAGGCCATGTACTTGTCAGGTACTCAGATGCGTTTATTGAATGAATGAATAAATGAACGAATGAATGAATAAAGGAACAGAGGAAGGAACAAACAAACAAGGCAAACACAGAGCAAGGGATGGGTTGAATCAATGATTCTGAAGAAAGCGGGATCCTTGTCTTGATTATAACTCTGGAAGAAAACCAACAGCCCAGGAAGTAGAGCCCTCACTGCAGAGGGCTGTGGCAGAGGGTAGCAGTGAGCTCTGTTTTCCTTTGCCTTCCCCCACTGGGGAGCAAGCATTTGTGCTCCTTCCCACTAATAAAGCCTCACCCCCTGGGGCCCACTCCTCTACACCTGGCCCCTCTCAGAGGAAGCCGTTCTCTGCATCACTGGAGAGGCTGAGTGCCCCTTTTCCTCGGGTGCCTGCCCTCTGGACTGGGAGGGCTGGGGGAAGGGCTTGGAAAGGAGGCCTAAGAGGATCTGTGGGGAAACTTCTGGGCTCTTGTTCCCCATGCCTTCTGAGAGTCAGTGGGAGCCTGGCACACAGTAGGTCTTTGGCGGGAATGGCAGGGAGCCCAGCCAGCTTTCAGCCCCAGTGGGCCCTGAGAGGTCCCAAGCACCAGGGCGGTGGGAGGTGCTCCCTCGGACCCCCCGCCACGCCTCACAGTCTGCCAGCTGCTCTGCACTCTAGCTCTCAGTGGTCCCAATCAGTACGGACTTTTCCCAGGCCCAGAGCCCATGCCCATAAATGGCCCCCAGTACTGGAAGCTCTGGCTTTCCCATCAAGGGCCCCAAGGGGAAAATGACCAGCGGGATAGGGGGCACAGGGGAGAGCCTTGGTCACTCTGCCTGTGGCTGGCGTCCTGTGGGGTGCCAGCTGATGAGGGGCACCTCCCTCTTCCCCACACAGAGCTGGCAGGACAGCTGGTTCATCTTTCTTCAGTCACAGCCTGCAGAAATCATGTTCCCCTCAGAGCCACGGGCCACTGGCCAGTCCACTGGGGACTTCCTTCGGGGAAGGGAGGAGAGGGAGGGGCAGTTCGAGCACCCAGGCTGGCACACTGTGGTGGGCCACCCTGCTCCGCGGGCTGGTGGTTTTCACGTCTGTCTCCCTGTGGCCTAGACGGTTCCAACATGTCCCTGGGGTGTTAATAGGTTCCTGTCCAAACTCGAACTCATAGCTTGAGTTCCCAGAGGCTCTGAGTCAGGCCATAAGAGGAGGGAAGGGGGAGAGAACAGAGGCCTCTGGAGCCTGAGCAGGGCTGTAGGGTGTGGCTCAGAGGCAGGGGGGGTGGGGAGGGCACTGGACTTGGTGATGCTGAGCCAGAGAGGCCAGCAAGACTGGGAGTACCAGGAGGGGTGGATCAATCTGCAGGACCGCTGGAGGAGGTGGGGCAGAAATGGGAAAAGAGCCTCGGGGAAGAGAGAGCGGAAGACTGTACAGGGCCTAGGGCAGAAAGCTGGGTGGCCATCTCTCTCCATCTTTCTCCTACTTACCTCCTGATGCTCCCCATCCCCAACAAGCTTCCCAAAGAGGCCCAGGGGTCTCCAGCCTCAGGGCCTTTGCTCCTACCATTCCCTACCAGAAGTGCCCTTCCCAACCCCTCTCAAGTCTCCTTTCATGCCAGCTCCCAAGTTGCCCCTCTGTAGTCTTCCCTGATTCTCCCCAGCTAGAAGCAATGTCTCCTCGGAACTCTCAGAGCACATGTATCCCATTCTTTCTGTCTGCGTGGCCTCCCACATATTCACTCATTCATGCGGGTAAACAGCCTCTATATCAGATAGGAGGGGACACCGAGCAAAGTTAGACTTGTTTCCTGCTCTCAAGGAGATGGTGATCTTGGGGAGACAGCAACATAAAAAATAACCCTCCTGCCGTGGCACAAGTGCTAGAATTCAGTGTAAGAAGCATTTAAATGAACACCTACCAGTGCTTGGCAAGAAATGTACTCTTTGAAACCCAGTCCCGACCTCAGGGTGAATGAAGAGTCCTGGACAATGAGGAAAGCTAAGTGCTGGGTGGAGGGGAGCCCAGAGGGCCTTGGGAGCGCAGACTCAGGGCCTGCGAACAGAGGTAATACCCGAGCTGAGGGTCCAAGGATTAGCAGGCCTCAGCAAGGACTGAAAGTTGGGGGAAGGGCTTGCCAGGCCCAGGGAACAGCGTACAGAGGTGGCAAGGAGGGGCATTGCAGGTTCGGGGTTCTGTTTAGCTGGAGCCAGAGAGGCTGTGAGAGTGCGTTGTTGGGGAGGTGGGCTGGGGCCAGGGCACCAAGGCAACCACACCTGGAGCTGGAGCCCATGATGGCTGTTCTCCCCAGGTCTGGGAACTATATCACCCCGGCTCCTCCGGCTTCTGTTTGAATGGAGCCAATGGGAGGCGTGACCGGTGATCTAAGAATGAAAGGAGAGAGAGGCCACATAGCATCCCGGCTAGACCACAGTTTGTCCCTCTATCGATGGCCAGCGATCCAGGCAATTTACCCCTCTCCTGTCGCAACAGCTGCTTCCCTGGTTCCTTCTGGCAGCTCTGCCACAGGCCTTCCCTGGGCTGTTCCATCTCATGTTGGTTCCTTCAGCGCTGCGCGCTCCCCTGCACCAACTCCCGCCAGTTACCCCATAACGAGAGCCTCAGAGGCCTGTGGGGACCCTCCACCCATCAGGCCTTGATTCCGGAGGTCTTGGGGGAACACCAGAAGGTTTCAGGGTGGAGAAAAAGCCTGAGGCAGCGATGGAGAGTCCACCGAGGCTGCACTTTGTGGGTTGGAGAAGAGGAGGAACGTATTCTTGGCAGAGCAAAAGCTTCTGCCGTGGCACAGAGGTAGGAAAATGTGAGGAATGCAGGCCCTGGTGACTAAGAGCGAAGACACAAGGAGTAGGAAGAGGGAGAGCCAGAGAGGAAAGGGCCTCACTCGGGTTTAGGAAGTTTTCTCTTTGTTCCATAGTTGGTGGGAACCGTCAGAACTTTTTAAAGCACGACGCAAGTGAATTTGAAGCAACTCACTGGTGACCTGTTAGGGATAGAATGGGTGGGAACTGGATGAGAGGCCGTGGAACCCGCTAGGAGCTTGATAGAGGAAGCACCTGTGGTGAGGAAGAAGCGGGCTTGGGAGGACTCAGGAGGTTTGCAAGACAGACTGACAGGACCTGGTACATGGGCAGGAGGGCTCTGGAAGGGAGGTGAGGGCTGGAGACAGGAGCTGCAGGGTGTGTTTCAGGCAGAGGTGGTGGCAGGAGCCAGAGAAGTGGGTGAGCTCCTGGGCCCTCTGCCTACAGTGGGCAGACGGAAAGGTCAAAGAAATCAGAAAGCACTGGGAATCCTGGGAGCAGAGAGAAGGCCCTCGAGTGTGCAGACAAGAGTCGGCCCACTCTGTAGGGCAGACATCCCACCACGCCTGGGGCAAACACCCCACAATGCCCTCGAGCAAATGTCCCACTGTGCCTTTGGGGCAAGTTAGCCTATCACAGAGGGTTTCATTTCTGTGTGCTACAGAATCTCTGAGACCCTTCTGGGGAAAAGGGACAAACATTTCTTGAATTGTTATCTTATTTAACTCTCATATCAACGGCCTCAGTGAGATAAGTAACTTGTCCACACGACTGGTAATGATGAAGGAAGCCGGGATTCGAACCTGGGCAGTCTGCGTGCATCGCTCTGTAGGTTCTTAAACGCTCCATCTATTGTCCCCATGGTGAGCTGAGTCTTCTCTCTAGCCACTGGCCTTGTGGTCATACACACCTCACTCGCTTTCCTTCTGTATCAGGAGCTCTCTTCCTTCCTTCCCAGGGCAGTGCTCTCATTGCTACACAGTTTGGGGCTCAGAGTAGTTTTGTCAATTGCTCGCCCACATTACTATTAATCTTTCCAGTCCGGGGAGATCCCTCCAGAAACCCAGTTTGTGCTCCGTAGAACAGCCTTTTCTGGGTTTGAAGTCTGCTCCCACAGCTCCCACTTCTCTGAGCTGGGGTTTCAGGGTCCATCTCCGTCCCTGCTTCCCAATCCTCAAGTTCTGAAAAACTGAGACATAAGCAAAAGCCTCATGGGAATTTAGAAGCAGGCTCTGCTTCCAATAAATTTAACATGTGAAAACTGAGACCAATGAGGCCTGATGCCGACTTCCATCTTCTCCCCCTTTCCAAAGTTGCCCGTTGCCACCCAAGGCCTGGTGGCAATGACGTGGCCTGGGGTCCTTCCCAGCCTGAGATCCTGTGGTTCTGGGAAGTCCTCTGCAAGGCCTTAATCTTCCCAAGGATATTGTCTCTCCCCCTTGAGATCATTTCCAGGGCTTCTTTCTTCCTAGTCCCACAGACACCACGCCCCCAACACCAGCCCCTACATGGGAGGTAGTGTGGCCGGCCCCACTACCCCCACCTCCCCCAACACACACACACTGACACCCCCTGCATCTCGCAGCTGCAGCCCTAATCCTAGACTTGTTTAAAACTGAATTATGAGCCTGTCGTGCAGTAGCTGAAAAGCCCAGGCGGAAAAGGATTTACTGGCCACATTAAATCATGTGCTTATTGTTAAGTGCGCTGGGCCAAGGAGGTGCTCCTGAACTCCACATCTCTCCCTTCCTCCTCAGGTCCCGCCCAAGTGCCACCCTCTCACCCACAGGGACCGCTTCTGGGGCTCTATCAGCTTCTCCCAGAGGCGCGCACAGTTCCCCTTGGCCCTTGCAGTGGTGGGCAGAGGCTATTCTATCCCCACTGTACCGCTAGCGACCTGAGGTCTGAGTGGGGAGGCATTTGCCCTCAGTCGGTCGTGCCGCAAGGAGGCAGAAACGGAATGAACAGGCTTCTTAACCAGGCGCCCCTGCGCCCCTGATTTTATAAGCACATGCAAGCAATCCAGGCCCTTTGCTGGGAAGAGCTCCTTAGCCTTCAGCAGGAAGGGCACAGAGCGCAGGTCCCCCTGTAAGATCAAGGGCTAGCACGGTGAGACTCTTGAGAAAGCACCGAGGCCTGGCTGAGGGGCTCGGGGAAGGAACCCCAGCACCCAGTACTCCCTCCCAACCCCATCGCACTCCTCATGCTGGTGAAATGCTGGTGAAGAACAGCCTGAGTGCTGGGGGACAGGTTCACAGCCCGGTGTGAAATTCTAACCTGGGGACCAGTCACTCAGCCCCGGGCCCCACCTCCAGTCACAGCGGCCAGGGGCCCCTCCCCACCCCCCATGCATCCACATCCCTGCTCCCCGTGGTCCACCCGCTGCTCCTTCCACTGTTTGCTCTCCCACTCTGCTCCCTCTGCTCACATTCCTGCCCAGTCCCCTCCCAACCCTGTCTCTAGGCACCCCCTAATTACCACCCGTCCTCCCCCCCACACGCCAGGTGCCCCTGGACAAGCCAGGCTCTGAACATGGGACACAGTGAGATTCCTGCTAGGCCACCTTCCCAAGGGAACAGGCTGCCAGGAACCTGCTGAGAGCGCAGGGTGTTTGTCCCGTGTGCCCAGGTGGCCGGCAGGCTCTCCATGTTGGGGTTGGCAGGACTAGCTGCCTCATGCTGCCCCCCAAAAGAATTTTGAGGTATCTAGCTGTATTTAGCTGGCATTTTGACCGCTTAAGGCTGGAGGGGGGCAGCGCCAGAAGCCTGGCTCCTTGGACTTGGCAGCCTTTCCGCCAACCGAGAATGGGGTCCAGCGTAAAGCCCACAGCCCTGTCCAAGTCCTGACAAGGGACCCCAGTTCCATCTGAGTGGCACTGCGGTCATGTAAAAGTGTTTGTCATTCAGTGTCTTATGAGATGCCCATAACATACTAATTTAGGTATGCTTGGTGGGGGTCAGGGGTTATTCACCCATTTTGCAGAAAAGGAGACTGAAGACCAGAGAGCAGACCAAGGTTGGAGGCCAAGGTTGGAGACGGTGGCACAGCAGGGACAGGCAGTGGGAGAAGTCCTTATCTCCATGTGGGGTGCTCACCCTCATCCAGGCTGGACAGAGAGGGGAGGGCACCCAGGTTCTGCAGAACCCTAACAGACAGACCTTGATCTCCCCCGATCTTACCAGGGGCCGCCTTCTGTTCCACTAGGGATTCCTGTCACAGCTGCTCACCCCATCTGGCAGGGTTGAGCTGCAGGGTTGAGTGGGGTGCAAGTGTCCCCTGGGGGACTTTTAACACCCCCCTCCCCATAGGACACCCTAAATGGGTGTTTTATTTAGTTTTGGGCAGCAAAAGTTATGCTCAGCAGCAAAAGTTATGCTCAGAGACTGATTGTGATTTTGCCAGCAATGTATTTGGCACAGATTCGCTGTAGGAATTATAATAATTTTACAAGCCAATAGCGTACAGCTTAATATCTCTTAATAAGCCAGATAAAGAAATAACACACTCCAAACAAATGACAGATTCATCACTGTTCCAGGCAAAGGGTGGTGAAGGAGGAAAGTCCAGATTTAATATGAAGCATTCCTTTTGATACCAGGAGGCACTCGAGAGAGATGGTTACTGACTGAAAGCTGATTTCCAGTTGCCAGTGCAAATGTCAGTGCCCTGTTGCCAGAGCACGTTGCTGGAATGAAGATGCTGGTGTCCGTGGCAGCCTGGCTTCTTCCTTCATGAGGCCACTGCTGACCAAAGAGCCTTGGCCCTGGCAGGAGCTAAATGCCCCAAAGGTCTTCCAAGAGTTGTTAGGTTAGCAAAGAGTCACCTTGCCCACACAGAAACTGTCACAGAGTATGTATAGTCTAAATGTCCCCTTGCTTATTGTCAGTGACTTTCCACATGTTCTTGTTGATAAGCCCTCCGTGGGACCCTCAGCAGGCAAGCGGCTGATTGCTCATCCACAACAAATGTGGAGGATGACATCTTCACACCACTTATTTCATACTTACAGCAAAGCAACCTTTTTTCGGTCTTTGTCGTAAGTAAGTGCATTAAAATAATTTCACTCAAGTCATCCACAAGTGGATTTGAAATCCTATTAAAACCAATACACAACAGTGGGGCTTGTTGATCTCTGCGTTTGTCTCTCCAGATTTGTCTCTCAAGGGGACTGAGAAAGGGCTTCAGGTTCCCCAACAGCATGGAGAGTCCCTGGCTGAGTGAAGTGAGTCTTGGTGGGGGGCAGGGGAAGCAGTGTCCTGGGCTGAAGGACTGTCTGTGGGTCTCCTTGTCTCTTCAGGGTGGGAAAGGGTTGAAGTAAGAAGCTGCAGGGAAGAGCTATTGCCCCCAGTGGCCACCCCCCTTGCTGCCCAGCGTCCCTCATTAGAGAGTCCCCTTTCCCGCTCAAGCTAGGACAGGGCTGGGGATGGTGGAGGAGTTGAAAATGTGGGGCCGAGAGTTCCAGTATTTCCGAAGGAGGTGGTCTGTCAGGAGGGGGTGGCCAGAGTGAGGGGTGGAGGGGAAGAAGTGAGGCAGGGAAGAGTCTGGCAGGAAATCAAAACGGGAAGAACACATTGTGTGAGCATCATGGTGGGAGAGGCTTTGGGACAGGCATTGTATATATCTAATTGTAACGACAGCTTAGAAGGAATGTAGGAGCATCCCCATTCTAGAGATGAGAAGACTTGAGGCTCAGAGAGGTTAAAGTGACTTTTCCTCAAGGTCATATAAAAACAAATGACCCTCTAAGCTGGAGCTCAGACCCCAACTCTGCAATCCCACGTCCCACACTTCTCCCCACCAGACTGTAAGCTCCTTGAGAACTGTGCCCATTTTGTCTTCCGCGGTATCTGGCACCAAGCTCAGGTCTTAATAATATGATAATCAGTATTCAATAAATATTGTTGCCCTAATGACTTGTCAGGGTCCTAGTTTCCTTGTTTGTAAAACGGAGCTGATAATGCCTGAGGAGGACATGCATGGAAGCAGTATTCAGACCAGGGCTCTTGGAGCCCCTTCCAGCCATTTGGTCTTTGATCTGGGCCTTCCAGACAGTCATCCTGGGGCCATCTGGGCTCAAGAAAGACTTAATGTCCCCATCTATGAAGTGACATGGAGAAACAAGATGGCCACCCAGGATGCTCCCAGAGTCTGGGTTCAGGACCCTAATCTGTGGTGTGGGGACCACACCCTCCACCTTTCATCCAGGGACCGCTCCAGGCAGCTCAGGAAATTTATCTTAACAAAGTTCCCTGGAAGCACAGGAAGTCTAATTGGTCGTATGTTTTGGGAGGAAGTTCCACAAACAAATGAAGGAGAACAGGTAGTGATTCACAGAGAAGTGACTTGAAATATTCAAGTCTCAGCCCTGCTCCTCTCCAGTCACATGACCGCCATGGGCAAGCCTCTCTTCTCTCAACCTCAGTTTCCACATCAGGGAAATGGGGATAACTGAACCTGTCCTGCTAGCTTTGCAGGTCTGTTACGAGCCTCAGATGAATCAAAGATGTGAAAGGGTTATTTGCATTTATTGCAGTTAAATTATTGCAATTTCCCATTATTATTGTAATGCCCAAAAGGCTGGGGAGGCATTTCTCTGACTGAGGAGTTCAAGGGAAGCCCACACTCATTTGGGCTTTTAAAAGGTGTTTTTATAGATTCATGTGACTGCAGGAAGATGAGCTGCTTAAAACAGTGTCTCCTGGTCAATAAATGTTTCCAGACAATGAATGGAGGAAGGAAGCAATGACTGCTGTGCGCGGTTATTGCTATGCCCTGTGCTAGATAGCCAGGTGGTAACACAGGGGTAGGACTCCTTTTATGTCCCCTGGGTGAGCACATCACAGTTCCTGAAATGAAGATGTTGAATCTGACTCGGCTACGAGGTCCACTGTGGGGAGGAAAGCGCCACAGACACACAAACCCTTGGGAATTTTGAACCATTTCAGGAAACACTTCAGATAGCTCTGGGCAAAGAGGATGCTGTCTGATGGAGTGGGAGGGATAGCACTGGAATCGGGGTCAGTCCCGGTCCCATCCCCCACCATCTTCTCCTGCTCTCCTCTGCCCCTCCCCTTCCCTAACCCTGCGCCCTGCCCTGCTGACACCCTCTCGTGCAGCCAGAACCTGGCCTTGCGCTGGGGACAGTGTGGGGAGCCGTGGGAAAAACAATCAAACCTTGGTCAGCCGGATAATTAGCTGTTCCTCTGTGACCATGGCCTCCCGGTCTTCTCCCCCTTGCGGCCACCCCTCACCCCCGCCCCCCCCCAGGACATGGGTTTCCGAACACACGGGCGACATCACCTCATTAATGTTAATGGGAAGTCCGGACGTGAGCTGGGAAGGTCATAAATTGCTCTGTGTGAGAAAGGGCAAAAGTTTCTGTTTGTGTGCAGTGCCGGTGTACGCATGTGTACACAAGTGTGTGTGAGGTGTGTGCAAGTGTGTACCATTTGTGTGTTGCATAGCAGTATGTGTGTGTTGCACAAAAGAGAAAGTGTACGTGGGAGCATTGAATGTGTATTCCGCATATTTATGTGAGTGTGCACTTGAAAATACCCCTGCAGCACTTTGTACCTTTGTAATAAATGTGTACAGTTATACCATAGTATGCCCTGCAGAATTCTTTAGGTACCTCCATGTACATATGTCATACACTTGTGAGTACATGCATGGAATACACATACACATACTGTGTGTTGTGTCAATATTGGTGCACCTCTATGGGATATGAAGTGCTTAAAATAATGCCTGGCATTATTTTAAGCTCCCAATAAATGTTGGTTATTTTTATCATTAACAGACCTGTTTACACATGTAAACCTGGGCATGCCAGGGGGCCGGCTCCGTGTAAATGTGGGTCTCAGGGTGTGTGAATGTCTGTATTTATACTGTGCATGTATCTGTGCGTCTAAGGGTATCTGTACACATAAGTAATGTCTGCATCCGTGTGGCTTTGTGTCCTCCTGCCCATACTAACAGTGGAGACCAGCTGGACAGCTGCAACCTGGCGCCACACTCCTGTCCCACGGGGCTGCTCTGAGGGGGTGAGGTTGGTTCCAGCATCCACTTGCCATATGCAGACACGTGCAGTCTGCCCAGCACCACTGACCACCCGAGGGATGAGCTGGAAACATGGAGCCTCCTTTCCTCCTCTCTCTCCCTGCAAATCTGGCCCATCTCCAAGTTCTGTCAGTTCCCACCCTCAATCTCTCAATTTGTCCATCCCTCTCTGTCCCCTCTCACACAGCAAGAGCCTCTTGTCCCCTCTAATCCACTCTCCACAGAGCAGTGAAAGTGATCTTTTAGAAATGCAAATCTCATCACCTCCTCACTCTCCTGCTTAAAACCCCTTAATAGCTTTGCATTGCTCTCTGGATAAGGTCTCAAATCCCCTCCACAGCCTCTGAGGCCTGCCCTGACCAGCCCCCATGTCTCCCACTCTCTCCTGCTGCCCCCAGCTCCTGCCTCTGAGGGCCCCTCACCTAAGGTTCCCCCTGCCTAGAATGTTCTTCTCCTCATCCTTCCTGGCTTCTGCTACGTCCTGTACGTTTCACCTCTGAAAGCCTCTATGTATAGATCCCCCCAGTTTTATGCTTTCCTGCCACCCTGTAATTCTCTCCGCTGCCCTCAACACACAGGCAATTCGGTAATTATGCTGTTGTGTCATCCTTCACTTCTGTAAACACAATGAGCTCATGAGGTGTCCTGGTCGCCATGCGTCCAGGTGCTGCACACAGGGGGCCCAGGTCTGCGGTCGCCCGGGTACCTGCTGTGCCCCAGCTCTCCAGAAGCCAGCAGTCTCTGGGGAATGACAGACACAGACCCAGAGAACACTGTTAGTAAGTGAAACTGAGAGACCTGAGGAGGGAGGGGCAAGAGTGGGGCTTCTAGGAGGTGCTAGCAAGAGCTGGGCCGGAAGAAACAAAGCGTAAGCCAGGAAAGGGAATTCCAGAGAGTGGGAACAGCAGGAGCAAACAGCAAGTGTGTGCAGCTTGCTGTTGCTGCAGCATACATTATAACCTAGGAAATAGTAAGAAGTGAAACTGGGGAGGCCAGTGGGGACTAGATTGTGGGACTTTGAACACCTCATTTTTTAAAAAAATCGATCAAAAACCCATTGGTCTGAGATTCGAAAGTCCCGTCTAAGTTGGGGACACTGAGAAGTGGCTTCTCTGATGCCTGTTGGAACGAGCTCAAGAACCCCTGGGATGGCCATTGGGTCCACGGCCCCAAATTTCTACTTTATCAGCAGGAAGGAGAGGCCCAGAGAGGAACAGTGATTTCCCCTCAAACCCATAGCTCAGCCAAGTGTCCGAGTTCAGCCCAAATTGGGCCACCCAGCTGCTCAGAGACCGTGCCCAGGGGTCAGAGGTCAGGGGTCAGACTGCTCCTTCCCCAGGAAGGCTCCAGTCCCCTCTAAGTGGAGGGGACCAGCCCTTCAAACAGGCCCCAGGCAGGAACTCAAGCAAAGCAGCAGATTAGCTCTGTGAAGAGGCCCAGGCCTGGACTAAGGGGGTGGGGGCCTCTGTGAGCGGGCCAGGAGTTTTAATTCCCCTCTTTCAGTTGCTGTTGCTAATTCAGGTCCCAAGGGGCTTGCTGAGTTTGTCCTGGACCCAGCACTTAATCTTATAATACCTCCCAGCAAAGCCCCTTTGTTCTCCCTCTTGCATAAGGTGGTAGGAACTGCCCCTGCCTGCAGAGCTCCTCCCCCGGCACCTCCCTCCTCGCTCAGCCTGGAGCCTCTGCTGGTGGTGTGGCTGCACATCCTGTCCCTCCGCGGTCCCCAAAAACTTCCCCGTGGGACGTGTTTAAGGCTGCTAGCTGCTAATAAAGACACACCTCTGGATCTGTCTCCCTCCATCTTTGCGAGGCCGAATATGGTTGCTCACTGACCCTCTGTGCGGGAGAGACCCCCAAACCGTGGCTTTTACTCATCTGTGACATAGGAAGCCTTTGGCTGGCTCAGAGACCCCTCCAGCTGTGAGGCGCACGTCCTCTGACTTCCCAGGGGGGATCTGGCTGGGGTGTCCCTCTCTTCTTTCCCATTGCTAGGGTACGGGCAGGCCCTGTGGACATGTGAGCTGTGCTGTTGTACAACAGCCTGTGTTTAGAAGGACCACATACTGGGTTTAAGGCTCTGCTTATCTGTCACTGTCTTGAAATTCTTCATAGTTTTGAACAAGTGGGGTGGCAATTTCATTTTGCAGTAGACCCCATAAATTATGCAGCTTGTACCGCCTAGAGTTTTGGAGCAAGCCCAAAAGGCAGCCAGCCTGGGAGCCCGAGAAAACCTGGTTTCTGGTCCCAGCTCAGCCCTGGGCGTATGAGCTTGGGTATGTCCTTGTCCTTCTTCTGGAACTTAGTTTCTACAAGAGAAAATCAGTTCAACTAACATTGACTTGGAATACTAAACTAGTTTAACTAGTTTGCATACTAAATATACTGTCCATAACTACCCAAAAAGCCATGCTTAACAGGGGCCAAACAAAATGGAGATCATTGAGAGATAAGTGACAGGGAAGGGACAGAAAAGAAGAAGGGGGTCTGGTCTGTCAGTGTCTGCCATTTAGGCTCTTTCCAGAGCCTGCTGCAAAGATCTGGGGGGAAGTAAAGCAAAGTGTCTGTCCTGGGGCTCTGTGTCCCTTCCCTAGAGGCCTGGATGGCCAGGCAGGGAGAAGGGAGGGTCAAATTGGCCTTGGGCATCGAGGGAGGGCAGGCATGGCCCAGGTGCCCATTACCCCTCTTAAAGGTACCCCTCTGAGTCCCCTCTGCGTCCCCTCTGAGTAGGCCAATTGCTCTGACCATCCTCGCCTTTGCTCGGTGTGAGGGCTTGTGGGAATCCAGGGGTCAGCTGCTCATGTGGCACCAGCCAGGGAAGCCCCTCTCCACCCTCCCAGGTTCTGGAAGGACCCAGAGTCTTACCCAGGGCATGATCACGTCCACAGACAATTCCCCCAGACCCAGTGGGCTATGAGGCCCTGTCCCACCTCCATGCTCTGACCTCCTCTCGCCGAACACTGTATTATCCCATATGCTGGGGAAGAGGCCCGGAAATAAACAGTCCCTGCTCCTTGGGTGCTGTAGGCTACCATCACCCAGAAGTCTCTGGGGCAGGGCCTGGCATTGGCCGGCTGACACCAGGCGTCTGTAGGACCCTTAGGGCTTGGCTGGCGTCCCCACTGGCTCCAAAGATAGGGGCTGGATTTCTGCACAGGAAGGGGGCTTCCTGGAGCAGGACTATGGGCTCTGTCCTGCACTTCCCCTGCAGTGGTTAGGATAGAGCTCTACCCAGTCAGGGTAGGTGGGGTCCTACTGGGTCTCGGGGCTCTTGGGGCTTACTCTCCAAATACTACTGCACATGGGCCTGCTAGATTCCAGCTGCTCAGGAAAATGGGCCAGGCCAGCCCATGAGCTTGTTAGGAGCGGCACCTGCCCCTCTGGTTCACCAGTAAATCCCAGGTCCTAGCACAGTTGCCTGGCGTATAGTAGGTGCCCCCTAATATGGGTTAACCACATGAATGAAGAATGAATGAACGAATCCGTTCTTCAATCTCATCGATGGAAAGAATGCATTGAGTAATGAACGAAGCAGCTCCTGGACGGCTTCAAGTCAGATCCAAGAAGATCTTCCTTACTCGCACACACGCTGTTTAACCAAACGGAATTCTTCTCTTGCCTGTGGTTTGCTCTTTGGAATTGGAGTTGATACTAAATGAATGAAGAGGGGCGGGCGTGCCCCTTGTGCAGAGTCTGGAGAAAGGCTGTACAATCTCTCTAGGGCCTCTAGGTCACAACAACTCAAACTCCCAGAACTCCAGGAGAGAAGGCACCCTGGATACTGTCACCAAACTCCTGCCGCAATCAAGGTGACAAAAGCCCAGAGAGGGGAAGGAACTGGCACTAGGTCACACAGTGAGTTGGTGGGGGAATTAGGAGTAGAACCTAGGACGCCTGACTCTGCCCAGAGCTCTTTCCATCCCACCAGGGACCCAGCTATGCCAGACCCAGACCCTGGGAGCTAGGTTCCCCCCTGGTCAGGCAGGCCTGGTCTGTGACCTGGGCCCTGGCTGGCCTGAACAGTGCCAGTCGGGCCACCTGCTGGTCAGAATGCTTGGAATTGCCAGGGAGGCGGTAGGTTTAGTTTGTTTGGAATCAGCCTTGCACAACTGTGAGGCCTGCAGGAAGCCGGGCAGACCCCTGTTCTCCACCCCTGCTCTGGGGCCAGAGTACCGCTGGGCCACAGGGCACACAGGGCCCAAGGCACCAGATCAGGGAGAGAAACCTGACTGTTTATGGTGGAGATAGCTCCGCAGGCTGTTATCAGACCTCACGCAAGGATGTCAGACAGCTGCTCAGGGAGCAGTGGGGATGGCAGCCAGCGCCCCAGGCCGGGAGACCAGGCTTCGGCTCCCCCAGTTACAGTCTTGGAATGAGCTCCAGCCACCCTCCTCCCCCTCCCCACCGGGCTGCACTGCCTGACTGTTTACAGTATAGACTCTCTCTTAGCCATCAGTATTAGATCTCAGATCGCTCCCATTCTACAGATGACCTAACTGAGGCTTGGACAAGTTCAGTCACTTGCCAGAACTCAAACAGTGAGAGATCCAAGTTCATGTCTCTCTGGCTTGGAAGACTTCTCCCTGCCCCCAAAACTTGCAGTTGCGGGACTCGTGACACTGTCCAGTTCGTATGGCAGCCTGCCTTCCCAGAGCTCTCTGTTAAGAAAGAAGCACAGGACCCACAGCCGCTGAAAAAATCCATCAGGTGCTGATGTTAAGGGTCGGTGTCAAATTGGCAGAGCCGACCAGGTCCTTCCCTTCCAGCTGAAACCTCCCACGGCTTCCCATGACCCACAGGGTCAGCGCCTCGCTCCCCACACGCACCTGTGCTCTCAGCCCTGCAGGTCTCTCCAGCCTCAGCCCCACTCTCGCTGCTTTGAACCTCATAATCTAGTCCCTAGAAGGTGACTTCTACACCAGCCTTGGCCGTGCTGTTTTTAGCCTCCAGGCTCATATGCAGGCTATTCTCTCTGCCTGGACACCCCAGCCCATTCCTCCCTGTTCAGAATCTGAGATCAAGTTTTACCTCCGCCACGAAAACTTCCTTGCTTCTCCATGTCACCCCCGCCTCGCCCCCATGTCTGAAGCGGGTGCTCCTCCTATGCGCCCTTAATCCCTCGGCGTACTTATACCCCCGGAGAGAAAAGACCTGCTTCTGTTGCCTGTTCACCTGCCTGTACCGTGAACCGTACCTGGATCCCAGTACCTAATGGATGTTCTACGAATGCTTGTTGAATGAATGAATGAAATGGAGCAATGGCCTGGGGAGGTGAGCCTCGGAAGGTGTGGGAGTGTCCAGGGGACTGGGAAAGTCCCTGCTCACCTGAAGGAGCCAGGGGAATCCCGTACCTCTCTGGAAACACTGGCCTGAAACCAAAAAGGTGAAATTTAACTGGGATAAATGAAAAAATTCCCTGGCAGTATCCAAGAAGGCTGTGACCAGGTGGCCGGCAGCCCAGCTCAGGGGAATGGAAGGTCACCTCCTGCCCTCCCCACGGGAGGGTCAGGAACCAGCCAGGAAAGGTGTGGCCTCCAGGAGCTCTTGTGACTCCATCCAGCCCTCTCTCCCCCTCTGAGCAGCACAATACCTCAAGCTTCTGGACCCACAGGCAGGCCCGGAAGGCCATTCACTCTCAGAGGGAAGAATGGAAACCTCAACTAGAGAAAGTTTATGTAACCTTCCAGAAGCATGCCACATGGCAGTGAGCCACAGAGGGGAAAGTCATCCTGTGCAGCCTCTGCCTTCAGCAAGGTCCTTAAGATGACTGAGCACTTTGGCACCAGGATTCTTCTTTTTTTAACTAAATGTACTGGGGTAACGTTGATTAACAACATTATATCATTTCCAGGTGTGCAACCTTATAATACACCTGCACGCTGTATTGTGTATGTACCACCTGCTGTTTAGTCTCCTTCCATCACCATATATTTGACCCCTTTTACCGTCTTCATCCTCTCCCCACCCCCTTTCCTCTCTGGTAAGCACCATTCTGTTGTCTGTATCTATAAGTTTTGTTTGTGTATTGCTTTTTGTTTTATATCCCACATATGAGTGAAATTATATCGTGCTTGTCCTTTTCCGTCTGCCTTAATTCACTTCGCCTAGTGCGCTCAAAATCCATTCACGTTGTCACGAATGGCAATATTTCATTGTTTTATTTCTTTATGGTTTTTATGGCTGAGTAAGCAACAGGATTCTTGACCAAGGGGGCAGGTGGGGGAGAGGGAAGTGTGCTATCTGCAAAAGCATAATCCATATTGTAATTTAATATTTGGAAAATGAAAACACACACCCCTGTTTTGCCATATACCAGCTGCAGACAAAGTTCTTGGCTGGTGGCGCTATGCAGAGGAGCGTGGGATGACAGGGTCTCCGTTTAAACAATGTCCATTGGCACCACTTGAGCAGTGTTTTCCGGGATGATTGTTTATAGACAATTGGTAAGTTATTAAGAATAATGACTGTCGTGCATTGTTCACTTCCTTTGCACTGTGCCCAGACAGCATTTTCATGTGCAATCTTTTACGTGGTCTCATAGGATGCATTAATTATGCCTGACTTTATATTGCTCTGCTCAAAGTTAACCTTTTGTGTGTTTGCCTGAATTCTCCTACCTTGCCAAACACATGAAAATGCTTAGGATAGTTAAACAGCTAAGTTTTACGCAATTCTTGCAATAAGACAAGAACGATTTTAGCTTACTGGTGGTGAGAAATGAGGGAGAAACTCACTGTTACATCCGGCAGGCCTTTTGTGGTCTCTGAAAACAGTCACATGCCTCCTTTGATCCTAGAGATCTTTGGTACCCATCCTGCTTGCTGAACTCACGGAGCAGCATTCTGGGTGTTTTTCCACAATCCTTTTTTAACCCGATGAGCCTTTTGAGGACAGGTCCCAAAAGTATGGTCTTACCATGGCAGCAGAATCGCCTGGGGACTTTAGTGAACATTCAGATTCCTGGGCAGCCCCCAGCCCCTTTCTGCTCCAGAGTCCCTGGGGTGGGGCCCAGGAATCAGCCTTTTACAGAAGCTTCCTGGCGGATTCTCCTGCGCACTCAAGTTTGAGAACCTCTGGCCTCAAGCATGGCCGGTATTCAGGAAATGTTTGCAGAATGAACTGTTGGTGAATGAGTTTCGAGAGGTATAGTGTAAACAGAAGTGCCATCTGTGGAGTTGCTCAGTGTCCCTCCTGGTCATGGCATTGGGTAATGCTGCCTCTGAGCCACTCACTGGGCCTTGCCTGGGCTACATGCTCTGTCACCATGGGGTTTAGGGTGGTGGCCCTGGTGACGCCTCAAGCGGAAGCTTCCTCTGTGAGTGATGAGCCTCCCCACCTTTCCCTAGTAATTCCTGCAGGGGGGTACCCAGAGTGAGAGGCCAAGGCATCAGCAAACTCTCTCCCCTCCACTCCCAACTACAAACTGTATTCTCTGCTTTCTATGGCTACTTGGGCCAGGGTCACCTTCTGTGGCCATCATAAGTGCATTTCCAGTGCAAAATATACACTTACCCCTCGGTGCTCATCAACCCCTAATTCTGTATAGACCACCCTATATTCCTGGGACAGCCTGACCCTTGATCCCGTGTACAGATTGAGTCCTCATCCTAAATATAGGCTGACCCCTAATCCTGGGTACAGGCTAAGCCCTGGTGCTGAGTACAGACTGATTTCTGATCTTGAATATTGACTGACTCCCTACTTCTGGGTATATACTTAGCCCTGGTCCTGGGTTTAGACTGGCTCCTCGTCCTAGGTATAAACTGATCCCTAATCCTGGGTACAGCCTGACTCTTGATCCCACCCAGCCGAGGTCTAATCCTCCTAATCCAGAAAACAGGCTGACTCATACCCCTGGTCAGAGTCTGATCCTAAATTCTGACCTCACTCCCCCAATCCGAGCCATAAAGGGGCCCAATTCTGCATCGATTATCCAAAACCCTGACCACAGACGAACTCCCTGGGGCTGGTCTAGCGTGTGGGAGAGTTTTAAAGGGATGTCCTGCCCATGGAGGTCAGAGAGCCGTGTCCAAAACAGAGGAATGAGGTCTGACCAGCCAGTTTTGACAACTTGGGTCTTCTCCACCAGAGCCGGGGCATTGGTGGGAACTGAGGGCACTGGAAACTTGTGACCTTGGCCAGGTGCCAGTTCTCCACCTCCCACTATTCCTGCCTGGCTGCCTCTGCCTTGGGGTACCTGTCCAGACTCCACCCCATCCCCTGGCTCACTCCTACAAAGTCCAACATGAAAGGGAAGATGACAGGCGTGATGTAAGGCCCAGGAATGTGCAGGTATCATTAGTGGACAGAGACCTGGCATGCTAAGGCCTGCTCACTTCCAGCCCCTTCTCGGGGTGGACCCCAGGCCACAGGAAGCAGGAGTGCGCCCACAGTATGGGGCTGGCAGGGCCAATCCGGATGGGCAACGAGGGCCTGGCTTCTCCCTGCCTCACATAGCTTGGGGCCTCAGGTACCCAGAGAAAGGGTGGGGCGAAGGTTATTTGGAGGCTGGTGTCTGGTCCATAAGAGTCAACCGGCTCCTAAAGTTCCCCCACTTTCCAGGCAGGTTTGAAGGCAGTTCAGTCTTGGATCTAAAGGAATGGGAGTGGAGACGATCTCTTCGAGTTCTGGTTTCAGCAGCCAGCCCATCTTGCTCTGGGAAACATTTGGATGGGTGGGGGAGTGGGGTGTCACTGCCTCAGTCCTTAAGGAATTCCCAATCTGAAGGGAAAACATACACTCTAATCTCAGGGAGCCCCCCGTTGGAAGGAAGACACAGAGGCCCTGCTCAAGCCAAAACATAACCCCCCTCCCCCCCAACAGTAAAGATAGGTGTCCGCAGAGCTACTGGCCCAGTCAGAGGGCAAACTGAAGGGAGCAAGTGAGGCAGATGGGTCTGACCAGGCAGCCTCCTTGGAGATGGCCCGGATGGCAGCAGGAGGCCCAGCCACCCTGCACATACACACCCACTCACTGGCCCTCACAGAGTACCCCAGCCCCAGGAATGTGGAGGACCCAAACCGTTTCCCTTGATGCTGCCCAGGGCCCAGCCAGCTGGAAGCCTGTGCTCCTGCTCACTTCTCCCTGGGGAGTTAAGGGGTGGGGGGTGGGGGCAGACACAAGCCTCCCAGGCATTCCTCCTGCATTCCTGGGGACCATGCCTTCCTTCCTCCCTGCCTCAGCCTGGCCATAAACTATTTCAGGCTTACAAAATCTGCTCTGTTGCTCTCCTGCTCTCAGTCCGCAGTGGTGGAGGCCTGGGTCCCAGCCAGGAAACCCACAGCACCCACAGAACCCAGAGGGTTCTAGGTCAACTGGGACAGAGGAAACTGGGTGACCTCTTGGGCACCGACATCTTTGGGAGTACAAAGTGGGGGGCCTGGCCCACTCCACAGGGCAGAGCCCCACGCTCCAGAAACTGTGCCCAGGGAAAAGAGAAGTGGTTAGGAGGACAGGCCAGCATGTGTTTGAGGGTCCAGCAGTGGACATTGAGACAGATAATCTCATATAAGTCTCACTTCACCCCAACCCCCAGTGTCATCATCCCCATTTTACAGGTGAGAAAACTGAGCATCCAACCAAAGGTCTTCTTTGGGTTTGTGTAATGTCTTCCCCTCTGACCCTATGCCTTGCAGGACTAGAGCCTGGTCTTCTGTCTCAGCATGCTGCCTTCACTTTGAGCCCACCCAAATATCAATAAATGTCAGTGTCCCTCTTCCTCCACCCCCCACCCCAGCCTGTCCTCGACATTCACAGAGTAGCCCCCTCCCAACACCCCCTTCACCGTCTCCTCCCAGGATCCCCCTCTGTGCTCCCACCCCCTACATTCCACAGGATTCTATCTTCCTTCCCCTCCCTCTGGCCACAAGCTGCCTGTTTTCACACCTATGGCTTCTTCTGTGCCTCGCAGGCTCCCCTGCCTCTGCTCTGGGATGTGACCCAGGTCTCAGGGAAAATTCTTACCCTCTGGCCCCAGCTCCTCCCTCCCCTATGGGACCTTCCAGAGTCCTGGCCGTGGTACCTGGGCAAGGAGATCCCTCCCATCTTCAGGCAGCTAAGTCCTGAAGAAAGGGCCTAAAGCCACCCACTCCGTGGGCCAGGGGCCAGCTCTGACACCTCTCTGTGATTTCAGAGTCTGGAATGGAGTAGGCACACCAGAGAGCTGACCAACGAACGTAGGAACAAACGAATGAATGAATGAATGAATCTCATAGTTCTTAACCGAGCAACTGTGTATTGTAGACACGAACAATATAGCCGTGAATAAAACGCAGGGAAAAATTCTTGTCCCCCGTGGAGCTTCCTTCTAGTGGAGACAGGAGGCAGAAGATAAACTGCATAAATATATAACATCAGGTCCTGTTATGGAGCAAAATAAAGCTGTGGTAGGGACGGGCTGGGTGTGTGTGAGGGATATTCATCAAAAGGGTGTCTTGGTGCGTATTAAGTCAAAGAATGAATATGGAAGATGTCAGGCCAGGTTCTGACCCTACACTGCCGCTGACCGTAATCTTGAGCAAGTCTTGCCTCCTCTTTGAACTTCAGTTTCCTTATCTGTAAAGTGCGATGGTTGGACTGGAAGGCCAACATCGAGGTCTGGCCTCAGCTTTGACCTTCAAGGACTCTAGCACGAAATGCCTCGGTGAATGTAATGGGGACATTATAGGCAGCTTGGAAGTGGATCTGAAGGAGACCCTTCTCGGCCCCAGCAATTCCCCAGGCTCCAGTGTTTCTGTTGATGTCACAAAATCTGCACATCGGGGAGTGGATTTGCATTCTAAGTCCCCAAGCTTCTGGGATGGCATGTCATGCAAATGTCAATGATTAGCACAAATAACTAAACTGTATTCAAGCTTCTTCTTGGGAGGGGAGGAGGGGCAGGGTCACTTTGGGCTACAGGGCGGACTTCTCTGGAGGCCTCTGTGCCCTGGACGCCTGGGGACCAGCCCTGACTCCTTTCCCCTCTCTTGGTGCCCTCAAGTCCATCCCCTAACCCCTAGTCAGATACTCCTGGCTGGACTGCCCTACAAATGCCCACAGGAACCTCCTCAGAACCAAGTCTTGACAGTAGGACCCACCTTCCCAGCTGGGGTTGGAGGACAACCTCACCTAAGCCCTGAAGAGGAGCAGCCCATCCCTGAGATCAGCCCTCACCTGCCCTGCCAGCTCCTGGGGCAGTAGCCTTCCAGGTCTGCAGCAGCCTGGGGGTCCCAGAGAACCTCCCACTTCAGACACCACCCCCACCACCCCCATGCCAGGCCAATCCTAGAGGCTCCAATCTCTAATGTCTCCCAAGATCAGTAAACCCGTGGTTTCCCCTCGCTGTGGATGCCTGGTCAGGATATGCAAAGCTTTCTCTCTCTCTCACACACACACACACGCACACTCACACACACACACACACTGAAGCACATAGAAAACTCCCAATGATTTGGGGAGAAAAAACTGACATGGATCGGGAGCTTTACCTATGCCCATCTCATTCAATCCTCCCTCCACCCTAGGAGCGATATTTTACAGACGAGGAAATAGAGGCTCCAAGTCACTTCCAAGTGAAGGGCCGACCCAGGAGACAGCCTGGCCCTGTGTGCCTCCTGCCCCACACTCCTACCTGTGCGCACAAAGGGAGGCGCTGCCACAGATGGGGTTCCAAGTCAGGAGTCCAGGGACTGAGGTGTTGAGCTTGGTGCTGTCGCTGCCTCTCCAAGGGATCCCGGGCACAATGCTACCCCTCTCAGGGCCTCAGGGTCCTTCTGTGGGAAATGGGAATCATAGCTCCTTAAAATGGGAATCACAACACCTTAACATGGGAATCATAGCCCTGAAAGGACCCTTCTGATTCTCGTGTCCAGGGTTCTCCAACCCCAGCCTGGAGTCTCAGGCCACCCAAGGTTGCACACCTACTCCATGACCCTGGCCTCTTGCCTTGCCTCCCTATAGGGGAGTGGTTCAGAAGGGGCCATGCCAGGCAGAGCCTTTTCTTCTGTTGGCTCCTAAACACAACCCACACTCATGCTGACTTAGAGCTTCACTTGCTGCTGACATCAGCATCCATCTGTTTGTGGTGGGAAAGGAGGCCTCCCAGGGAAACAGGTTTGCTAAACCTCAGCCAGGAAGGACCTCCCAGTGGGGCTGTTGGAGCAGGTTTGGTAAATACCCTGGGCAGGCGCCTCTGGAAAGAGGAGTGTGTGATCCAAAGCAATGCTTCCTCCAGGCAACCTCCCCCCTCTCCAGCCACCCCAAACTGTGAAAAATTTCCATTTCCAGCTTCCATAGCTACTCAGCCCATCATCCCAATAATCATCCTTCCTGTAACATCCTATCTCCTGCACCTCCATCCCCCACCACTGTCACTATCCTCTCTCTATCTGTCATCTCCAACCATCATCCCACACTTTCCTCCTCCATCATCCCCCTTCCTCCTCCATCATCCCACACCTTCCTCCTCCATCATCCCCCACCTTCCTCCTCCATCACCCCCCACCTTCTTCCTCCATCACCCACCACCTTCCTCCTCCATCATCCCCCACCTTCCTCCTCCATCATTCCCCACCTTCTTCCTCCATCATCCCCCACCTTCCTCCTCCATTGTCCCCCTTCCTCCTCCATCATCCCCCACCTTCCTTCTCCGTCATCCCCACCTTACTCCTCCATCATCCCCCACCTTCCTCCTCCATCATCCCCCACCTTCCTCCTCTGTCATCTCCCACCTTCCTCCTCCATCATCCCCCACCTTCCTTCTCTGTCATCCCCACCTTACTCCTCCATCATCCCCCACCTTCTTTCTCCGTCATCCCCACCTTACTCCTCCATCATCCCCCACCTTCCTTCTCCGTCATCCCCACCTTACTTCTCCATCATCCCCCACCTTCCTTGTCCGTCATCCCCACCTTCCTCCTCCATCATCCCCCACCTTCCTCCTCCGTCATCCCCCCATCTTCCTCCTCCGTCATCCCCCACCTTCCTCCTCCATCATCCCCCACCTTCCTTCTCCGTCATCCCCACCTTCCTCCTCCGTCATCCCCCACCTTCCTCCTCCATCATCCCCCACCTTCCTCCTCCATCATCTCCCACCTTCCTCCTCCATCATCCCCCACGTTCCTTCTCCATCATCCCCACCTTCCTCCTCCATCATCCCCCACCTTCTTCCTCCATCGTCATCCTCACCCTCCCACCGGCAGCACTCATCCACCCAACCCAAAAGGTCACAGTCTAATCTATAACTGATCTCACTCCCTGTCTAAATTCTCTACTAGGCGATCAACTTTGGCTGGAATAATATCCAGACCACAAATTTGGAACCCATCAATAGTTCCAGGAGGCAACAGCATTTTGTCTGTTATTCGTTTGGTGTCCCTTCCAACAAGGCCTCTTCATATGGCCATCTGCACATACTTGGAAGATGTGGACACTTCCCTTACTTAATAACCACCTGTCCCAGGGTGGGCAGAGGAGAGGGTCCCGGCTGGATGCAATGCCATCTCTAATCCCTCTGAGCTAGCACTAAGCAAACGTACCTGGCTTATGTAAACACACACATCCCAGGTGCTGCAGAACAATTAAAAGCGATCACAGTGGATCAGCCTCCCTGATCAATCTCACCTGTCTTAAGCTCAGATAAGCCTGGAGAGGAATCTGTTTCCAAATCTGTCATTTCTGACAGCAGAATACGCTGGATTCCCCTTAGAGAGCCAGCTGGGGTCAATGAAGTTCACACCCCAAGTAACAGAAGAGCTTGCTTTAGCCTACGTCCAGCCTGATGTGTCCGCAATTTGGCTAGAAATTATTCAGGGAAAACTTAAATAATATTCAGCTGCGATGTACTAAAAAAAAATAAAACACCAAACCAACAAACAAGAAAACCCCACCTCATTTGGGGGTCCAAAATCTGAGTTGGAGTCAAAAAAGATTTGTGTTGGAATCCTGATTCTGCCATTTAATGGATATACATCAGTTTCCTCGTCTGTAAAATGGGAATGAAAATATCTGCCTCACAGGATTGGTTTGAGGGTTGAGTGTGTTCAAGAGTTCTTAAGGATCTTTTTTTTCAGGCCCAGCTTGATCACAAGATTGAGCTGAATCTGAATAATCATTCTAGAACAGTGCCAGAATAAACGGCACTTACTATCTTGTCTGACCCATGTAATTTCAAAAGTGCTTTTTAGATGGGTCCCTTCTAAAATCTAAATTAAGTTTACCCTTGACACTGCAGTTAAAACAAAATAATGAGTTCTGATGATTTCTTTTATGAAACCACTTAGTTTTCCACTCACTGTCTTCAGCTTTGATCTGTTTGTATTTGTATGATATGTTGGAGACAGACGTTGCATCTGTTCTTCCCTGTGTAAGTCTTGCCATGCTCTTTGGCCAAAGGCAACTTGACTGTGAACTTCCTACTGTCACTGTCATGGTTACAAGGATCCCAATGTGGCTCGTGACTTGTGCAGAGAAGGAAGCAGATGCCTCTCCCCCCCTTCCCTGACCTCCCACCAGGAGGAGGGTTCAAGCTGAGCCCTGGGAGGACAGACCAAGGCTTTAGAGCTGTTGTTCTCAGAGAGTGGTCCCCAGGCCAGCAGCGTGCGTATCACCTGGGAACTTGTGAGCCAGGCGGAATTCTCGGGCCCCACCCCGTGTGTGCTGAATCAAAAACTCTGATTTCTGCCCTGGTGCATGACTCCCTCAAGTCTGAGAACCACTGCATGGGAGAACAGAAACCCTCAACCACAAGGAGCGTGGACAGTGGAGCCAGGAAGGCACATCCAGGCCCGAGGAAGTCATTTTAGCATGGAAAAGAAAGGAGGGAAGGCATCATTGGCACAGGCCTGGGAGCCCACACCCTCAGCACTCCTGGGAGCATGCGGGAAGGATGGCCTGGGGTCTGGAAAGACATCAGGAATCCTGGGAATTATGGGGCTGAGAGGGAGGTGGGAAGGGAGCTGTGTGTCTGGCTGCTGCTCAGGCCTCCCCCTGGCTGGGGGTCCCAGCAGCTTCCCACAGCTGCGTTGGCCTCTGCTGGCAGGAGCCTCCTCGTTCCGCAGGCTCACGCTGAACTTGTTAAGGATGTTGGCAATCCTAGCTGTGGTTTGGCAGCAAGGTCTGCCGACCCCCCAGACCCAGTCCAGGATGATTTCCCTAATAGGGACCTCACCAGAGGGCTGAATTCAGGGTGCTCAGGCTCTGACTGTCTAATCCACCAACCCACTGCCCTAACCACTGTCTTCCCTCCTCCCTCCCTGCATGCCCGCCACTGCACCAGGCCTCAGGGCTCCAGTGAAGGGACACAAAAGCCATGAGTCCTGCTCTCAAATTGCCCATCAGGCTGTGGGGGAGATGAATAACAAAGGCCACTGTTTCCCAAGTCCTAAATCGTGTGCCAGATTGTGTTGGGCTTTGTGAACATTGCAGGACTTAATGAGACAGTCACCCATGAAACAGATACCAACCCAGGGCAGTGAACTGTGAGCGCCGGGGGAGGGTGGTTCGCCAGGTATGCGGAGTGCAGAGAGGGAGATGGTTGAGAGCAGGGTAGTCAGAAAGTTTCCCAAAGGACAGGAGGCCCAGCACTGATCTGGAGGCAACAACAATGTTGTCTTCTCTGTCTCTCCCTCTCTGTACTTTTTCTTCTTCCCATAAATAGACCTCTCCGTAAATGAGCAAGCTCTCCTTATGACAGACTGTGATGTGGTCATTATAACCCAATGGACAGGGGCGGCCGGTTGGCTCAGTTGGTTAGAGCTCAGTACTCATAACACCAAGGTCATCGGTTCGATTCCCACAGGGGCCAAAGAGCTGCACCCCCACAACTAAATTGAAAACACGGCTTGATTTGGAGCTGAGCTGCTCCGTCCACAACTAGTTTGAAAAAAACAACTTGACTTGGAGCTGATGGGTCCTAGAAAAACACATTGTTCCCCTATATTCCCCAATATAAATTACACAAACAAACAAACAAACAAACCCCCCAATGAACAGAATGGATAAACAAATTGTGGTATATCTATACATCAGAACACTACTCAGCAATAAAAAGCAGCTACTGATACAGCCACAATATGAATGAATCTCAAAAGCATTATGCTCAATGAAAGAAGACAGACACAGAAGACCCCACACTATATGACTCCATTTATATGAAATTTCTGGAAAAGGTAAAACTACACATAAAGAAAGCAGATAGATCAACAGTTACTTGAGACTGGAAGCCAGAATAGGAACTGACAGCAAATGGCACAGGGGGACTTTGACAGAAGTGTTCTAAAACTGGGTTGTACTGATGGTTTCACAATTATCTTCATTTACTTAAATCATTAAATGTATACTTAAAAATGGGTGAATGTGAACGTATGTAAATTTTACCTTCCTATAGAAGCACTACAATGAAAGAAGATAGTTGATAGATGGATTGATCAATGGTTATACCTGTGAAAAAAAATTATAAAATGCTGGTGACATGATTAGATCATGTGATTGCGCTGATAGGGACACTGACGATTAAATATTTCTGTATATTTGAACGTTTTCACAATAAAATATTGGGGACATTTTTAAAATCTGGAAGCAGGAAGATGATCAAAGGATCTATAGTTTAGAAAGGTCGTTGTGATCACCAGAATGGTCAAATGAAAACCACTGACAGTGGTGTTGGTGAGGACATGGAGAAACTGGAACTCTCACACACTGCTGCTGGAGGCATAGCTTGATACAACTCCTTTGGAAAACTGGCAATGTCTTTCCCGTAACACAATCATTCCTCTCCTAGGCATATAACAGAAATGTGTACATTTCTACACCACAGGCATAGATAACAATGTTTACAGCAGCATTATTCACCATAGCCATAAACTGGAAACAACCCCAATGATTACCAGTGGGAGGGATTAAAAATTGTATATTCATACTATGGAACACTACACAGCAATGAGAATGAAGGAGCTGCACACACCACATGGTGAATTCACAACATGTGAATTTCACAATGTTGAGCAAAAAAAAAAAAAAAAAAACCAGGCGCAGTCGAGTCCGTGAGATGTGATTCTATTTACGTAATGTTCCAAAGGCAAGCAATATTAATTGTCAGGAATAGAAGACAGAAGACTACCTGCCTTTGGTGGGGGGTGACAGCGGTGAGAGACATCAGGCAAGGGTTGTGACAGCTGGCACGCTCTATTTCCTGATCTGGATAATTAGTTGCATGTAAAACTCATAAGTTGTATGTGAAAAAAATCATCAAGTGGTAGACTGATGATCTGTGCATGTTTCCGCATGTGTGTTTTGATTCAAGTTTATTAAACGATCAGAAAAAAAGAAACTAATTTGAATTTGACCTTCACTCAAGGATAACCTCACCTTCAACCTGACCCCGGAGGGGCTTCTGGAGATGCAACCAGTTTGCTTCCCCCTCTCTGAGCAGCCTGGGATGGTCTCCACTCCAGAGCCAGCGTAGGCAAAGTCCTTGGCATTTGTCAGACCAGCAAGGTCTTTGGAGGCGAAAGAGGCGTTACAGGCTTTGATTCTAGGCTAGCCCAGGGAGCCTGCAAAAGTCCTAGAAAGTTTGGCGTGCCACCCTAAATCAGAGCGAATTTTAAAGAAGTATTCCAGCCTGGGCCTGCGTGAGATCAAGGTATGTGCAAGCAGTGGGTGAGAAGAACAATAAGAATCGGTGAGAGACGCAGCAGACTGGCTCTCCTGCCCAAAGCTGCCATCTTCAAACAAGCCTCTGCCGTGTCATAATTGTCTGAAAGGGCTTTAATAAAAATCTACTAAAACCAACTCGGTAGGAACTCCTTTTGTAAAAGGCGTACTCTCCCTTTAAGTCTATTTTGTGTTGGTGAGGTTTCAGTTTTCAGATGATAAGTTTCTCAGGGCAGGATCTGCCTTTCTTTTTCTTTATAATCAGCTCCAATTTTCCATGATGAGAAGGGAGAGGGATTGGTTGATAACGGTATCCATAACAGGAGGTCTAATTCCAGGTGGAATAGTCAGGCTTCCGCATTGCATTGTCTGTATGCCTTCATAGGTGTGATAAAAGGTTAAAAATGTGATCAGAAATTGCAAGTCCCTGACTCAGGAATGAAATGGTGGCAACAAGCCCATTCTAACGTCTTACCCGACTTAACCAACAGTTTTGATGTGCTAACAGGCCCAGAGAAAACAGCCACCAACAATTGTTGTGAGCACCATAATGTTTAATAAAAATGTCTAGAATGAATGAAATATGCATGGGCCTCAGCCATCAACTTGAGATTTTTGCTGGCTGTAGACCATTTAGCCCTCTTTGTGGGCTGGCTTCTCCCAGCAAATACACTGATTGAGTCGGGTAGGGAAGAGGGGAGGGGCTAAGGCCAAGCAATCCCCCAGGAAGCTCCCTCACAGGTTCTGTGCCCAAATAAATTTGAAAAATGCTCTGTCCAAGCGAAACACAACTCTGTTGGCCAGGCTATGAGGAAACAAGCTCAACTACAGCTGGTGGCCGTGCAACTGGGACCACCTCCATGGAGGGCAACCTGGCAGCATCTTTCGAAATTAAAAATGCACACAGCCTTTGACCCAGCAATTCTACTCCCTGGCATTTTTCCTACGGATACACTCCCACAAGTACCAAGTGACGTGTGGACAAGGATATTCATTTGCGGCACTGTTTATAATAATAAAAGCCTGGAAACAGCCCCACTTTCTCAAAGGGGGTCTGGCAAAATCATCTTGGGAGGAGTAGCTAACATTTATTGAGTGCTTACTGCACACGAGGCAGTGTCCTAAACCCTTTACAAGTATCATCTCATTTAATCCACACAAAACGCTCTGAGGTACATGCCACTATGAGGAAACTGAGTCACTAAGAGATTAAGTAACTGGCTGAACACTAAAGAACTGGTTTGTAGTGGAGCAAAGATCTAAATCCTGTCTCCAAAACCTATGCTCTTAACCACTCCACTATACAATATCTTCCAAATGAAAAATTTGAATCACCTGTTGCATGGAATATGCTGGTGTCATAAATAAACACAAGATAGGTCTATGTGTGCTCATGTAAAATGGTATCCAGATACATGGCTCAGTAAAAGAGGTAAAGTGCAGAGCAGGGTGGGGGAATGTCACCATTTGTATGGTGAAAAAAAGTTGTATATATTTTGGACTATCTTTAGAAGGATGCACAGGAAGTTGGCAACTCGGGGCCTCCAAGAAAGGGAACTAAGTAGTAGCTGGAGGAAGAGATGGAAGACAATTACATTTGTGTTTGAATTTGTTTTTCAATCTTTATTTTATTTTGAAGTAATTTCAAACTTACGGAAAAGTTGCAAGAACAAGATAGAATATCCTTCACCTGGGTTCACTAATTGTTACTGTGCTCGAATTTTTTTCACTACGTCCATATAGTACCTCTCTGAGATAAAAATTAACAAGACAAAGTTAAACAAGTATTTTCTACCTCACAAATTGGGGAGAATAAAATGTTAGGTGTTTAAATCTCTCAGAAGGGAGCCGACTGCCTAGCTTTTCCAGGAAGCTCATCTTAGACTTCCTCACCCAGCAGGGTATGCCTGAGCTTAGGGTTTTGGAGAAGGGGGCTAAGGAAGCTTCCAGAACCCTAGAGCTGAGGCCAGAAGGAGCTATGCTTCACTCAGGGGATGGGGCAGGACAGGGGCAGAGCTGACGCAGGGCTGCCACCTCCCGTAAGCGTCTCTCCAGAGGATGAGGGCAACAGCATGTGGGGATGAAACGGAGGTGTGCCAGACGTCCAGCAGGCCCTCCCAGGCCTGCCTAGTCCCTTTTATTACCTGCTCAAGCCCTGGTGCCACTGGGCTCCATGCCCGACATGGGCTGAGGTCTCTCACCCCGTGAGCCAGACTCCAGCGGGTGGGGCAGATCTAAACACATGGAGGGGTGGGCTGGGTTCCCTGCCACCTTAAAGGCATTGCCTCCCCGGAGCACGTACTACTTAATCCCAGAGTCCATCACTTGTCTCCTGCCCAGCCTTTGGGACTCTGTGGCCCTATAATACCGGCCCTAATTTTTTCTAGTGCTTTGCAAGGGTCATCAGTCTGTTTCATGTGTGTGTCCTTCTTTCTTGCCCTCACCTTCACCTGGGATTTTTGTGAGGGCAAAGCTGTGTCTTCCCCCTCAGACTTGGGCCCCTCAAGTCAGGGACCCTGGAGAGCAGTAGATTGGGCACTGTCCCCCTGCTCCCATTTCTTTTGGTTCCAAGGCCAAGGCTCTGTGTAGGCCATTTCACACACTGCCAAGTCTAGGTGCCTGTATCCCCTGAGGCTCTTTGCCTGCCTGAAAGGGAGGCTGAAGGCCTGTAGCTGCCACTGGCAGGCCGGTGGTGGGGCCATTGCATAATAGCAGGCTGGCTGCAGGTTTTTGATGATTCAGCACTGTGGCCTGCACAGGACTTCTGTGGGGCTGTAACCAAGACAGGGCTCCTCAGAATCAAGTGACAGGAGGCCCAAGGAGCCCAGCTCACCGGGGGACACTGTAGCCCTGATACACTGGGAAGGGACCCACTTCCTGGGCCCCTCCTGGCTGCGCTAGGCCTGGCCTCTGGAAGCACCTGGGCCTGAACACAGGTGCTTGGGCATGGGTAGGAGTTCTAGCCTGGCATTGGACCAGGAGAGCCACCTTGCCATCAAGACATCATTGTGGGGGCTGTAGAGTTGTGGCCCAGGAGAAGAACGGCCTGGTGGCCAGTGAAGGGACCCCAAGGGCCAGCCTGGGCCAGGTGGGGGGTGGGGGGCTGGCCTGGCAGTTCTTTTTCAAACCACTAGATGTCACTTCCACTTCAAAGGAACCTACGTGTTGGCATTTCCCCCCTTCAGTTGCCCCACCCCCACTATTCCTTCTCCAAGTCTTAAAGCTACACAGGCCACAAGAGAAAATGCCACTCTCCTCTGAGGACCAAGACACTGGACGCCTGGTGTGAAGTTGCCTCCAAGCCTGAGCTGAAGTTTCCAGGAGCTTCTTAACACCTCACCCCTGCAAAAAGCTAGAAGCGACAGAATCCCATCTTCCCATCCCCCACCCACCCTACAGATTATTATGGGGATGGTATTTTCTGAAACCAAAAATGAAACACATGGTCAGACTAATGTGAATGTATTTGGGGGGACAATACTTGAAACAGGGGATAACACCCTCAAAGATCCTACTCAGGGCCAAGAGATTCTGGGTTCACCAGGGGTCATGTCGTCCACCCCCTTCGCTTCAGACTCTCCTCAGGAGTTTCTGGGGAGGGGAAACCTGAAGTGAGATTCTCGGGGTGACTCTGCTTTCTCCACCCGCATTCCCAATATTCAGTCATCTCTTGGTTGGCTGGTGTCAATTCTTACGTCTTACAGTGTGTCTTATTCTGCGTGAGTCCCACAACAACCTCTATGAGGTAAGTATAATTTTAACCCCATCTTAGGGATGAAGGAACAGAGGTGTGGAGAAGTGAGAGAGTTCTTCCTTGCGTCTCTTGCTGCGCTCATCTCGTCTCCCTTAGTCAGACCCCTACAGAGATGGAGCCTGGAGCCAGCTGATTGGTTGTATTCACAGCTCAGGCGGCTGAGTAACGATTCATTCTCTTCAGCTCGTTTATTAGTACGGACTTTTATGCAGCGATTTCCAAACTTGGTTGCACATTAGAATCACCTGGGGAAGTTTTAAACCTCCTGATGCCCAGGTCACCCACATACCAATTAATTCAGAATGTGGGAGGGCGAGAGGGAGAGCTGGGCATCAATATGTTTTTAAAGATATCCAGATGGTTCCAATGAGTAGCCAAGTTTGGAGGCTTTAACAACCCCACCCCCAGCCAACCGCCCGACCACTGAGGATTTACCTATAGGCCTGTCCGGTGAGGAGTAAAGGCTGTGGTGCTATATGATGATTTAGCTCATATTTCATAATAGAATACTCAGTCACAAAGAGCTCACACTACGCAGGCGTGTATTGGTACAGGCACACCTCGGAGACCCTGCAGGTTCAGTTCCAGATCACCGCAATGAAGCAAGTAGCACAATAAAGCAAGTCGTCATCTTTTCGCTAGTGGAGGGTCTTGCCTTCAAGTTGTGAAAAATGCAACATCTGGGAAACACAATAAAGCAAAGTGCAATCAAGTGAGGTGTGCCTGTACTTTCCTACAGAGGTAAGGCTGAGGCTCAGAGAGAGAGGCAATATGCCCAGTCACCGGGCTCCTAAGCTAGCAGAACAAGCACTAAGACCCAAGTCTTGGGAGTTCTCAAACAAATGCTCTGGCCTCTGAGGATAATGCCTCTGAGACAAGGTCAGCATCTTCCAGAGCTGTTAGCTTAACCCAAAGAAAACAGTTCCCAGTCAGCATCTGACCCCTCGCCCTGGCCACTGACCCACGGCCAGTCATAACCATGACTGACCCTTTATCTTGACCACAAGCTTGCTCCACCCTGGCCAGAGCTTGACCCCTAACCTTGACCCCCACTGACCCCTAATTGAGACCACAAGCTGTTCCTAACACTGGCCACTGTCCCACACATGTTTAACACGAGTCAGAATGTGGAGGGCTCGCACTGCCCCGTCACAACACCAGTAAATTACTGTGTATTCATGATTTCTTTGAAAAGATCTCTAATAGTTCTCGATTAACTGTCAGGTCAGGTCAGGCTTCCCCAAAGCTAGAAAACATTCCGCCAATCTTTCCAGCTCCCATCTTCTCTCCTCTGGGTACCCAAGGCTCACCCTTCCCTACTGTCCAATCAAACACACACACTGTCGCACACACCCTGTTACTCCCGCTGTTCCCAGGCCAGAATGCCCTCCCCCTCCCCACACCCATTCTCCAGGATCCCACCCCCGGCCTTGCCTCTCCAGGAAGTCTACAGGGCCCTCAGGGTCCCACGCTGTCCAGGCTTACTGACCCCCTCCAATAAGTGTCACCAGACCCCCAAAAGAGCAAACAGCCACCCAGCTGAAGCAGCCTCACCAGGTGAGGGAAGGCAGCGCCCGCACATCCTGGGGAGTGAAGGTCAGATGGCAGGGGACGCTCGCCTACATCTGCACTCACATACACACGTTCACCAAGTATGTTTATAGAGTTCGGTGCAACTGTAAACTTGGCTCACTCCGCTGACCCCAGGAGGGGGAAATCCATAAACACCTCCTGCTCCAGCCCATTCCCCCAACAAGGCAAGGCACCTCCCAGGACCTGGGCACCTCATCATCACAGGGAACTGGCTGTATTTACGTACCTTCTACTCGGTGACCAACACCGGGGAAGGGTTCCCTCCAGGATCCTGCTTGTGCGTCTCCTGAGTCTGTGCCCCAGCTGTTCCTGCCCCTAGGAAGGCCTCACCCCTCTCTGCTATCCAGCCTCCCACTCTGAGAGGCGCATGTTAAGTCTCACCTTCTCTAAGACGCTTCCACTGATCTCTGTCACACATAGTGAGTACTTTCTAAAAGGGGCTTTAGGACAAAAAAAAGCATTTGTGGAATGAGACGAAACCTTTCACTATTAGAAATCCATTCCTTTGGCTTAAGCATTCCTGTCTCCTCAGGAATGGTCCGTGGGTATTTATGTGGATATGGGTCATGCAGGGTCTCTGCTCCCGCTCCCCACACAAGAACGCAGGATATGGTGAGGCCAAAAAGGAACGCCCACGGAGCCATAGATAGGGGGTTCGTAGCACTGTATTCTCGCTGGCGGCTGGGTTGGAGACACAGGAAACAGGAGCCACACGATCCGCAATCCACCATCCGCTTCTCTGCCAACCAACCAACCAACCAACCAACCAACCCACCCCCTAGCATAGCCATGGCAGTTATATTAGTACCTGGTTACAGCTGATGGCCACCCAGCCACAGCGGATGGCGATCTGATTACAGCCGATGGCCATCTAATAACCGAGCCAGCACCTTCCCACGTGAGGCCAAGAGCCTGGAAACTGCTCTCCTGGCTCTGTCCACCCAATATGCCCCATCAGATGTACATAGGCAGGCACTACCCTGGAGCATGCATTCTGGCTCTAACTCTGTCACTACCTCCTTTGGGGGATCAGGGGCTCTCTGAATGCATAGTGAGGGGGATAGGCCGGAAAATCCCTAGGGTCTGTCACCTCCAGTAGACAGTGGTTTCTCCTTCCAATCAAGGTTTTTCATTGGGAAATCACATACTTGACCTTGCCACTTTGAAATGTCACCATAACTTTAAAGGGGGAGAAAAATTCTACTGATTCGGGCCTACAGCAGGATGAAATTAGATTAGCTGTGAGGGAGAACTGCCAGACTGCATTACAAGGCTTGGGAAATTGTAAAGCAAAACCACAGAATGTCTCTTCTGGAAATCTTTAAAATGCAAGAAAGATGCTCCTCAAAGACTGCGTCTGACTTTGCTGAATGTTAGGGCCCTTTTATTATTATTATTAAAAGGAAAGAGAATGTGACCTCTCCTCGAGGAAGGGGACAGAGGAATGGGGGGGTGAGAGGGCAGGTGTTGATGGAGTTCCCAGTGCCAAATGATAGAGAGCTGAGTGCGCCCAGGGCCTCCCCCTCACCTCTTCCATTGTCCCCTGCTCCCCTTAATGAAGGCTCAAACCAGAGCAGCCAATGAGGCTTGGAAAATCCGCCTGTTGTATGAGGGGATTTTCCATAAATCTCCCTCATTCAGGCCGAGACAGCCCCATGGCCCCCATGCCCTGTGGAGGGAGGGCTGCCGGGATCCTGGGGACCCTCATGAAGAACAGGTGCTTTCTGGTGGGCTCCCTGCTCCTCCAGGCCCCTCAGCTGCCTGGGGGCAGGGTTGGGAATAGCGGAGGAAACCCACTCAGCCTCCCTGGAGCCATCTCCAAGGAAAATGACCTTGGGCCTCTTCAGGGCAAGGACATGGGCTCTGACTCACCAAAGGCATGGCACCTTGGAGGGTTGTTTGGCCTAAGTTTGCTTGCCACCCCTTCGAGTCACTCCTTGTGAAACTCCATAGACCTTAACCGTGGCGTATGGTAGCCACTAGCCGCATGTGGCGATTTAATTTTACATTAGTTTAAATTCGGTTCAGGAACTCAGATGCACAGTTTAAGTGCTCATGTGGCTAGTGGCTACTGTATTCAACAGTGCAAATCTAGAACATTTCCACCATCTAGTCTGTGGGACAGCTCTGCATCCCCTGTGCAGGGCAGAGCAGCCTCTCATGGGTGAGGACAGACCCATTCAGGGCAGAAAGTCCAGCATCGACAACAAGGACAGAAGTCTGGTACTGACCATGGAGCAGGCTGCAAGGACTCAGGAGCCCCGTCTGTGGGGGAGACCCAGTCCTCAGGGAGCTCCCAGCCCAAAGAGGGTTAAATAATTCCTTGGCCAGGTCTTGTTTTCCCACCAGGTGAGGAGGAAAGTGTCCAGCTGTCACTTAGCAGCCTCATTAGTGATGTCTTCTGGGGCCTTGCCCTCCCCAGGGGTAATTATTAACAGGCTTCAGGTATAGGAGAGCCTGCAGCCCAGGCCCCATCCTCCCCTTCAGCCACCTGAGCCAGCTGGGCATCCTGGGAGGCCCAGAGCTGAGAGTCCCACCTGGAGACAGCCCCAGGCCCGAGTAACGGCCCGCCCTCCCAGCCCCCCACTCTGAGCCAAGCCTTGATTTGAGTTTGATAAGACGAACCTCCAGCGGAGGGACAGGGCACTGACCAGGAAAGCTGCCCACCACCTCCTGACTAAACAGTGGACACTGTTCAGCCTTGGGGTCCATCCCTGTAGCCTCGCAGGGGAAGGTCTAATCCCCCGAAACCTGGGGCCAGCCTGCAGCCTCGTCAGCAGGAATTTTCCACATTTGCTGAGATTTCAGTTTGCCTTCCCCATTAGCTCAACAAGCATGGATGGAAAGATGACTAAGGTAATTAGTGACTGAATGTAGCTGGGACAGAGAGGCCAGGCCAGGATGGGGTGGCAAGGTCTGGCATGTGGCTGGAGGGGCTGTGAGTCAGCCAGAAAGAGTGAGCACACGCTGCCTGGGCCAGGCCTGGGAACCTCAGGCCTTGAGAAGCGGGCCCAGGATCAGAGACAGCAAGCGATGGCTTTGGCCTTGTTACTGTGGAGACAGGTCCAAACCGAGGCCGCTTCTACCAAAGAGGGTACAAGCCCCTGGGTGGGTCAATGGGCCTTAGGAGGGAGAGGCTATTCTGTAGCCACAAATGGCGACCTCTCCCAGGCCCAAGTCTGGCCCTCAGAGAGCCCTTGTTCACAGGGGTATTAACAAGAGATTGGAGATGACGCTGACAGTCTGACCTGAACGTCTTACTGATGGGTGGAAAGGCCAGCGGAAGAAATGGCTTCTTAGGACCATCTTCCTGTGACACATCCCAAGCCTGCCCCCAGCCATCGTTCACTTCAGTAGACTCCCGATTCTTTTGATCGTATGTCTCTTATTAATAAAGTCTGTGAACATGTGTGCCGCAGCCTTTGTGTATGTATTTATAATTTACATGTACTACCATACTAAGAAATGATGTACATTATTTTAAAAATACATTTTAAAAGGATAAAAGAAAAAAATAAATAGAAGTAAGCTTCCAAGGCCTTCTCAAGTATGGACGGACCAGTCTTGCCTACCCTGTTTGGGAGACCCACTGATTTACTTAAAGACGGGGTGACACATTGCTAACTGAGTTCATTAAATGAGCAAATCTTCTAGTGTTTGCAAATTCAACATAAGCCAGTCCTCCCAGGTTAATGTGAAGATTAGTTGTTATCTCGAAATTAGTTTCAACTTGAGCTGACCCTTCTGCTGGGATAGCGATGGTGGCAGAGCTGATGATATCAGCTGACAACAGGCTGTGCGCCGCCCCACTGCACATCACGACTTTGTCCATGTCCCCGCCCCCCAAGTGGAATGCCCTTTCTCCACCTTGACAACCACTGGCACTCATCCTCACAAACTCCTGATCTCTGCTGTTCACCAGACTATCTTTCCCGAATCTCAGGCTGGTCCAGTGTCCCACCTCTGAGCTCGCACAGCCCAGTATGGATACCTCCGTTCTGGTCTTTACTCCATTGCACTGCACTGATGTGTTTAACCCTTTGCTCCCTCACTAGATTGTAAGTGCCCACGGAGCAAAGGGTTGCTATACTCTTCTTTGTATCCCCAGACACCAGCATATGCAGACACCCGTATCCTTCCAGCACTCACCATTCAGACATGGCGAGCCCTCTTGGGTTCTTGTGCAGGGCAGGCCAGGAGTGCCACAGAGTTGGCACCACCCCACCCCTTCCCCAGGATCCCTCAAACTATGGCTATAGGCCTGAGGGGGGGAGGAGTCATGCCCCAGCTCCCTTGCCCCGTGGGTGGTAACTTTGAGGTGCGTGGGCTACAGTCTCCCGGGGGTCCCCAGCGTGACCCAGCCACAGGAGCCCACAGCAGTCACCTGCTCAATAACACACATTTTACCAGCTTCCTTCCTTTCCCTGCCTCGCTTCCCCAATCCCTGACCGGCGTTTCATGAGATCACTTCCCAAGTCAGCTACTAGCGTTAAAATCCTCATCTCAGGGGAACCCACCCAAGACAGTGACATATATTAGGTGCCCACCAAGTTCTAATTAATGAGGGTCTATTGAGCAACTTCTATGTCCCAACCATGAGGGCTTCGAAATGAGGAAAGCTCTCTGGGCTGAAGCGTAGCGGAAGCTTCCTGAGGAGATAGATTGAGCTGGCCATGAAGAATGGGCAAGGCGGAACAAGCAGACAGCAGCGGAGATGGAATTCCCAGGAGAAGGACAGGCAGGAGCAGAGGTGGGGAGGCTAGAGAGGTGACCGATCCAGAGGGCAATGAGGAAGCACTGAGCGACACATCCTATGCCTGATCTGAGGGATGTTCCCTTTCCATGACTAGCTCCCAGGTTCCTCTTTCCCTGAGTCCAGAGACTCATCAGCTAGATTTGGGCCTTGGCATTTTGGGGGAGGCATTTTGGCTTCTCCAAAATTTCATGCACTGGCAGAGAAGTAAACCCCCTCCCTGCCCCCGCCCTTTGGAGCAATCCTCACTAAGAGCTTTCCCAAGAGACTCCAAGGGATTAGGCTGACTTTGGGAAGGCCATGCCTCTACCTGCCCCCTCTCCCCATGTCTGGAGAAGGGAGGGAGGCAGAAGGAGGGAGCCAGGGCTTCTTGGTTCCTCTGCTGATCATTAGGTGCAATTAAAAGCAGGAAACAAATCCGGGCACGCTGAGTGGGCCCCGTAAATCTCCTCATCCACCCTGGCCTCTAGGAGTCCTGCCTGAGCTGGCAGCCATCGGGTGGTAGTGGCGGCAGCAGCGACATCCATTCCGGGTACCCGCACTCAGCCAAAAAGGGCATGTGGGCTTATTCTGAGGCAGCAGGCTAAGCCCCTGACCCTTAGGATGGAGCTCAGAGAGGGCTGGCCTGGGAGTCCAGATACCTTGTCCCCAGCCTGGCTCTGCCATCTGCTAGCTGGTGGACCTTGGGTGAGTCCCTTACCCTACCCGTGACTCAGTTTCCCCAGCTGTACAATGAAGGAACTGGTTCCTGTCCCTTCAGCTCTGGTGTTTTTTTAATGTTCTAAGTCTGAGCTCTTTTCTGCCTGAGATTCTTCAACCCAGAAATTCTGGAGTGTTGACCCACAAATCTCAAACTAAGTTGCTCTGGGGTCCCAGCTGGGGCCAAGGTGCTGTTGTAAATACTGACAATTCAGAAGGAACGAAGGAGGACTGGCATTTGCATACTCGGGCCGGTTCCAGAGAGAGAGGATTCTAGGCCGCTCTTCCTGTGAGTCTTCTAGGCCTCAGTGATGCCAGACCCACACGCTTAGGGTCAGGTTGTGTCTGGCCTCTCCTTGAGAAACGAGTCTCGGGAAAAAGTGATCACCTGGAGCAAGAATGGGTTCACACAGAACCAATCATGAAGTTAACCTTGTTTTCTCCTCCTACAGCGTCTCTGGTCCTGAGGGACACTGGATACTGTGATTGCAGTGAGACCAAAATGGCCTTCCCGCCTAGCCATTCATTGGAGCCTCCCATCTTGGGATTCATCCATCCGTAGAGGACCAGCCTGGAAAACGGCATGGTCTTTGGTGGAGGAAAATAAACCTCGGGGAAGCTTCCCCACGGATGTGACGTCCCAGGGACCAAGCCATGTCGTGGGAGAGCGTTCTAAACTGATACACCCAAGCCCCAACCACCCATCCAGAGGCAACAATAAGTCAATGTGGCAAATAAAGTCTGGATCCTGGGCTCTGCCACAACAGCGAGGCCCTGGGAAATCTCCCCTCTCCGACAGAACGCCGCATCCGTTGCACCTCAGCCAGACGCCTCGTAAATAAAAGGATGTCCAAATTAGAACTATGGTAAGATACAATTTTTCACCTATCAGATTGGCGAAAATCCAAAATAAATAAAAAATAAATTGATAGCACATTTTGTTGGCCAGGCTGTGGGGAAATAGTCATATTCATCCATTGCTGATGGAAGTTTAATTGTTACCAGCTCTGCAGTGAACAATTCCGCAATATGTATCAAGATTACAAGTGTACATACCCTTTGGCCAACAATTCCAGGTCTGGGAATTGATGCTACAGATATACCTAGAAGATGCAAAATGATGTGTGTAGGAGATTATTCGCGGCAGCAATGTTTGTGAAAGCTAAAGATGGAAATAACCTATCTCAGCAAAGGACTGGTTGAATACATGACAGATTAATCACACAATGGAAGACTGTAAAACAGAAAAAAGGGGCAAGGCATTCTCTACGTACTCTTATCCCAATGAAGAGACGTGGTACGCAATCATGGGTAAAGGACACCGGCTTTTATGGAGATAGGGGAAACCTAAGAAAAGACATTTTAAAATTCACGCCTTCCCTCATGGAGACAGGGTTAAACGCTCAAAGAACCTTGAAGGAACTTGCCCTGCCTACTTCTCCACCTCGGAATGAGGAGCAAATGAGGTAATAGGTGAAAGTCAAGAGCTCTGGACACTGTCACAGACCAGGAGAAGGCAGAAAGAGAGCCTGGCTGGAATTAATCCTGTCTCCAAGTCACCACCCTCACCCTCCAGGGCCTTCTCACTTACAAGCTAAGCCCCCAGGAAAAGAGTTGAAGTACACTGTCCCTGACTGATTAGGGCCAATTGTCCGGGGCCAATGAGGAGAGAGCAGAGGTGGGGCTTAATATGTAAATGAGGCCTTGGGTCCAGGTATGAGCTGCCCCACTCAGGTCCCCCTTCAAAGGAGCAAAACCCTATTATCTGTTGATCTCTGCCCTGTTCACCCTGCAAATTTCCGCAGGAACCATCACACTAAAGTATATGCCATCCATTTGAAATTGATTGCTCATGTTGCTTTGTTTGTATTTAGACTGCAAGTTGATTTTCATTTTGGAGTCATGCGCAGGCTGAGAGTGTGTTTTATACCTCGTTGTATTTCTGCATATATCTAAGTGCACTTGATTATAACTAATACTGGGGTTCCCTGAGGACCTTTTCCCCTTGAAATAAGGTCCTAGACATCATTCGTGGCTGAGAAAAATCTATTTGATTCTGAGCTTCTCAAGGACCTGGGAGAACTTTTTCTTCATTCTTCTAATTTTTAAAAGGGATATCCTTTTGTGAACACAATAGGTGCTTAGGAAATATTTGCTGAAATAATTATCTAATTTCAGTAGGAATCTCAGAAACGGGTGGGGTCCTGCCCCTCCCTCATTGATTGCAGCTGACAAGGAGGGGGGCTGGCTTCATCATGGGGAAACAGATGTAGCAAGGCCAAGAGCCCACACCTGGCCTGCATCCTCCATGCATCTCTTATCTGCTGGGGCCTCCAGTTTCCTGCCTGGACATATGGGTGGTGGTGGCAGCAGACCAGGACAGACCACTGCCAAAGTCGGGCGTGTCCCCAAGTCGATGGGAGCGCGTTCCTGAGATAGGGGTGCAATGGCTGGAATGTGAGGGGCCACAGGCAGTGATGGACCGCGCCAGCCCAAGAGCTGGACAAATATTGACTCTGAGCAGGGCAGCCTCTTGAAAGCTCTCCACAGGATGCCTCTCGCTGTTCCCCTATCTCCAGCCACCATTGTGGCTAGGTGCCTCCAGCTTGGGGGAGGAAGGTACTGACTCTCCCTCTGAGCCCCTAGGCTGAAACCCAGGCCTGGAAGTGTGTAACATGTGGAATAGGATGTGGGCTTGCCTGGAACCAGGTTACCCTTAAAATGCTCCCTGGAGGCCCTTATCCCAGCCCATTCATGAAAAAAGACACTCACTACAGGCCCTCCTAATTCTTGATAATAATAATGATAAATTGATTAAGAGGTTTCTGTGGGCCAGGCACTGTATCTACTAAACACTTTATATGTATTAACTCATTGAATCCTCACAATAACCTTAGGAGATAGGTCTTATTTTTTATCCCCATTTTACAGGTGCAGAAACTGAGGTGCAGGGAGAGTGAGAAATGCCAAACAGAGAAAAGTGTCTCAAAGATATTGTGTCATTCTGGGCGTGGATGTAGAAATGTGGAGATGGGAGGTCCTAAGAGAAGGCTGGGTACCCATCTCCTTTTCCAGATGGGGAGACTGAGGCCCTGAGAGGGAATGACTTACGCAAGGTCACTCTAGGCTGCAGAGCAAAGGTGCTGCTGACTGGTGGACATTTCTAGTGAGCTGACCACTGAACCTTGGGGTTACCTGAGGTCTTGTCTTTCAAGAATCCCAAACGCTTTGTTTTCTCTTCCTCCAGGCTTGGTACTCTGAGCAAACACTCCCAGCTCCTCTCCCCGTTGGATATCTTTCCCCTTTCCCACCTCACTCACCCTAAACATGACAGTTTCCCAGGTCACCCCAGCAAATTGCTTTCCAGGTCCCAGGCGCTGGGCCCACTCTTCTGTGGCTCTTCCATTACGTTTCGGAAAAACTGCTAGGGGCTTGTTACCCTACTTGCCCAATGAGGGCATTGGATTGGATAATCCCCAAGATTCCTCCCTCTCTACCTCTGAAATGTGAGGAATCTCAGACTCTGTTTCTGTACTCCACACAGAGTGGCTGCTGTCTCCACCTGGGCCCTCCTCCGGCCCTGCAGGCAGCTGGGGTCTCCCCCTCAGTGTCACAGGTCATGAAGTAAGACAGGAAAGGTGAGGGAGCTCAGAGAGGGGTATTCAAGACGAGGTTTACTCCATTGCCACCCTCCAGTCTCCCAACCATATTTCATCAGTCTATCTCCATACACTGTTCCAGCTTCCAAGGACTGGTCAGAGCCCTGGGACTCTCTGTCAGCGGAAGAAAAGGGACTATGAGCTGGGATAGGGTGAGTTAGCTCCTCCGGGGGAGGGGTGCCTGCAGTCCTCTGGCCTCACAACCCCTCAAGGATGCTGAGGAGCCCTGGCCAGGGAAGGGGACGGGCCCTTCCAGTTCTGCCGAGGGCAGCACCTTCTGCTCAGAAGGAAACAGCCTGTGTGTGCCCTGTCCTGCCCCGCCCGGGCTCACCCTTGCTTTCTCAGGTCAGTGACCTCTGGAATTCTGAGAACACTCAGGACCTCCCATCCTTCTGCCCGTCTCCAGATCAGACTTACTGAACACAATCCCCGAGCAGGGAAAAGCCTCTCGGGCCCTCCCCTCAGCTCTCATTGACCACATGCTGCTTGGGCAAAGGGCAGGGCAGCTCCCAGAGTCTCGCCCAGACCAGTACATTGGCCGCCCTCATTCCAGCCCAGTCTAGGCCTCAGCTAAGTGGGGGTAACAGAGTCTGGGGGTGGGGGATTCTCAAGGAGGCACCCAGCTCCCCCATGCCTTCAGGACATGCGTTCCTGGCTCTGGGAGAGACTGGAGGCAAGGAGGGACACACAGACAGACACCTTCCAGGGACCAGGGACAAGTGCTAAGGGGAAGTGAATCAAGCATTGACCTACTCAGCAGGCTGGGAACCAAGGAGGTTTCCTGGAACGGGAAAGGAAAGCCAGGCAGAGGGCAGAAGTGGGTTTTTCAGAACACAGAGGAATCCCTCCAAGTCTTTCAACCTGGTCTAGAGTAGCCGGGCTTGGGAACTCCCTGAGGGCGGGGCTGTGTCTCCCCACTCAAACTGGGGGTTGTCTGAGGGGTAGAAGTAGTTTGTTTTCCTCATCGGACTGGAAGTTTCTAGAATGGAGACTACGGGCCAAGGAATAGAAGTTGAAGAAAACCACTTCCAAACCATGACTAGAAAAATCTCACTCTGTTCTCTTTTTATCATTTATATAGATTATCTTTATAGAAAATAAAGCCCACACGTAGTTTGGATAGCGAAAAATTTCGCTTTGGTCATCAAGCTCATCTATTCTGAGAAACACTTCATCTATCGGAGAAAACTGAGCAGTTAAAATTTCATCTCATTTATTTTTAAAATTAGACAATATATCCAGATGGTTCTGATATCAAAGTAATACACAAGGATTCACCTTCAGAATTCTCACCCCCAATCCCTCCCCACCTGCTATATGTAATCACTTATACTTGCTTCTAGGTGTCCTTCCAGTATTTGTTTATGCAAATACAAGTAAGCATTCTTGCTTTCCTCTCTCCAGAGGGAAATTTCTGGTAGCTAGATCTAGTCCACTCAAAAGCCCAGGTTTGTATCCCAGCTGTGACGCTGACCTGTTTGACTTCGCAACCCTCTCCTGGGGGGACCCTGCCTGCTATGAGGAAGGAGACGGGTATGTAATGGCCCAGCATACAGCAAGTGCTCCATAAGTGCTTATTGGTTTGGGGTTCTTTTAAACAAGAAATGATGTGACCTCAATTTGTTCCCTGTGCCCTTAAATTGGGCAAGTGGTTTTGGAGACAAGAGCTCTTACGGTGAAGAGGGTGGGTTGTGAGCAGGAGACTGAGAAGTGGGGTGAGGCCCATGCAAATGGAGAGGCAAGTGGCACTTCTGAGGTCTGCGGGCTCTGGGACTCTCCCAGCAAGGCCTCCTGGTCCTGGGAAGAGAAGTCAAGCCCGTGTTTCCCTGGCAGATCGGGCCCCAGCAGCCTCAGAGGCCAGGTCTAAAGCCCTATCTAAGGTACACAGAATTATCTCCATTCCTCCCCACCGGGAGAGCCCAGGCCTCCCAGAGGGCCCGGCTCCCACTGCTTCATTAATGTTTACCGTAGCTGGAAAACAGCGGGCACACACTGCTTGGGCCACCTTCCTACCCAGAAATGTATCCAGGGCATGCAAACACCACACTCAACAGAGCACCACTGCGTGTCCCTGTGCGCCCCCTGCCACAGCCAGGCGGGAACCGGGCAACCGGGCAGCGCAGACTGCTGGCGTCCAGTCCTTGCACACCCCCTGGCAGCCCTGGTTCCTTCAAGCACAGGAAGAAACAGTGAGACAGATAACCAAGACCTCACTGTCCAGCACACACGTGGCTGGTCCGAATCGAGATGTGCTGTGAGCGTAGAACGCACACAGATTGTGACGGCTTCGCATGAAAACACAATGTCAATTATCTCAGAAAGTTGTCATATATCGATTACCTGTTGAAATAATCATATTTGGGATATATTATTATCGGGTAAACAAATATCCACATACAATATATTATTAAAACTAATGTCACCTGCTCATTTTACTTTTGAGTGTGGCTAGTAGAAATCACAAAAATACAGGTGTAGTTCACATTACAGTTCTCTTAGCGCTGACCGGGAGGGTTATAGGAAATATGATTTGGAGTCTGTACCCTTTTGCTCCTGCCAGACCCCGGATATGGTTGCACCAACTCCTCCAGCCTCTAGAACCTGTCCCACGTCCTGCTGTCAGACCGGGGTTCCTCCGAGGGCAGGAGCCAGGTCTCTGCTTTCTCCCAGTTTCACCTGAGTGCCCAGACATGTGGGAGGGGACAGAAGTGGCAATGTGAGAGCCGGCCATCCATGGCCCGGGCCAAGGCAATGGCAGCGTGACCCAGGGCAGGCCCAGCCCCAGGCCTGTGACCAGCAGTCGAAACCTCATCTGTGCTGATTGATGATCAGATTAGAAGTTGCTCGTTTCATTCACATGGTCTTACGACGAGGCATCATTTTCCTAAAAATTGAGATTCAAGCGTTCAGCAAGTTGTGGAACGCACCCAGATAAGAAGTGGAGGGCTCACCGATGACAGAATGTCAGGCAGAATCCACAGCCAAATGTAGGAAATATCATAACACAAAGCTGTCAGCTTTCACTCACTCGGCCACATTTTTAGCTCTCCTCCCAGGAGAGCTAAAGGTCTTCACGGAACGGAAGACCCCCAAGTTCACTCTTGCAAGCTCGCTATTCTAGTTCTTCACCCCTTTCTCATGAAGCCTCATTTCCAAGTCTTTAGTCCCTGTGTAGACTCAGGGTGTCTGTCTCCCACCTCCCCTCGCCCAGCTGAACCCACTTCCCCTCAGGTGCCTTGTGCTGCCGAGCCCAGCAGGTCAGTCGCCTCCCATTCAGGATAAGATATGTCCATTAACCCAGCCTGTAATTGCCTTGTTCTTCAAATCATTACGCGTCACTGCTGACACACCAGGAGTTGTCAACAAGCCTCCAAGTCTTTTGTACTAAGTCCCTCTGCCCCTCCCACTTAGTCAGTTGGCATTTAGGGCCCCAATGCAGGGCCTGGCAAACGCCATCTTATATTATTGTGTCCCTCCCGGCCACCTGCCATGGCCCTTCTCGGTGCTGATTCTCTCACTCATGGTTCCCTTCTCCTCCCGGTGGGAACAGCGTCGTGTCTAGGCCCTCCTGCAAGTCAAAGCCAGTGGTGGGATGGCTTTCCCCCCACCACTTCCACATAGTACTATGGTCACCCTCAGACCTCATTCCACCCTTTTTCACAGTTGGTCACCCCTCTTGTTGAGACCTTCTATTCACTTGATTTGCAAGCCATCACAGTCTCCTAGGTTTCCTCCTACCTCCCTGGCCACCCCTTCTCAGCCTCCTTCACTGGGTCATTCATTGGAATGCCTCATGGCTAGTCTTTGCACCCCTTCTGTTCCGTATCTTCACTCACTCCCTTGGTGAGCTCATCCAGATCAGAAGCTTTCATTATTTGCAAATTGATGATTCCCAAATTTAAATTTCCAACCCAGATCTCTCCTCCGAATCTCAGACTCGCATGTCCAATGGTCCACTCACATCTCCACCTGGATGTCTAATGGGCATCTCAACCTTAGCCTTCCAAACTTGACCTTCTGGTCTCCCCACTGCCAGCTACCACGTCCACCCGCGGGCCACACCATCTCAGGAGCTGCGGTCATGTCAGCTCCATCCTTCCAGCTGCTCAGACGAAAAATCTTGCGCTCATACTCATCTCCTCCCTTCCTCTCACATCTCACGTCCATTTTGTCAGCAACTCCCGTTGGCTCTGTCTTCAAAACATATCAGAATGCAACCGTTTCTCTGTCACTTCCAATCTGGTGCAAGCCCCTATCATTTCTCGCTTGGACTTTTGCAAGAGGCTCATGACTTTTGTCCTTGCTCCTGGGATTACTACAGTTTCCCTTCGCTGCCCTTGCCCGCCCTGCCCCACAACGCCCCTGCCAGTCTATTCTCAACACAGCAGCCAGAATCATGCTATGAAAACCTAATTCAGATCCTAACCCTCCTCTACAGAGACCCTCCAATGGCTCCCATCTCACTCAGAGTAAAGGGTGAAGGCTTCACTGGGGCCCCCAGGCCCTGCGTGATCCAGTTCCATTGCGCTCTCTGCCCTATTTCCTTCACTCCTCCCTTCCCTCACTCTCTGCTCAAGTCCCTTACCTCCTTGCCACGCCTCCAACACCCCGAGGATCCTACAGCCTTTGCAACTGCCATCCCTCTCCAGATGGCCTGCTGGCTCCTCCTTCCCTCCTCCAGGTCTTGGCTCACATGTCACCTTGTCAGCAAGGCGTTCCCTGACCACCCCATTTGGAATCACAACCCCAGTCTCTGACTCTACATCACCCCTTGACTTTTCTTCATAGCACCTTTTTTCTTTCTAACATACTACATACCTTTCTTACTCATTTTGTTATCGTCCCATCTCCTACTACTAGAATACGTGCTCCAAAAGGACAAGGATTTTCGTTTCATTCACAGCTGTGTCCCTACCTCCTCAAACAGTACCCAGCACATAGTAGATTACACGTCAATATTTGCTGAATGAACAAGACAGGACTCATGACAGAGTCCTGGCCACGTAGCATTGTGGTGACTATCCTCTCCTAGACCAGCGTGGATTCATTAAACAATACTCTTGAGATCTAGCCTTCTAATATCCTACATAACCAACTTATTTATTCTGGTTTCATTTATTGTCTGCCTCCTCCTATAGAACATAAGCTCCACAAAGGAATTTTCTCTATTGTTGTTCTGTTTTGTTCATTGATGTAACCCAGTGTCTAGAGAAATGCAAATAGTAGGCATTCCATTAATGTGTGTTGAATGAATGGATGACCATTTAGCCAGCAACTGAGGCATACAAACCACTGCAGGATCCCAGCTATATTTATGCATCTTGACCATGGAAGAACCCGAGAGACTTAATCAAGAACTTCATTGAGTTCCCACACTTCCCACAATTTCGGCATCTTTCAGTCTCCAATCCTCCTCAGAGTCAGAAAATGCATTAGTCAGAAATCTTAATAAGAAAAATGCATATGAAAACAAGGGTTTTCTTCTATCGGATCATCCAGCACCAGTAAGACCTGAAAGTCAGAAAACACACTGGTAGCCAAAATAGAGGGAAGCAGACATTCAAGATGGGGACAAAAATTGACACAACTTCTAAGGAATTTGACAGGATCTATCAAAATTAAACATATATATATATATATATATATATATATATATATATATATATATATACATTCTTTGACTCAACAATTCTATCTCTGAGTATCTGTTCTATAGAAATACATACATATCAAACATGCAGGAAGAGACATAGAGGCAAAGTCATTCATTGTGGAAATGTTGATAAGAGAGAGAAAGGCTGGAGGTGGTAGAGGGCAGGTTGAATACATGACAAGACATTCATCCCGCTGTGCTCCAATGGTGTTAAAAGAATGAGGCAGCTCCATGTACCCGGTCGTGTAAAAATCTCTAAGATGTTGTTAGAAGAAAAGAAAGTTAGATAAAAAATGGCAAGTGAAATATGCTACAATTTCCCCTTTTAAAGGATAGATAGATGATAGATAGGTAGGTAGGTAGGTAGATAGATAGATAGATAGATAGATAGATAGATAGATAGATAGATAACAGATAATATGACTAAGCAACGGCAACTGGAGGAGAACTGGGAGGCTAGGGGTCAAAAGTAAGACTTTTCACTGTATACTCTTTGGTACTTTTGGAATTTTATTCCTTGGGTGTTTCTTATCTATTTCTCAATGTTCTTGTTTTTAACTGGACTGACGCACTAGCCATAGTGAGTCCATACTGGCAACTGGTGACCCCCCTTCCTTCTAAGAGCTCACAAACTATTCCTTTTACAACCTACCAGGATCCTGGCCAGGACTGCCCTCAGCGGTGTAGTTGCAGATTCCAACCTCCTCCTCTTTTTGAAACTCAGAACCACCTTTTCCCTTTACCACGCCCCTGTGCTCCGAGCTTCCTCAGAGGAGACCAAGTGGACCCAGCAGTCTTGTTCACAAGCTTCCTTTATGCCTGAAATGTTGTTTTATGAGGAGAGGCCCCCCTGCAGACGCCAGAAGCAGCTGGTGCTCATTCCACCTGTAGGGCCCCCCACCGCCCCACTTTTCTTTCCTCTCCCACTGTGGCCCTGCCCTGGGTCTGAAGGCCAGAGTCCAGGTCTCAGGCAGAGGGGCAGCAATACAACCCCCAGGTCACCACCTGTCATGTGGGGTCTCTGGTCCCACTTCCAGCACCAGAACAATGCAGGACATGGTGAGGCCAAAAAGGAACAATAACAGATCCATAGATAGGGGAGTCATACCACTATATTCTCGCTGGCAGCTGTTTGAGACACAAAAGCAAACATCTGCCACAAAAGCAAACGAGGGGTCTTCCTGCACCCCAGGCTCACTAGCAGCCGCGCGAGACATAGAAAGTAGGGTCCACACGATCCATAATCCCTCATCTATGCTTCTCTGCCAACCAACCAACCAACCAACCAACCCGCTAGCGTAGCCACGGCAGTTATGTTAGTAGCTAATGGCTAACTGGTAAGAGCTAACTGGCCACAGCGGATGGCCATCTAATAACCGAGCCAGCACCTTTTCACGAGAAACTGCTCTCTGGGACTCTGTCCCCACACCACCCTTTCTCCATCAGGGTTATGCCATCAGGCCCAGCACAGCCTTTTCCTCTTCCGGCTCCATGGGCTCTGATCCAGGCTAAACAGGCTAAACTTTCTTCCACAAGGTTCTGCCTAATTTTGTCTTGCAGACACCATCTTTACAGGCCATAGCTCTGTCTCTGTTCGAGCCTTCTTAAAACATCGATCTGGCAAAGAGCTCCCATGCCACCCACTCATTTCCTTGGCCACCTCCCCTCTTTCTTCATCGCAGGGACACAGACTACCCTGTGTGTGATTGCACAGTCTGATGTACATTTTGGGAGCTTCCCAGTCCTCTTAAGACATCTTTCCCTCCTGAGATTTGTGCCATGGAATGCTGCCTATCTTGTCACTGAAATATTGGCCGGCTTACTTTGGACAGGCCCTCAGCAGCTCTCAGCTGGATGGTTGACAGAACTCCCCTTGCTTCAGTCTGAGCTTTTCCTGGCCTCTATCATCCATTCTCTGTACCAGCACTGATTTTTCTAAAATGCACAGCCAACCCTCTCCTCCACTGCTGAAAGCCATTCAAGACCCTATAGGATACAAGCCAAGGTTGCAGCATGACTCGCAAAGCCCACCACGGTCTGGTTTCTTGTCACCTCTCCACCTGCACCACCCACTTCTCACTCTCTCTCTAACTTCATCCTTTAATTAAACATCTAACTATGCACACTTCCCTAGACACACTATATTATTTCTCTATGCTTCTGCTCCTGCTGTTCCTTCTACCTAGGATGACCTTCCAATTGTTCTCAATAGAGGTGCTCAAGACCTCACTCAGGGGTCACCTTTTGTAGGAAACCTTCCCTGACCCCCCCAGGTCGAGCTAACTCTGCTCCTCTGGTTTCTCTTTGCATCCTGGGCCTAATCTTATCTCTTCCCACATACGGCATTCTCCCTAACAGCCATTCCTCCCCACCCTTCCTCACCGCCACCAGAACCCCGACCTTTTCAGGTGGCAACGTATCCAGGCTCAGGGGATGAGTCAAGGTGCACCTAAGCTATCATGAGCATCCTGCTGCCAGCGGCCCGATCCTCACTTTCCCGCCTCCCTTGCAGCCTTCCCACTCAGTTCTGGCCAATGAGACACGAGAGGTCATTTTCTGAAGAGATTTCTGGGAAGCCAAAGATAAAGATATAGCTCCCATTTTCTCCTTGGCCTTTGTCTTTTCTGCCTTGAATATAATTGTAGGAAGTAGCATAGCTGCCAACTTGCAAGCATGAGGCAATAAGCATGTTGGCATGTTAACGTATCAAGATAGCAGAGCAGAAAGATAGAAAACGCCTGCGTTTTCAGTAACACCACTGAGTCCTTTCACCAACCTGGAGCCACCTGCCTCCCGCCTGCCTGCCGTGTGAGACTGATAAACATCTTTATTGTTCAGGTCACTGTTCATTGGGTATTTTGTTAACTTGAGACCCAATACATTCCAAACTGACAGATGTATTATATGAAAACGCTCTTATTGGGGTTTACCGCCATGACTAGATGATATGTTCCTTGAGGACAGGAACAGTGTCTTATTTCTCTTGGTGTTCACAAAACCTAGCACGATGACTCAATAAATGATGGTTAACTGAACTGAACTGACTTCCCTTCCCCGACTGTTACGAATAAGCGGACAGGTTCAGTTTTATTCCGGTTTCCCCCATCACTACCACTCTGCCAATTCAAACTGCCAACCAATCCTCCTCCTTCCGCCATTCACTTCCCACAACCCTCTGAGAGATTAACTGGTCCCAACACCAGAAAAGAACACGTTTCAGTCCTCACAGATGACGCCCCCACCCCCGTGTCCTGCCTTGGGCCAGGTGGGCACAGTGCCATCTCTGTGCTTCTGCTGCCCCGGTGGCTGGATGGCAGGACACACGCCATGTTGGTGTGTGATCCAACCAGAAGGTCACTCCTTCCCAGTGTCCAAATCCAGATTCCTGCTGCTTCAGGGAATCTCACCTTTACTTTGTTTAGGAATAGAAGTTCTCCGAAGGCAGAAACTTGGCCTTCAGCATGGACCCAAACCTAGCCAAGTGCAGACACCTAAGTAACAAAGAGGGCACGGCGCCAGCCACTCCCAACCATGCCATCTTTCCCAGTCCAGCTCATTATTAATAGACCCAATTATTTAAGGCACAAAGCATACCTTTCACGCCTAGTCAATGCTAAGCATTTAAACCACAGACAGCATTTCATATTGATTACCAAGGGCTCCAAATACGTGTATTAAATACTGAACATGGAATTTGTCGTCTGGTAAAACTTAACAGAGAGTACCACCCAGACATAACTCTCTACCTTGCCCACATTCTCATCTGGTGACTGACCTCATCTATGGCCTCATTCAATAACCCTCACGCCCCCCGTGAAGCCTGCAGAACAGTGCCCACCTCATGGAGGGCTCAAGTCAGCCCCCGGGGGGGCTCTTTAATATGCCTGTCCGTTTCTGTTCCCACCAGCAAACCACATTGTTTGTCCCCAAACCTGTTTGCCAATGGCACTTGTTATTATAATTATGAAATTTAATTAAATATGACACAAAACAATGAAATATGATGGTGCATAGATAGGGTTTTCTTTTTTTCTTAAAAATCCAAGTTGAATGCTTTGGAAGAGTTTGGTAATAGCAAACTGCTGGGGGGAAAATGCCATTAAGTTAGATATGAAAGCGTCCGGCTGTAAAAAGTAGTGCTATGCTGGCAGGCTGGGTTGGGGGCAGGGGCAGGTCTAAAAATCTGAAAGAATCCTGTCCTCGGTTGGTTCTTAAGAGATATGAAGTTCTTGCTGTACTTTAAATAAGCCAAAACTGGAACCCAAAGAAGACAGAGTGTCACGGAGTGGTTTATGCAAGGAAGACCATTCAGGGCTCCGGTGGGCCAGTGCCCAGGAGAAAGCCTCAGCCATACAACAAAAGGCTACAAATGGTAGCACATCCAGAGGTCGCCCATTCAAATGAAATATTTGCACTGCGTAGGTCTCATTATTTTATGATCCCCATCCCAACCAGCCCACCACAAGCCTTGATGGCATGAGATAGGACGGTGTCACTGCACCATGCGTAACCCTGCAGCAGAGGTCTTATCAAGCTGAGCCTGTTTCCTCGTGGATTATCATCTGACCTGCCTCAGGGGGCTGTGAAGATTCACTGGGAGAGTGGCGTGGTTAGCAAAGGCTCCCGTGCACAGGAAGCACTCGATTCACCAGCCGACCAATGAAGCCAGCCAGAAATCTTGGAACCACTCCCAGCGCCTCCCTCTCCCTCACATCCCAACGCCATATACTCAGCCTATCAGTGCAACCCTGTCAAGTCAACTCCTGCTTCTGTCCTAGGAGTTCCATCCCCACAGCAACCACCCCGGCCAGCACCACCACCATCTCTCCCCTGGAGGACAGCGCCAGGTCCCTACCTAGTCCTGCTGCTTCCACGCTATCTCTAGCACAGAGTCCAGGCTCCTCCCACAGGACGGGTGTTTTAAAAACACAAATCCTATCATATCATGTCTTTGCTTGAAACTCTTCAGTGACTTTCCAAACTCCTTCAAACAGCCAAGAAAGCCCTACATGCACCCCCATCCCCGACACACACACACACACACACACACACACACACACACACACAGCACTCCAACTATGCTAGTCGCCTGTCAGTTCCTCAGAATGCACTCTTCTCCCTCCTGCCTCAGGACCTTTGTACGTACTATGCCTGCCACCTAGAACAGTCCTTACCCCTTCTTGACCTGGTGAAGGCCTCCACATCCTCCAGGACTCCACTTAAATGCCATCCTCTCAGCAATGCTTTCCCTTTCACGTCTACAAAAAATATTTATATGGCTCCTTCTCCATGCCAGGCACAGTTCTAGGCACTGGGAATACAACAAGTGAGCAAGACAGACAAAATCCCTGCCCTCAGAAAGATTATATCCTAATGGGAAAGAAAGATCATAAACAATTGAATAAATAGCATATTCTGATGGTGGTAATAAAAGCACGTGACCAAAATATTATTTGTGTTATTATTTAAAACAATAAATATTAGAATAAATGACTTATATTTTTAATGGTGTAAGAAAATTAAGTTTCAACAATATTTTGAAGGCTTTTATTTTGATATATATATCAAATGAGTGATATAAAAATAGCATATACATGTATATGTGTATAGTCATATAACAATGACTGTTAACATTTAGTTCTAGAATGCTGTTTCTATTTGTGTCATTTTGAAAGTGTGACTCTGGTATGTTCCCCCAATCATAAAATAAAATGGAATAGCACTGCTCATGGATATACACACATGAATACACACACATGAATACACATAACCTTAAAACCGACGTGCAGAGCCCAGCATAGGTCTTAGGCTCACCCATGTATACATGTATACAAGGGTACATCAGACTTGAAGCACCTCTCTCTCTCTCTCTCTCTCTCTCTCTCTCTCTCTCCCACACACACACACGCACACGCGCACACACACTCAGACACAGGCAGTCACAAACACTCGGAGACCAGGGGCCAGGGTGTGAGTACCTCCACCCCAAGGGCTGGCCCTGCCTGCTGCAGGTATGGTCTCTCTCCTCCATCATCATTCAGATGACAGACAGCAGCTGAGGTGCCAACAAGGAAGCCCTAAATTCTCTCCCACTCCCAACCATTATTCAGCAACCTAACCCCTGGCAGAGGCTGAGGTTAAACTAAAATAAAGAGAAATCAAGGTACCTTGTAATTTGTGGTCACTCTCCACTCTGACCTCCACTCAGCCCCTCGCCCGGCATCACACTCCATGCCCTCCCCATCACCCACACAGACCCCCACTCACTGCACACACACACACACACACACACACACACACACACGAGCACACACTCCACCCTCAGACCACACAGTCCCCGTCCTCACATCCCTGCACAAACACGCAGACCCCATACACCTGCACAAGCCCATCTCACACCCACGGAGATGCAGAGCAGCGACTGGCCTTCTCAGAAGATGGGAACATCTGGGGTGTGGACCTGGACTCCCCACCCTCACACTCACACATACTCAGTGCCAATGCCCTGCCCTCTCTCCTCACCACGGCCTGAAAGGTAGTGTGACTCACTGCACTTACACCCAGAGCCAGCCATGCAGGGCAAAGCTGTACACCCGCCCGCGGCCCCAAGCCAGACTCCAAGCCTCCCCATCGTCCACTGGCACCTGACCTACCTACCCACGAGCATCGAAGGAAAGGCCAAAGGTCTTAGGGACAAGGTCCTTCTGAGTGGGCAGGGCAAGTCACAGGATCTGAGGTGATGTCAGGGGACTCGGGACATCGAGAATCCAGGGAGGGTTGACCCTTGGGCAGAGGGCACAGCTGACTGCTTGGGCCCATGTCAGCCTGGCACTCCTGGGACACAGCCGGCTATGGCAGTAGTCGCCAGTGAATGGAGGGCAGTGGAGCAGCCCACAGAGGAGACTGCCCATTGCCACTGGGCCCAAAGAAGGATCGGGGACATCCCTCCACCTCACTCCAGGTCCTGGCTCCTGGGAGCCCCTGGGAGTAGCAGCCATGCCAAGGAGATCATCAAAAGAGTCATAGGAGAGAGTCTCTGGAAGGAGACAAGAACAGCACCCTTTCAGAATGCCTAAGGGCCTTCTCTCTGATTCCCTGATTCCGAGAGAGAACCAGGCCGCCGGCAAGCTGTAAGGAAAACAGGCAGAGAATGGTCCAAGCCCTTCTGTGGCAGTAGAACAGCCCTGAGATTCCATGATTCTGTGACCCGGGGCAGGGGGATATAGAGGAGAAAGAAAATGGAGAATACCAGCCCTTGCCCAGCCCCCACACTCCTGACCTGCCACCCCAACCCATCCAACCCCAGGACCCCTTTATGAGGTCCCTTTATGAGGACTGAGAACCAATAGTTTACCTTCCGAGAAGCCCTTTCCTCGGTGGGGGACGATAAAGACCCAACTGTTAGCGGGACAATGGAGAACAAGACTAAACGTGTCAGAAAGCTGCAGCAGGACAAACTAAGGGCGGAGTAAGGAAGGACTGTCTGGTTGACAAAAGACAATTTAATTCAATTAACAAATACAGACTGAGTGCCAGCTCTGCACGGGGCACTGTGCTAGGCGCTGGGCCCACAAAGATGTAGGGAATGTATTCTCTGCCCTCAGAGAGACGAGACTATAATGAAGTAATAATAGCCAGCACTTGTATAACGTTTATGACCTACTAAGCCGTGTCTCAGTGTTTCATGAGGCATTTGATTTTCATAACCAACCTTCTAAGCTAGATACATTATTACTTCGGTTTCAAAGATGGCAAAGAATTTGAGGCATGGAAGGGATAAGTCACTTGCCCAAGGCAATAAGAGAGGATTTAAACGGGGCACTCTGTTTCCAGAGTCCACTCCTCGCCATCTTGCTCTGTCTCTTCTGTCTGGTAACGGCAGGCCGTCTCTCACTCGTTCTCCATGGTACTAGGAGTCCCTCATCTCTCCCACCACCTTACCCCCAGCCTGAATCATCTGTCATCACACTTAGGTCACCTTCACCTGTTCTCCAAACACACATTGAGCACCTGCTATATGCCAGCCGCTGTGCTAGTGTTGGAAATATGGATCTCCGCCTGGCCCCTAGGGAGCTCTCTGTCTGGTGGGTGAAGTCGGCCACGTAAATGGGCCATCAGTGCTTGGAGACAGGCGATGTAGGTAACAGGACACTCTGGAAGCCAGGTGAAGGGGCCACACTAATAGCACCAAGAAATATAGACATTCATGAAAACTTAAACTCATTTGTACATCAAAAGATACTATCAACAAAGTCAAAAGTCAACCCACAAAACAAGAGAAAATATTTACTGATGTATTGTCATGCGGTGTCTCTGGTCGAGCTCCCCACACAAGAACACAGGATATGGTGAGGCCAAAAAGGAGCACCAATGGAGCCACAGATAGGGGAGTCACACCACTACATTCTCGATGGAGGCTGGTGGAGACACAAAAGCAAACATCCACCAGTACCCCAGCGAGGGGTCTTCCTGCACCCCAGTCTTGCTGGTGGCTGGGCGAGACACAGGAAGTAGGATCCACATGCTCTGCAATCCACCATCCACTTCTATGCCTTAGTGTAACCACGGCAGTTATATTAGTGGTGAATGGCTAACTGGTAACAGCTGCTGGCCATCTGATCACAGCTGATGGCCATCTACTACCCAAGCCAGCACCTTTCCATGTGAGGTCGAGAGCCTGGAAACTGTTCTCTGGGACTCTGTCCCCACACTCCACCCCTCCAAGTTCTCACCTAACACCCTAAGCAACCAGTATATTTTGTGAGGGGCTCTGAGTCAGGAATTCAGCTCATAAGAAAAAGTGTCAGTCCAGTTCAAGTAATGTCCCAGGGGGTGTCCCTCGATGTCCACCTACTTTCTGGGCACAGCCAGGGTTTCTCAGGGTACCACCAGTCTTTCTGGGCAGAGCCAGACTTCCTAGGCATAGCCAGGATTCTCAGGGTACCACCAGTCTTTCTGGACACAGCCAGGGTTCTCAGGGTACAGCCAGGATTTCTCAGGGTACCATGCTGGAACAATAGTGGCTCACAGCCAAGGTGCTTACATATTCTCGACGGTAGCTGGTCGAGACACAAAAGCAAACACCCACCAATACCCCAACAAGGGGTCTTCCTGCACCCCCATCTCGCTGGCGGCGGGCAAGACACAAGAAGTAGGATCAACACGATCTGCAATACATCGTCTGCTTCTCTTCCAACCAACCCACCTCCTAGCGTAGCCACGGCAGTTATATTAGTGGCTAATGGCTAACCCCGGTAACAGCTGATGGCCATCTACTGCCCGAGCCAGCACCTTTCCATGTGAGGTCCAGAGCCTGGAAACTGCTCTCTGGGACTCTGTCCCCACATATGTTCTGATAGAGATTAGTATATCTGATAAAGGGTTAATATCAAGAATATACTATAGAGAACTCCTAAAACTCAACAACAAATAAACCAGTTCAAAAATCAGCAAAGGACTTCAATAGATATTTCTCAAAAAAAAAAAAAAAAAGACACAAATGGTCAATAAGCACATGAAAAGGTGCTCAACATCACTAATCATCAGGGAAATGCATATCAAAACTATAATAATATACCACCTCACATCCATTAGGATGGCTGCTATTAAAAAAAGAAGAGAAAAACAGAAAATCACAGGTGTTGGCAAAGATTTTGAAGAAACTGGAATCCTGTGAACTATTGGTAGGAATGTAAAAATGGTACGACCACTGGGGAAAACCATACGGTGGTTCCTCAAAAAATTAAAAATGGAATTACCATATGATCTGGGAATTCTATTTCTGGTTATATATCCAAAAGTATTGAAAGCAGGGTCTTGAAAATCTATTTGTACACTTGTGTCCATAGTAGCATTATTCACAATAGATAAAACATGGAAGCAACCCATGTGTCCATGGATGGATCAATGAATAAGCAAATCATGGTATGCATCCATATATTGGAATATCATTCAGCCTTAAAAAGGAAGAAAATTCTGCAGCATGCTACAGCATGGATGCACCTTGAGGACATTATGCTAAGTGAAATAAGCCAGTCACAAAAAGATAAGTGATTCCACTTATGTGAGGTATTTAAAGTAGTTAAACTCGTAGAGACAGAAAATAGAAGGGTGATTGTCAAGGGTTGGGGGGAGGGGTAGTGGTTTAATGGGTACCAAGTTTCGTTGGACAAGATGAAAAAGTTCTAGAGCTGGATGGTGATGATAGTTGCGCAACAATATGAATGTACTTTATACACTGAACTGTATTGTACACTTGAAAATGGTTAAGACAGTAAATTTTATGTAATGTGTATTTTACCACAATAAACAAAAATGAAGTGAAAGAACTCGGAGTAAAGTGTAACTCCAAAGCCAGCCAGGCTGAAATGAGAACGTTTCTTTGAGGCAGGGACAGGACAGAGGCAACAGAGAAAGCAGCACCATGAGGAGCTGAGTGTCCATGAGGGTAGAGCCGGCCTCTGTCACCAGGCCTTGCTATATTCTGGAAGTGTCACTTCCTCGCTCAAGGACTCACTTTCCTCCTCTGTCTGGTGGGATTAATAAAACCTGCTCTGCCAATCCCATAGGAAACTGTGTGTGCAAAGGGCTTGGGGAAGATTAAATCGTGAGCATGTGGCATTTGAGACAGACGATAACAGTTAAAAGCCACCGTCGGGAATCTGGTGGAAATCGTTGGATTTAAACCCCTAAGTAAAGAAAGGGGTTCATGAAGAGCTCTATGAATCAGAAGCAGAAAAGGTGAGGCTCTTCCCTTTCCCCAGAAGGCTCTACTATGAGGGTCACCTTGTCCATCCCTCTACCCTCCAGGCCGGTCCTTCTCAGCAAGCCCCTCTGAGCCCCTGCCCTGTCCCCCAGGAGACTCCCAGGCTGCAGAAAGGCCACAGACACTTGTAGCCACAGAACCCAAGGCAGTGACAGACAATCCAGCCTGGCTGAGTTCAGGGCACTAATTCTCACGGGGCATTGCGGGTGGGTGCGGGTGGATGGGTAAATCTCAAAAGCTTTCTGGAGGCCTAGCCGAGGCGCCAGTCTGCTGGGGAAATAGGAGGGCCACAGCCCATCACCCACGGTGGCAGAAAGCACAGAACTTTGACGCAATACAGACCAGGGCTCGAGTCCCGCTCTGCCCCTTGCTCTGGGTGTAATCTTGAGCAGTTACATAAGCTCTCTGCTTCCACTCTGACAAAAATGGGAGTGAAATCTGTCCCCTTCTCCAGGGCTGTTATACTAAGGGGTACAAGCGAATCTAGATACTATCCCCAGGGCCCAACAAAGGGTCGCTCTTCTTATCATCATTACTTATTACTCTGTCCCTCCAGGCTGGGCAGTGGGACAGAGATGGAGCACAGAAGAAGGACGAGGGGTTGCTGGGCTGTGATGGGGTGACACGGAGGCACCTTCCAAGTCTGTGGGACATGAGTGTGTCAGGGGGATGGAGGGAGGGGCTTCAGGAACCGGCCCAGCCAAGGCCTGCTCTCCTGAGGTCCCTAGACACGCTCTGCCCTCTCATTTGGCTAAGAGACCGCCCCCTCTCTTCACCCCCCTCCACAGACACACACACACACACACACACACACACACACACACACACACCCCTCTACTATGGGAATCCTAAGCCTGGCATGGTTTTTCCTCTCCCAAACTGCTCTTCTGCCAGAACGGGGGGGCAGCTCCCTGGACTTTACCCTCCCTTTTGGGCGCACAAGTTCCCTGGGCTGTTTGGCTTTAAAGACACAGGTCTCTCCTCACAGCCCAACACCAGCCAAGAGAGGAAGCAGCCCCTGAGAGGATGGATTCAAAAGAGCCACCATCCTCCTCAGATCTCTTCCCAGTCCTGCCTGGGGCCACCCCTCTGTCACCACCTCCCATCCACTCTCACACACAATGACATCTGGGTCTATGAGCAACCCAACAGGTAATCATTAATCCCAGAGAGAGGTGCTGGCCCTTTAAGGCTGCCCTGGGAAGAGATGACAAAATCACCCCACTGGACTTTGTGCCCTGAGGCTGCTGGGGAAAACAAGGCCAGGAGCTGTGTGGGAGCCTATCCAGACAGGCTCCTGGGCCGGAAAGTCCAGCCCGGAGAGAACCTTCTTCTAGCCCCTTCCCACTCTATCCCTCTGATAGGCTTGCCCTGCCCATGATGAATGGACGCTGCCGTGCATGCAGGTCTCCAGGAGTCATATTCTCTCAGATGGGCATTCTTCTGCCTGAATTGTGAGGCTTCGTTCATACCCCACCTCCTTCCAACAGGTGTCTTAGCCTGGGCCATCCTTTCAATGCTCATCTGTCACTGTGTAAGAAGGGGACCCCTAATAAGGAGCACCCCTTTGTGCCTAGCACCCAGCCCAGAGCCCAGGGTACTAGCCCAGCAAAGTACCGGCAAAGACCACAGGGGAGGTCTATGGGAGAAAGCAGGGCCTCAGGAGTGTCTCTGCCTGTCTGTGAGCCCAGCATGTCTGCCTGCAGGCGATGGGCCCTCTCCTTGCCAGCCGTTGTCTGTGGCTCTGCAGCGCTTGGTGACAATGATGGAGCAAGGAGTGCTGCTGACACAGGGGATTGCCTTCACCCTGCTTCCTGTGACCAGGACCACAAGAGGTCACAGGCATATCTTGGGCTAACAGAGCTCTCTTAAATGGCTTACACCAAATGAATGGCTGTGAAAGATACTTTCAAGTGCCTCAGGTGCCAGCTCCTCGGGGAAGCTTTCGCTGACTGTCCCAACATTTGGCTCCAGCACTGAGGACGGCTCTGGTAAATATCTCACCTCCCTGAATGGATTGTACTTCCTTGAGGTCAGGAACCGTATCACCTCTGACTCTGAGACAGAGCTTGCACCGTGCCTGCCACGTTGAAGACCTGGGCAAACATCTTTTGACGGACTGAATGAATGCTAGCCGTTTTTAAAATATCAGCAATGCACATAGAAGGAAGCTCAAGTCTGAGTGACGAGGTGCAGGTTGGGCCAGGACAGATCCAAGCTCTTTCACCAAAAAGCTGGGTGACCTGGAGAAATAACCTGACCTTCCTGGGCCCCCATTGGCCCAGATCCCACAGGCCAGTTAGTTGGTGAGTATCAATATTAGGGACCTGCTATACGCAGGACACTGTGGTGGGGGTGGTCAGAGGGCCACGTGAGAGAATGAGAAACAGGGCTTCTGCCTTTGCAGTGCTCACTTGTGGTTGAACGCACCCATCTGAAATCGTCTGAGAGCAACAGCAAGGAGAAATCAGGAGACGACCGACAGACCAAAGGTAGGGATGAGACGATGATAAGAACAGGGTAGAAGGAATCCCAGAAGACTTCCCAGAAGAGGTGAGTTCTGAACTACAGACCCAGGACATTAGTCTCATTTGTCCATCCATCCATCCATTGAAACAGACATTGTTAAATGCCAGGCCCTGAGACTATAATAGTAAATAAACAGCCCTTCCCTTGAGGAGCTTGCCGCCTCGCTGGAAAGCCAGCATCTAAATTCAGGTGACCATAGGGTCCGAAATGTGACCTAACAAATCTATAGACCACGTACCAGAAACTGGAGGAGTGGGGAGACTCTTGGGAGGGTCAGTCTTGAAGAAATCACCACCAACATCAGCCCACGGATCTGAGCTTCTAAGGGAGCAGGAGATACAGATAATGGAAGGGGAAGGCAATAGGTACCTGACAGGTAAACAAGGTTAGTGAGGACCTGTTGTTTCTCCACGTTCTTGGTGACCTCACCTTTGACCAACAATTTCCTGGCACTGGCTCAGACTGCCAAGGGGGGCAGAGGGGGAGGAAGAGGAGGGTAAACAGCAGGTGAGGCCAAAGGTGGCCCTGGAAGGCAAGGGGCACATTCCGAAAATCTCCCTCGCCTGAGGCCTGCAGTGGAGCCCAAAGTCCGATAGCAAGCTAACGCACACCTGCATTCCAGTCATCCAAAGAGGCTATAAATACCTGAGAACCCACCAGAAAGGATGCTTAGGGCCGCCTGGGAATTCCTTCCTTCCTCCACTCCACAGCCCCAGCTCTCCAGCTCCCCGCATGCCCCCTTCTCCAGGAAGCCTTCTGGATTTGCTGGAAGAAGCTGAGGATTTCCACCTGGGCAATGGACTCATCCTCCCACCTCTTCCTCTTCTCCTTTGTCTTCACTCACCTTGGCCCAGACCAGCCTGTGAGGGGAAAATTGTCGAAGCCTCACTGTGTGGGACCCTGATGGGTAGAACAAGGGAAGCCCTGGAATTTCTCAGCGAGCAACCGGGCTTCGGGCCCATTCTGCCAATCGCAGGCTGTGTGACCTTGGGCAAGTCACCAAACCTTGGTTTTATCATCTGGAAAAACGGGGGTGGGTGGGGGGGGGCTGTACTGACAGGAGACACTTTCACAGGCTTTTGGAAAGAGTAAATGAGATCATGTACATGAAATAAAACAAGGCATTAATATTCTCAATGCGGAATGCTACTAGAGATCATTCAAACTTCTAATTTTACTGATGAGGAAACTGACGTCGAGAAAAGACATGAAAAAAATGAGGGGGATGCGTACTCTGTCCTTCTGTCACTCATCTTCTTAGTTGAGCTTGGCCTTCTAAATATGGGTTCCTAAACATTAGGGGCCATAGCTCCCTTGGGGAAAGCAATGAAAAAAAGGACTTCCTCTCCCTAAAATACATATCCCCAAGTCTGTGCAGGCAGTTTCAGGGGGTTCAATGTCCCAGTTTGGAGACCCTTGCTCTATGACAGAGCAGAAAAAGAAAGAGGCTGTCACAATCCTCAGATCATGTTTCCCATGGTCACAATCCTAGGGAAGCAAGAAATGACAAAGGACAAATCCTGAACCTTGAAGATCAAACCTCACCCAAAGTGTCCCCCAAAGCCATTCCTCAAGGCTTTAGAAGGAAAGCCCCCCCTCCAATCACCCTCTCCCTTTCCGCCACCTATAACTTCTCAATCCACTAAAACTCTCTGAACTGGTTAATTCCATCCCGATCCTTGAAAGTCAAAAAGAATCTTAGAGAACATCTGCACATTCCTCTTTCCAGATGAGGAATATAAACCACAAAATGTGGTTTATATACGGATTTGCTTGAAGTGACCAGATAATCAGTACAGGAGCCAGGCTGTATTAACCAACTCAGTCCCAAGACCTACTATGTGTTCTGTGCCCCGCTGGCAGGGGTGGGCTGCCAAGAATTGATAAGCAGTCACTTAAATGGCCAAACAAGCCTTAAATCCTTGGAATGAGAGTACAAACAGGTTACCAAGCTCCTGACTGCTCAAGAGAGGTTGCAAAATTTCTGGGAGGTCAGCAAAGGCAGAGTTGGAGCATTCATTCATTCATTTATTCATTCAACAAATATGTCCTGAACCCCAAGCACTAGACATGGGCAGACAGTAGTAAATCACCCAGACAAGGTTCCTGCCCTCCTGGAATCTTAGAAAGAGAGAAAACCAGTAAACAAGTTAATAAATAAAATTAATTTAGCTAGAGATAAATACTATGCAAAAAAATAAACAGGGTGATATTTGAACAGCGTGGTGATGTAATTGATATCGTGGAGGGGAGAGGTGTTCAAGGAAGGCCTCTTGGAGGAGGTGACATTTGAGCTCATTCCTGAAAGGTAAGGAGGAGGCATCCATGCAAATGTGTGAAGCCAGAATGTTCCAGAAGGAGGAAAGAGCAAGGGCAAAGTCCCTAAAGCAGACATGAAACTGATATGTTCGGGAACAAAAATATCAGTGTGTGCAGGGGGTGAGAGGAGCCCTCAGGGTGGAAGAAGCGGTCAGGAGACAGGTGAGGAGGGCAGGCTTTATGCTGCCTGCAGGGAGGCTTTAAACAGAGGCAACACGATCTAGCCATCGCGGTGTCATTGTCATGTTGTCTTTGTACCAAAGCTTATCTTGGCTGCTGGGAGGGGCAAGAATTGGAGGGGCTGGAGGGAAGCAAGGAAGCCACGGAGGTCGGGCCAGAGCGTGGGAAGAGGGGAGTAACGGGTGGAAATATTTTTGAAGTAGAACAGACCCTGGGGTTGCTGATGGATTTGGATGGGGGGATAAAGCCAAAGTGCTGATCCAATACGAACGCCAGGCTTCGGGCCTGAGCCACCACAGGGTGGTACCATTTACAGGTATAGGAAAGTAACAGCTTAGGAGGGAAGCCACGGGTTAGCAGTTGTGTATGAGGAAAAAAGCTCACTGTCCTTTGCCCACAAAACCTGTTCCGTGTGAATGTGCTGTATAACAAACAGTGTGTCCATATCACAGCAAAAGATAGAGCCTTTGCAAGAATTCAAAGGAGGTTGTGACAGAGGATGGGGGTGCAGAGGCCAGGCTCTGAAAATGTCCAAAATGTCCAGCCGTGTCTCAATCATGAATAGAATTTCAAAATTGCTTTCCTTCTGGGTTTTCCACACCGTGCAGCAGGTGGCCAGGCCTCTCCCTCCGGGCAAAGGCGAGAGTGTCTGGGCTGCGCCTGCGGCTGGCGGGAAGGCCTCATACGGTTCTTTGACTCTTGCTCACTCTCTTATTCCATTTCCACGTTGTGTGAACCAACAGTGATCATTGATTTTGACGTGGTTCTTTTTTTATAAGTCAAGAGTTCCTTTTTATTGGAAAGAAGTATCAGCTGGAATCACATATAAAACCATACTCTCAGTGCCACATATGAGGGAAACAGGGATATTAGAGCAGGACCCTCCTGGGTTACAGGACGACACTAACCACCTCCCCTGTACCTGTCGATGCAAACCGCAGAGGGAGGCCCGCCCCGCAAATTCCCTCCTCTAAGTATTCTGGTTGGGTAACCCAGCCTCTCTTCTTTCCACTCTATATCCTGTGAAGCCCCCAAACCCAGCCCTTGGGGCCTTGACCACCCCTGTCTCAGGCCCAGTCTCAGCCCTGCCTCTTTCCTGGGCCTCTGCTGACCTCTGCCACATCCTTCTTCTTTCTCCTCCATCCCAGTCCCTCCACGTGGTCCTTCTTTACTTCTGACTGAAGATGGCAGATGTTTTCCCTCCTGTGCTAGTCTAGCATCAGACAACCTCCTCCAGGAAGTCCCCGTGGGTGAGCTTGATGCCACCATCAACCTGACAGTACAGTTTCCAGCCTTCCTTCCCTCTCTGCTCTGTACGCTGATGTGTGGTCATCCTGGAATGTGTGTGTGTGTGTGTGTGTGTGAGTAAAACAGGCCTGGAAGAACACATCTCCTGCTCAGACGGGGGATCTTAAGGGGCTTTGAAGTGACCAGTGGACACCCTCCCACCCTATTTCTCACAAACGTTCCCTTGATGGGTCTGTTCCTTGTAGCTGTCTTGCCTTCCTACTCTCCCAGGTCTCTGCCTCAGGCCCCTGCCCTCCAACCGACAAATAAATATTTACTGGGGGCCTACTCTGTGCTAGACAGGTGCTGGGAGCACACCAGTAAACACATAGGCAAGGCCCCAGCCCTCACAGAACTGTTATTCTGAATGGGGAGTCAGATTATAACCAGGTAGGTGGATGCATGGGTGGGGAGTAGGTAAATAGTAGAGGCAGAGAGAGAGAGAAAAGATGTCTCCAACAGTGATAGGTGCTATTCACTCACTCAACAAACTGAGTACCTACTATGTGTTGCATGCTTACGATACATCGGTGAACAAAACAGACAAAGAGACCTGCCCTTGTGGAACTTAAATTCTACTGCCAGGAGAGAGAGACAATACAAAACGCACATAATGAATAAATGCATTTTGTAAGTGACATTAGAAAGTGATTGATGTTTAGGAAAAAAAGATAGATCAGGGTAAGAGAGATGAGAGTGTGGGAAGAATATTGCCATTTTAAGTAGAATGCTCAGGGTCGGCCTCATTAAGAAAGTCATGTCTGACCAAACACTTGGAGAAAGTGAGCGGGTCAGTTCTGCAGATATCTGGAAGAACATTCCAGGCAGAGGAGAAAGGCTATGCAAAGGCCCTGGGGCAGGAGCATACCTGATATGTATAAAGAGCAGCAAGGAGACCAGTGGGGTTAACACAGTGAGAAGGACAGGAGCTGGAGATAAAGTCAAAGAGCCAGCCGGATTGGGAAAGGATCATGAAGGATCTTGAAAGCCATTGTGAGGAGTTGGGCATTTTTAACATGAGGAAAATGAGCCATTGCAGGGAGCTGAGCAAAAATTGACATGATGTGACCCACCTTTCCCGGATTAAGGGATGTAATGGATAGAAAGTGATGGGGGAGGAGGTAACTACTTTAGGTAATGGGGTCGCTCTGAGAAGGAGCATCTAAGCTGGAGGCTGAGGGACAGAGGCTGGACACCCACGCTTCCTCCCCTCCTTTTCCTCAATCTATCAACCAGAGACATGCCTTCTGCTGTCTAAGGACACCTCTCTCTCCTCCCCTCTAATCTCCTTTCTGCCCCTTCATCCTCTTTCCCTCCCTCCCTCTCTCCTCCCACCCCCTTACTGACCCTCCCTCTCTCCTCATCTCCTTCCCCTCACCTCTTTTCACATTAGCCTGACCCCATGGAGATGAGGGCCTCTCCCCTCCCATGGTTCTTAGAAAACAGCTGTAGAAAGCCGAAGGAAACACTGCGGCAGGCTGTTGGCAGGAGGGAGGGCGCTGGATTACAGTGTCCGGTCCTGGCTGCTCAGCCTGTAATCAGCAGGGTATTTCAGGTGGACGGGGACCCTGGGGCATGACCTCCCAGGCCAGGACTTCGTTGCCTCAGCCCACCCCTGCCTGGTTCCCCACCTCAAGTACAGGGGCGAGCGAGAGGACATCTTCTAGGCCTTGCCCTCAGCCCAGCCCTCAAGCCTTGATGGGAGAAAAGCTAAAAGGAACCCCCAAACTTTCAAACACAACCCCTCATAGTACAGAGGGTGGGGCTGAGGCGCTGAGAGGAAACAGTGCAGCTCCAGGTCACATCGTGAGATTCAAACCCAGGACACTGTCCGTGTCCCAGGACCGTCTCATCCTGCAGCCCAGGTCTTGAGGTCACGCAGCGGATCAAGGTTTTGGCGCTTCCTGCTTCCGGCAAAGACCATGGTCAGACACTGTGCTCTTAGGGCAGGGCGGCAAGCCGCTGGACGCTGGCTCTAAAGGGCCGGGAAACTCTTGTCCATTGAGAACCCTCACTCCGCACCTGTCGGGGTGTGGAAATGGCTCAGCACAGGCCCTCCTTGTCCCGCTGGAGGACTGCTCAAAGCTACGGGAGGAAAGAAAAGCCGGAGGGCTCGGTCTCCTTCTCAGCCCTGTCACAGGGGCCCAGGCTCCAAGGCTGTGAATAGGAGCCTTCCTGTCCTCTAGGAAAGGAGACTCGCAGTGTCAGCCTCCTGGGTCACCTGTCTGTCCAGAAACAGACTCAGTTCTTAGCTGTCACATGCCACGCATGGCGGTGGCCTCCAGCACCTGAGTCATCTGTGACTCATTGCCCTCTGCCCTTGGTCCTAAGAGGGTTGGGCTGGGTGGACTTGCCATGGGGATAGAACAAGACCTGTCTGGTATCCCTGGTATAGCCAGTCCCTCCCCCTCCACTCTGCACCAAGACTAATAGCCAGACCCCTCACAGAGCACACTTATGTCAACAAACAGAGGATCGAGAGTGGCTTGTACCAGATTCCTACTTTCCCTCTCTCTCTCTCCCTCTCTCTCTCTCTCTCTCTCTCTCTCTCTCTCTCTCTCTCTCTCTCCCTCTCTCTCTCTCTGTCTCTGTAGGAGCCTTCACACATGGGCTGCGTGGTCCCACATCCCCTAGAGTCTCCGTCTAGCCCAGAGTACGAGTCTGGGTGTTGGCTCTGCTGTTACCTCCTGTGTGACCTCGGGAAGAGGTCCTCCCCTGGGTCTCAGTTTCCTCCTCGGATCCAGGACTCACAGATCTCCAGGATCCTTTGTAGCCCTTAATGTAAGGAGGGACTTGAATGCAGTGACATGTGGTCAGTCAGGGAAGGGAGAGCTAGGAGGGTGATGGTGGGCACGGCATGGGGGCGGGGGAGGACTCCTTCCTGGGACACTCCAGATCATGCCACACCTAAGGCCACAGGCTAGCCCTGCAGGGGAAGGGATAGTAGTGCCCTGGAGATTCTTCCCCAAACCAGCCTGCTTGGGGCCTCTAGGGGAAGGGCCAAGGAGGTGGATTTCCACAGGGCTCCCCCACCCCCCAGACCAGGGCTCCCTGAGGGCAGGGTTGTGTCTCCCTGTCAGACTAGTGGCCCCGAGGGCAGGGCTGTTCTCGCCCTCTAACTGAGAGCCCTACAGGTCAAGCGCTTTTGGTTCTCACTTTTTTTTCCAAACCAAAAATCAAAATTTCCCCTTCCCGAGTGAGCCTGACCCCACTTCAGGGCCAGTTCCTCTTTCTGCCTGTTTTACCCTATGTGATTTGGACCCCAGGATCACGGCGCCCACAGAGAGAGAGGGAAGCAGTGCTGTAACTTTCCAAATAGCAATCTACCAGGTCTTTCCCACCTTCTACCTGTTTTACACTCAAACCCCCCCGGGAATGTGGGTCACACCTGTATCTTACTCCCCAGAGAAAAGACAGGGCAGTGAGTTTCAAAAAGCCAGAGATTTGTCAAGTCACACAGCAAAGGGCCCCCAGCCCCTCCCCCTCTCTCTGTCATGTCTACCCCCCTAGCCCCCACAACTCCTGAAGAGGGTCCCCATCCCCCAGGAAGGGGTTAATGAGCATCAGCCCGAGCAGGGTGGAGGGCAGTTGGGAAAGCTAGGGAGGGAGCAATGTTTCTCCACTTGGCCAGAGCTTTGGTTTCCCAATATCCTGCTACTGTGGAGCAGAGAGAGGCAGCCAGGGGGTCTGGCCACCACCGGGCTGAGGATCGCAGCACCTTCTGTGGGGTGGCCGGGGAACCAGACTAGCCCCTGAGGCTCTCAGCTGGGAGGGACCTGGCCTCTGGACGTGTGGGGAGCGAGAGGAGGTTGGGGGGTGTCCCAGACCCACAGAAGCAGGGCACTAAGATAAGGCCTGGGAGAGCAAAGAAGAGACTCGAAGAGGGGGCTGCTGGCAGGCCTGACATGAGGTGAAGGACCACATACCCACTTCCGGGTCTCCAGTTGCCCCGGCCACTCTTCTGTCACAGCTTCTAAGATACTGTCTTCTTGACGTTTTTGTTTCACCATAACCCATGTGAAATATTCTACCCTGTGACCCCTGAACACATAGGCGCACACACATCCTGCAAGAATTTCAAGAAACAATGCTTACCCTTACTACCCACAAGCCTCTCTGAATATTTTCTACCCTATTTTCTTTCATAGTTAAAAAAAAGTACAATGTTGGTGGCAAACCACAAAACTGACTTCACGACCCACGGAGAGGTCATAATTTGCCGTTGGGAAAATACTGCTCCTAGGTCAGCAGGCTAGATGCATTGCCATTGTACAGATGGGGACACTGAGGCCCAGAGAGGAGCCAGAGCCTGCCCAGAGTCGCAGGGCTGGTCATTGACAGAGCTCAGGTGGCTCTTATGGAAGAATTTCCACTGTAAGTGTCCAGAGCCCGGGGGCTTTCTTGAGATAGCTGCCTACAAAAACAAAGCTGGGGGAGATTACCCCTGGCTGACGTCAGAAAAGATGAAATGAATGTTTGCTGACCAGCAGGCTCTCCCAGCTCTCACAGCACATATTGAGCCTATGGAAAAGGTCAGGCCTGGGGGTCAGCATCCAGTTCCTCTAGAGAATGGTCCCAGCGATGATGGAGAGGGGGAAAAGGAGCTTCCCAGTCTGAGGGGGGAGACACAAGGCCCCTACCGGGGGAAACCCTGCTTCTCTGCCCTCAGAGAGCTCCTAATGTGTTTCCCATCTCAGCTGCAGGCAGAAATTGAGGAAATCTCCAGAACAAGGGCCTGATCGCTATGTCTACTCTGGGAACTTCACTGGCAAAGCAGCAAGAAGCAGGGTAGGGGGGAGAGAAGCATCAAAGCCCCAAAAGGAAACATTTGAGAGGCAGGTCGAGCCACTCCCTCCAAGTATGGTTGCCAGATCAAGTACAGAATGCCCAGTTAAATTTGAATTTCAGATAAACGATGGGAAATTAACTGGATAAGCTTGTGTTTTTACTTGCTATATGTGTGGCACCCCATCCTCAGACCCAAAAGGGTCAGGCTGACCAGGGTGCCCTGAGACCCACATAGCACTAACAGACAGCAGGAGAAACTGGGGGTCTCCAGGTACCAGGTACTGATCAGGGGGACGAGGGAGGGGGCAGAATGCGAGTCCCTGGGACCCCCTCAGCTACCAGAAGGCAGTCTTCAGACTCCCAGACACCCCAGCTTGCGCAGCCACCTCCCCCCAACCCCAGGAAGTGTGGCTGGGATGCGGCCGGTGAGGAACAGCCTTTGGAGCGGGCATGTGGTGGTGATGGGCGAAAGAGTGAATGACCTCCTCTGCCCCGTCTCAGCAGCCACACCAGGCCAGTCAAGATAAGACAATCTTCGGGGGAACTTCCTGTTAGGCAAACACCAACGGCCGGGCCTGGCAAACCACTGGCATCTGGGGACAGTTTCTCTGAAGTCATGCGGCCTAGGGGAGGGTTTTACCAGCATTGAGCTGAGCTCTTCCCCGCACCCTCACGTCTCTTCTGTCCTCTTTCCTCCCTGCACCTTCCCCCCCCAACACACATATCCACAGTTTTGGCTTTTCATGAGGCACTGGAGTAGGGCAGTGCCAGAAGTGTGGCTGGGACGGCTGCAGCCAGAAGGAAAAGGGGTGATCCCACTGGCCTCACCAGGAGGGCATTCCCTGAGTTCTCATAGCTTTTGTGGGTAAAAACATTCCCTTCCCCAGGGCCAGGAGGGGCGCTAAGTGCCTGCACCTCGTTACTAAGAGGAAAGGAAAAGTTGTTGCTCTCTTGCCTTGTGGGTTTCTACACTGGCTCTTTTCACATTCCACACCAACCAAGGGAATAAACTATCTAAAATGTTGAACCTATTTTGGGTTCTGTAGATCAGCCTCAAGGAAGCAAGCCCAGAGTTGCTCTCTATCTGCAGGAGGCACCAAGGCTGATGAGACGGAATCTGTCCCTGCCCTTGGGGACCTTGACAGAGTGACAGGACTAACATTCATCCATTCATTTAACAAGTACTATCTTGATTGAGCCCCTCTTAAGTGGCAATACTTTACGTTCATTATCTAATTTAATACACATTCACACCTGGAAACAATGAGACCAAGAGAGGTCAAGCAACTAGCCCAGGGTCACAGAGCCAGAAAACTACTGCTGTCAAAAGTACAGCCCAGCGTTTGACCCCAAATCCTCTTTCCGCCACCCCGTGCCCAGTCACAACTGCAACAAGAGCTGACCTTGCAGGGGCACTGCACTTAATACTCGCCAGTCACTACCTTAAGCCCACCCACATTTCTCTGAGCCTCAGATATCATGGTACCTGTTTGACAGATGACATCAGAGACTCGAAAGGATAATTTTGTCCCAAGACTCTGTTTAGAAGCTGTCAGGGTTGGGGCTGCGTTTTGGGTTTGGGTTTTGGACATCAGGCACCCAGAATCAGCAGCTGGGATTTGAACCCAGGCAGTCAGGCTGCAATGGGCCAGAAGTGACCCAGTGTTATCAGTTCTGTGGCTGCCAGATAAAGGGTTCTATTAATAGCCACGAGGTGTTTATTGCTGAACACAGCAGCTCCCGGAGGGCAGCTTGGGGTCATGGGACTACAGCCATGTTAGTCCCCTGCCCCCCCAGCCCCCTGGGGGCTAGTCCTGAGAAGCTAGATCCCTCCGCTGGGCCTCACAGCCCCCACCCCAGGAACCCTTACCCAACCAGGCGGCCGCCCCGTGACTGGGAGTGTGACCCCTGTCACACTTGTGTATGCGCGGGCGCGAGCCTGTGTGGATACGCTCGTGCGGAAGAAGGCCTGTGGCCTGGGATCGTGCTCTGGGTGAAAAGATGCTTCAAGTGTGCCTGCCTTCCCCCACAGCATCCAGCAGACGCTAAATCCAGGCCCAGCCATCCTCTCTGTCTCAAGCTGGATAGAGAGGAGCAAGGCTGAGGCAGCTTGGGAGGGAAGCACTGGGGAATGAAGCAGAGAGACCAGGGGTGGGGTGGAGATTCCTCTGGAAGCCAAAAGCGTACGGATATGCAAACACCCTCCCTAAAGATTTCTCCAGAAACTATCATCCTGCTGCCTCTCCAGGAGATGCCAGCTCCCAGCTCTCAGAGTCCCACGGAAGGCCTTTCTCTCCCCTGCCTCAGTCCCAGAAGTCCGTCCCCATACCACAAACCTTTCCCCCTGAAGATCCTGAATGACAGTTTAGTCTTGGGGGGCTTCTGAGATGGACGCTCCTGAGGGTCTCCCTTGTAGGCCCCTCAGATGTAAGCTGGGAACAATCTGAGGGCAGCTGTCCCAGGCAGCCCTGCCCAGGCTTCAAGATTTTCTGCCGGAGCCCAGCTGTGTGTATAAGGGTTGAACAAGGCCTCCTCTTTCACACGGAGACTCTCGGTGTTTTGGGGGGCCAGTGAGCGAAGATTGGCTTTGTGTTCTGGTTCATTCGCTCACTAATTCCACAAATACTCAGTGCACGCTCAGAACCACAGGGCCTCAGCCCCGACCAGTAGAGGCTCTCTCCACACCCTCCTTCCCTTTGGTCCAACCGCTCTTCTCCAGTCCTGGCTCCAGGGCTGAACCCGCCCTGACTTGCTTCACTCCTCAGAGGGAAAGTAAGGATATAGACTCGCAAAGATGGGTGTAAAACCCCGTCATGGTATGTCAGCTTAATAATGAAAAAGTGCGGAGGAAAACCACCCAGCCAAATTATCCTAAAGTGGGAGCTCAGAGAAGAACAAGCCTTGATGTGGAAAAAAACAGCATAGTTATAATGACCATTTTTGAGCACACCCTGCATACCAGCTACTGTACCACGTACTGTCTGTCACATGCCATCCCTTCATCCATCCTCTCAAGCTCACAATGCAGATATGACTGACCCTACTTTGGAGACCAGAAAGCTGAGGCTCAGAGAAGTAATTTGGCCAATGGCAGACCCAGGATTCCAACCAAGATCTTCCAGAAGTCTTGGTGGGGCTTAGGGTGGCCTAAACGGGGCTCTGCAGAGGCACCCAGCAGGATGTTTGAGGAGAGGTCCCTACAAGAGGGGGGCCTCACAGGCCATCTCCCCACTTCCAGTCCCAGGATGGCTGGATCAGCTGCACAAAGGGTGGAGACTAAGAACATGGTTTCCTTGCAGGGAGCCTGAGCAACTGATGAAAGGGGTTCTCAGGCCTCCTCTGCAGAGGAGACAGGAGGGGGCCCCAACAGGGGGGGCACGTGTTGGCATCTGCCCCATTTGGAGCCAGAGCCAGGGACCGTGGGGGGATATGTGGGGAAACATCAGGGTGCAGATTAGTGAGGCTCGCTTGTCTCCTGACAAATGGGGAGAGAAGCCCTGTGAGGACTAAATGTGCTGGGAGAAGAGGGAAGGACGGGGCTGCAGGCCCCGAAAGGGCTCATCAGGATCGATATCCGGTGATTCCAAACACCTACAACAGCCAAATGAAGGCAAAGGCTGCCTCCTGAGAACTGTTTTCATCCTAATCAACAAGGAAATGTCTGATGGCAGGGGTTCTGTCTCTTCCCTCTAACTAGAAACTGTGAGGGCGAGGGCCACCACCCACCTCAGGCTGGGAGCTCCCAGAGTCCCCAGCACTTATACCTCCTTCACGAACAGACTAGCCCCTCCACAGGCAAATGCAACCTTATCAAACCTGTTTCAGGTCTCCTGCCTCCCTTAGGTACCTGTGCCTGACGGGTCCTTTCCCTTTGAATCACTGCTCCTCTCAGTTCTAGCTCTTCCTGCTCCTGTCCTCTCCTCTACAGATGTCCAGCCAGGCCCTGTCTTTGCCTGCATTTTCCCTTTCCAGGCGGATTATAAATATTTACTGATTCCTTCGCTGCCCTCCCCCACCTCCGGTGTCCTGATGGATAAAGTCCTGTGGATGCAGCTGAGTTGTCTCCCTCCCAACAACTCCAAGACCAACCTGGTGGGGTCTCGCAAGGGTCATCTAAGCTATCCCCTGTCTCTAGGCTGCTGTAGGCTAACGTCACCTCTAATAACTGAGAGACCGTTCTATACCAGGGCATCGCACATAGGGCTGATATTCCATAAATGCTGGAGGACGGGAGGGAGGAAGGGAAGGGATGGGAAGGAGTCTCTAGCTTTTTCCTCCAACTCCCTTGTGCTTCTCTTTCTGCCAGTTCTTCTCGTCCTCTAGCCTCTCTCCCTCATGCTGTAGGTGAGGCCCACTTTCTCTTGGTGAGACTTCAATAAAACGGAGTTCCTGTCCTCACTCTAGAAATTTGGACAATATTTTGTCCTGCCAGAGTTCAGTCCTTGCACTGAATCTTCCCAACAGGACAGACCCTTGGTCTCTGATCCTTTTATAAATATGTCCTTCCGTCCTTGCACCTCCCTTTACCTTCCTGACAGCATCATGCATACCAGTAAAACCTTATGGATGGAAAGGGACAAAGGTACGAGCCCCAAGAGAGTGACCGTTTAGTTGGGTGGCTCCGTTATGATTGCTGTGTTACAACCAGCGCAAAACTTCACAGCTTGACACAACAACAACTCATACCTTTGTTCACAACTCTACATTTGGGCGGGGGATGGCTTCTTTCTATTTTGTGTGTTGTTGGTTAGAATGGCTCACCTGGGTTTGGAGAATCCAAACTGACCTCCCTCGCATGTCTTGTGAGTCAGCTTGGGGTGGTTGGAACAGCTGTGGCCTGCTTCTACCTGAGCCTCTCTCTACCTGGCTTCTTTCTCCAGCAGGGTGGTTGGACTTCCAGAATCACCAAGTTCTGTACGGATCCACTCAAACTCCTTGCGGGAGGGAGGAGAGAAGCCTGACAGGTTCTTTGGAGAATCAAGTACCCCAAAGGCCTTTGGGGCTGTGACCAGAGGATGTCAGTCCCTAGGAAGAAGGGAAAGGGACTCGGTGGGCAGACCAGAGTTGAGAAGGAGCATTGTGAATCTCCAGAGAAAACGCTGCTCAGACCGGGGGAGGAAAGGGGGTGAGTCCCAGAGAGGGAAGATGAACTGGGACAGCTTGGCAGGCCCAATCACAGAGAACAAAGGCATTGGGCCTTGACTGAGTCTTCCCTGGGCCTTGAGCAGTCCTTTGGGAAGACTGCAGAGGTGCGTGAGCGGGACTTATACCATTGGGGAAGGCAGCATGTTCATTTTATCCTTCTTTTCTCCATAATCTATTTAAAGACTGTTTCTCTCTTCCAAGGCTACGTGTTGCAATCTCTTTCGTACTTAGGTTTCGGATCTTCCACTGACGAGCCTCAGCCCCTGGAGACATCTCTTGCCGTCCCTTGCCTTGCCTTACCACACTTGGGTAAGTCTGGATTTCAGCCCTGGGTTTGGCCACCACCACATCCTCCCCCTGTCCCACTTTTCTTCTGCCTGTTTGTATTCAGTCTAGACGACTCATTTTTATTTGTTGATGCTCTGCCCTAGCCTGGGGCAACCATGGTGTGATGGAAAGAGCACTAGAAGTGGAGTCAGGAAAGCTGGTTTAAATTCTAGCTTGGCCATGTACTGGCTGTATGTAAATGTTTGGGCAAGTTATTTACCCTCTCTGAGCCTCCTGCTTCTCCCCCGCCAAGCAGAAATAATGAGCCCCATCTCCAGGATTGCTAAAAGGAGGAGACAGAGCCTGGCACCCACGAAGAGGCCTTTGTCCCTAATCCCTACCGCTGATGCTGAGCCCTTCTCCTTGCCCAGCCATGCTCAAATCCCCACCTGTTAGCAAGCCCCTCCACCAACCCCTCTCACCAGTGCCAGCCCTCATCCACCTCTACAATCTTGGGGTGAAACCCTCAGTCACCAGGGTCTCAGTTTCAACAATGTCAGTCAATTCACAAATGTTTATCGAGCACGTACAATGTTCCAGGCACTGTTCTAGGAGCTGGAGAGACAACAATGAACAGACAAAAATCTCTATCCTCACATTGCTTGCATCCTAGTGGTGGGGGGAAAGGGTGAAGACAGACCAAAGGCGGAGTACATTTTGGAGCTACACTATCCAGAACGGTAGCCGCTAGCCACGTGCGTATATTGAGCATTGGAAATGCGGCTACCCCCAATTGAGAGGTGCAATAAGAACAAAATACACAACCGATTTGAAGATTTCGTTTAGAAGTTAAATCTTTCATTGATTTTTATATTGATTAGATGTTGGAATGATATTTTCGATATATTATTCCAAATTGATTGGAATCATATATTTTAGAAAATATATGATTCCAATCAATTTCACCTATTTCTTTTAACCTTTTAAAATCTGGCTCCTAGAAAACGTTCCCTTACATATGTGGCTCACGTTACAGTTCTGTTGGACAGCTCTGTTCTAGAGTATGTCAGAAGACGGTGTGTGCAGTGGGAAAAAAGAGGAGGTGCTGAAAAGGGCAGTGTGAGGAAGGAGTGCAGTGGTCAAGGTGGCCTCACTGAGAAGGGAACAAGACCTGAAGGTTAAGAGAGCCACACGTGCCATGTCTGGAGGAAGAGTACTCCAGGAAAAGGGAACAACCAACGCAAAGGTCCTGAGGACAGAGCATGCCTGCTGTTTGAGGAACAAAGAAGAAGCCAGTGTGGTTGGAGAGAGTGACCATTGTGGGGGGTGGGTCAGAAGTCACTGAGTCAGGGTGGTCGAGGCAGCCTGGATGGTGCAGGGCCTTGTAAGGCCATTGTAGAGACTTTGGCTTTTTCTCTGACTAAAACGGAGTCTCTAGCGGGTTTTGAGCCTAAAGGTGACATGATTGGGCTCACATTTTAGCATATTCACTCTGGCTGTTGTGTGAGAATCAACTAAACGGAGGAGGAGAATCCAGGAGGCCAATTGAGAGGCTCAAACACCCACTGGGGATGACAAGAGCCCTCATCTTACAGGGCATTTTTGTGTGGATTCATCATTAACCAATGTCAGAGCTGGCAGGTGGAAGGTGCTTGGAAAACCAGTGCTTACTTGACCAAAAGCTCCGTGAGGGCAGGGACCTTGCCTCCTGTCTTCCTCACAGTACAGCCTGGAGAGACAGGGGGCACCCTCCCCAATCACTCCCAGGAAGTCACCACCCCCTCGACACCTCCCCCTGGGGGACTGCAACAGCCTCCTGTTGGCCTCCCTGCCTCCTGCCTGCCACACTGCTGGGATGCTCCCTGTTTAAAACCCCTCAGCTGCTGTCATCTGACAGGTCGTAGGCTCTGGGCACTGGGGCGGCATTGCAGGCTCCCCACAAGCTAACTCTGCCTCTCTCTCCAGCCTCCACCCCTCACCCACTGCCTTCCTTAGTGCCCCCTCCATGCCTTTGCTCACACTATCCCTTCTGCCTGGGATGTCTGCTTCAACCCTTCCACGCTCCACCCAGCCCATCTATCTTCTTTAAGGGGCAGCCTAGAGGTAAGAGCCCTGCCCCCCCAGATTCTGCCACTCCCAATACATCCCCCACCCCCACGCAGGATCAGACGGCCCCATCATAGTTCACGTTTTCCTGTTTGGGGATGTGTAATTCTGTACCTCCTCACCAGATCCGTGAAGGGTGGAATGATGTCTTAGTTCTAACAGCATCCCTTGCCCTAGCGAGATGGCAGGCCCAATAAATACTGTCTGCAGCAATAAAAGAGAGGCTAGAGAAGTGGATTTGGAAGCATTGCTCATAAATGCCAAAGACCCAGACAGCTTCTACCTTCCCAAGGACTGCAGGAGAACAGTCCCCTCAGGGGCAGCCAGAGTTGTGGGTCTACCTTACAGGGGCTCAAGGAACTCCAGGACTCACTAAGTAAAACTAAATTACACCCTGGGGTCCAAGCCCCTGTGAGCAACCGCTTCCCACTCTCAGCCTGTTGTAGCCCACAGGGCCCTGTAGCCAAACCCGGCTCTCTCCTGTCCCCTGGGCAGCAAGGTCAGACACATGGCCTGTTCCTTCCTTGATCAAGGGACAGGGCCAGGATCACGTGATTCCTGAAGGCAGCACCACTCACCGCAGGGCCTTGGCTCCTATCTAAGGAGCTGTCTCTCCCTCCCCCATTTCCAGAGCACTCGCCCCCTCCCCGCAACCCCCAACCCCACCACACACACACTGTATCATGGAAGAGAATGGACAGGTTCCTCAGGACCAGCCCAGACAGAATGGAAGGACTCTGGGCCCCAGCACAGTGAGGTAGGGGGCCCCATATATAACACACCTGGGATCCCTTTTCCCAGACCTAAGATAAATGCCATATTTCCCAAGGGAAGAGGGAAAGGGGGCAGGAGGAAGTCTGGAACAAGGATTCAATGGAGAAGGAGAAACCAGGAGGAGCTTTGAGATCAGAATTAAATTCTTTAATACAAAATGCTTTTTAAGATATATCTGTATTTCTTTGTTGCTGTTTAAAAATAAATATGTACTACGGAATATCTCGAAAAACTGCACTAGGGACAAAGATGTGATGTTAATATCTTTCCCACCACAATTATTATGGATAAACAGTAGCACCAATAAATAAATGATAACAAATATTAAAATTAAAAAAGGAGAAAGATTTAGTATGTAGAATTCTCTATTTTTTCTGGTTTTGTTTTTACATATAAAAAACAGAATAGCAATGTCTATTTTATCAGAATCACATATATACATAAACATATATATATATATCTATATATATATATACACAAACACAAGTTGCCAAATATATATATAGTATGTAAATGTATATTGAAACCTTATTTCAAAGGAATGTGTGGTGGGGAGCCAGGGGAAAGGGTAGGGCAGAGCTGAGTGTTAGCAAAATTAAATATCTGTTCGGGACAAGCTGATGACCGTCACCGATCAGGGAGAGAGAGATTGGAAACATGAATTTTATACACAAAGACCAGTACAAATAAGAGAGAGCGAGAGAGAGCAAGAGAGAGATACATCTCATAAATAGTTGCAATTAAATATTAACCAAGAATACTGAAAAAACCCTACTCTTTAATTAAATTAACTGCTTTAATTTCTAATTAAAAAGAGATATTAAATAAGTACCGTATATAAAACACTTTCTCTTTTCTCTGCCTCCATGGTGGGCATGTGGATCCTGCCCTGTCTCTCTGTGCCGCGGGGAGGGTTGGGTTGGGGGACGGAGGGGGGTTAACCACTCACACACACAGAGCCAGGTCTCCTGGGGGGACAGAACTAGTGGTTTCAATGGTCTGAGGACATCAGGCCCTCCTGGGCTGCACCCAGGAAGGAGAATAGGGAAAGGACCAAGGCAGGAGGCCCTTCCCTCGGACGACGAGCTGTCACCGGGCTATCCGTCTTCCACCAATGTCTCTTTTGTCTTCTCCAAGACATCTGTCAGTGGCCTCCCGGGCTTCTCGGAAGCAGGTGAGAGTAGGTAAAGGCTGCCCAGGCTCCTAAATCTTCCAAGCAGTGCCTCTGGGAGCAAGATTCCCGTGCAGCATGTGGTGGGGATCCCCAAAGCACAGAAGTGTCCTGAGGCTCCCCAAACTCCTGTTGGGAGCTAGCATCCTCGTTCCCTGTACCTGTCGTCTGTCTTTCTGTCCATTTGACTTGGGGGAGAGGCTCAGAACCAGGGCTGGGTTTGTCGGTGTTCCCAAAAGCAGGCCAAATTTGCCCCCATGCCCTGGCCTTGCATGTTCCTAGGCAAAGGAGGGGACCCTGGCCTCCCTAAGAGGGTCAAAAAGATGATGCCAGAGTCTCTCCTCCCACCCTCTTCCCTGTCGGGATCTGGGTGGGAACATGTTCCTCCCAACTCGAGTCCACAGCAGTCAAATACATCCAGTGAAGACACCAATAACATTAGCAATGTTAATTTAAAAAAAGAATATATATATTTTATATATATAAAATATATATATTTATTTTTATATATATAATATATATATATGTGTATATATATATATATATATAAACGTTATGTATGTGGGTGGGTGTGTCTATAAGAATCCCAGAAATAAAACTCTCTAATCTTCCGGGCTCGGTGATTTAGCAGCAAGAAAAATAAAATAGCGATCCAATTCCAAGGGGGACCGTGCTTGGTCACCCGCCCGGGAATGCTTCTGCCGGAGTCTCGCCTTCCGGACCCAAAGTGCTTTGCGCAAGTCTCCTCTTCCTTCATTTCAGGTTTCTGGATTAAGGATTGTTCTGTCGATGTGATGGTGGTGTGGTGGCAGCGGCGTGCTTTTTCTATCAGTCATTCTGTAGCCATCTTTCCTGGTGAGAGGTTCCCGAAACCCTGAGGGAGGCTCCTTCCTCCAGCCGGGCTCACCGCCTTGGCTTGTCACATCTGCAGGGAACGGAAAACAGAGGCCAGGTGTCAGGGCCAGGTGAGGAGACCTGGTGGTGAGGTAGGCAGCTTGCCCTTCCTGGCAGCCAGAGTCCCTGCAGCAGACAGGTCCTGCCTCAGGGAGCCTTGGGGCGAGGGAGAAAGCCACCCCTGTCCGAGGGGCCCCCCCCACCCCCGGCCTGTCTGAGCTACTGTCTGAGGAGTAGCTATGCCCAGGGCTCCCAGTCTGCTCTCTAAAGCTTACAATCTTATTGAGACAAAACAAGAACATGAGGACATCTCATCACATGCAACAAATGAGTAAGTACTAAAGAACGGTCGCTACTTGACATTTTTAAGAGCTGATGGGTGATCAGAGTTGGACCAAGTTCATCAGGAAAGGGTCCCTGCCCTGAAAGAGGTGTTTCAGCTCAGTCTCTATGGGGCTGTTTTGGGGAAGCCAGGGGAAAGAGCACAGCCAGCTGAAGGCAAGGCACTGCCCCTGGGGAAGGGAGGCTCCCAAGGGAGGGGGAGCCAGCGGGGTCTGAGGCCCCAGGAAGGTGAGGGACACAGCTCCCTTCTCCATGCCCTCTCCCCAGCCTGGGCTACAAGCCTCATCCTTCTTGAGCTTACTGGCAGCAGCTGGCCCTGGGTCCCAGGCTGCCTTTCCTTCCTAATATGCTACTTAACTCAGGGCGGGGAGAGACAAATTGGTGGCTGTGCTACTCGCACAGAAGCAGAAGAGACTCCTAGAACTTTCTCATTATGCCCCTGGCCCTGGTCTTCTGTCTTTTACCCTCCCAACTGTGAGGGGAGGGTAAAGAGCAGACCCTGCCTTTCTGAGCAGGCCCTGCCCTTCTGAGACCGTGGGAATCGGGATTCTAAGCCTCCAGGTTGAGGTACTGAACTTCCCCATACGGCCAGGTCAGGGGTGGGGGAAGGTCTCTGGAAGTCGGGGTAACTTCAATTAGTTCCCAGGTTACCTCAGACATTCCCATCCCAGAGAGTCAGTCTCTCTGCAGAATCATCTCTATAGAAACCCTAAAATGGCAAGTCCCTTACGTCCCATGAAGCCTCTGGGGGGGATGGAGACCCCTCATCCAGCCCTGGAGTTAGGCCGAGACCCCACCCCAATTCTAGTCTACACTTCCTGTCTTCACATACTGCCAAAACAGACAGAGCCCCACACCAACACCCCAAGACCTGGTCAGCGTCCTCTGAACACTCACAAGCCACAGGAACATGGTGGGTGGGAAGAGGCAGCCACACTCCAAGGACTTGGTTAATGGAGCATCTGGACAAGCCAGGGGACACCCTGGCCCTGCCTGGGGGAATCCCCATACAAGCCCCTCCTCTCTGGGTAACACTTCTGCGGGCTCAGAGGCTCCCTGCCTTTGAGGACAGGCCAAGATGGCCCAGTGCTCCTGACCTCACTCCCTGAACTCCCTCTTATATTCACTCACACAATCGATACTTCCTTGGTCCCCACTGTGGACAAGGAACAGAGATACAGATGCCTTGGAGGTGAGAATGGGAGGGGTGGGTGTCACACAGGTGAATGAAAACCAGGCCCAGGGTATGAGAAGTTCAGTCTAATGGCCCCTCCCTCCACCCGTCCTGGGGGCATCTGGAAATATGTGGGCTATTTGAGGTCGTCACCATGACTACTAGGTGTTAAAGATATTTAGTGTCCCCAGATGTTACATCTCCTACCTGCCCTAAACCAACAACAGCCAAAGCCCATGCCCTCCAGAACCCCAGTCTGAGGAGGGACTCAACCCCTGCCCCCTGTGGAGAGACACTGAGGGATGAGCAGCCCAGTGGTGTAGACTTCAGAGGGCAAGGCCCCCAATAGAGTGTTTTCACTTTGTACATCGCAGCGTCCCCCACAACGGGAAGGGCCCTCAGTATTAGTAGCAAAGGTAGTCATCACAACATCAGGACCAACAGCCAACCACGAGCAGGACCACGGGACACAACACACAGCTTGCGTCCATACCACCATATTAGGCCACGCCAGTCTACCCACTCAGGCAACCAGGGCCACCTCTGAACGGGCCCTGCCAGGCCAGGCCAGCGCCCGCCACCCACCGCAGAGGCCTTGCGAGCCAAGAAGGTAGTAGTCACCAGGCAGGCAGCTAGAAGCCGAGCAAGCAGCTGGCCCCTCTCAGGTACGTTCGTGCGCACGCGCGTGTTCTCTCTCTCTCTCTCTCTCTCTCTCTCAATCTCTCAATCTCTCTCTCTCTCTCTCTCTCTCTCTCTCTCTCTCTCTCTCTCTCTCTATCTCTCTCTCTCTCTCTCTCTCTCTCTCTCTCTCTCTCAATCTCTCAATCTCTCTCTCTCTCTCTCTCTATCTCTCTCTCTCTCTCTCCACCTCTGTGTGAAGCCCCTCTCTGACTCGCTCACCCTCTGGAAACCAACCTGCAAGTACGTTCGTTTAACTCAAGCTGCCTCGCCTTGCAACGCGAGTCTGTGTTTTTGCAGGAACATTTACACGTCTGCGGATCTTGTACAAACAAATGCTTTCTCCGCTCTGAGCAAGGCCCACAGGGACTGCAAAAAGGCAAAAGGAAAGATATCTAAGCTAGAGCGTCAGCAGAGAGAGAGAAAAAAAACCCATGCAACATCCCCTAACGTGTGCACAGCGGCACCCCCACCCGGCTCGTGGGCCCCCACATCCTTCCACACCCTGGAAAGAACCAAGTGCTACAGCAGAAGACAGAGAGAGCGGCGGAAAGAGGCAGCAATGGCTAGGAAGCCTGCCCGCAGGAAGAGGCGGACACAGACGGGCAGAGAGTGCAAGGAAAGGGCTGCAGTAAGGGGCAACGTGGTTCCATGGGGACAAGTGCAAGTCTCAGGCCACAGGGCCCCAACAGCTACTGTCCCCAAAAGAGTACACCTTGACTCTTCACCTGATGGAGACGGCAATTGGGGGCCACCTTCTCCCTGTGCAAGGAGGGCTCGTGCCCAGGCTCTGCCACCAGAGGTGGGCTGAAATAGAGTGTGACAGCGGGCTGGGCCCAGAGGCAGTGTCCACAGGCCAGGCCACTGGCGGCCAAAGGGCCCCGAGCAGGGTCCACCACAGCCTCCAATCCAGAGGAAGCAGCTGCCCTACAGGGAGGCTTCTGTGTGTGTCATGGTTGGGCTGGACTAGGGGACTCCCCTCCAGAGGCCCTAAGTCCATAAGAGGGGCTGCCAAATGGTGCTTGAACCCACCCAACCTCCTCCTCCAGCAACAACAAGCTGCCTCAGGTCATTCAAGCCCCTTCCTCACACCTGGTCTGCCCTCCTCACCACCCTCAGCTTCCAGACAAGCGCAGAAGCCTAGAGCAGTGGAAGCCAGTTGGGTAAGCAGGTACCATTGGCGGGCACCTGTGCCAACATGGGCCCGTCACCAGTGCCCAGTGGGTGAGAGAAAGGTAGTGCCCAGCCAAGCCAGAGCCCCCTCCGTGATTCCTCTTGGCCCCCTCTGCCCACCCACCCAGCCCAACCTTGGACCAGCAACGCCGCCACCAAATCTACCCATTGGTGCCAATTAGTGGAGTGAGAGTGAGAGAGAGACACTGGGGCAGTGGGGAGGATGAGAGCCAGGGAGGGAGAAAGGGAGGGAGGGAGGAGGGTTAAGGGGTCCTATGGGCAGGAGTTAGATTGGGGGCCCTGGTTAGGCTCCAGGGAATGAGAGCAGCGGCACCACATACACGCTCCAGGATTTATACCGGGATTTCTTGCGCTTTCTTTTTTGCCCCTTTCCCTTGCCTCGAACTGATTTTCTGGAAAATAAAAAAACAGAGCCAGAGAGAGAGGGGGCAGGGGAGAGGAAAAGCAGCAGTGAGGAAGGCAGGATACAGGATACGCTCAGGGGACTGAAGGCAGGTGGGCTCCAGGAAAGAGCTTGCACACACGTGGGTTGGGGCAGCAGGCACTCGATGGCTCCTTCTTCTCACTTTGGCCACCCTGGGGCGGCAAACCCAGCCCCCAACAAGGCTTTGGGTAGAGAGCAGAGGTTGGGTGGAGGACACAGGCTCCAAAGGGCCCCATGCTCAATGGTGTCTCCTGGTCCCAGGCATGGGGCAAAGCACCATGTACAAGACTGACCCTGAAGGTCAGGGGGGCTATAAAAGGTAGGCCAGAGTTTGGGGATTCGGTCAGAGACCTGACATGATTGGGGGAACGGATGGCGGGTAAGGGTACCAAGGCTGTGCTTCTGTCTTCACCTCTAAATGCAATAACAAGGGGCCCTGCCTCTGCAAATATGAGAAAGCAGCTCCACTTGGGGGCTGGCACAAAACCAAGGGCAGTACATAGAAATCACCTGCCTGCCCAGCCATAACCTGAGTTGAGAGGTGGGGCTGGATGTCCTCAGAGCCCCAGGCAGGCTGGCAGGAGGGTGGGGTGGGCATTAAGGAGGCATGGAGAGGAGTGGCCTGGGCGGCACTTGGCAGGGAGCTCTCTCCCCAGCCTGTCAAAGCCTGCTGCACCATCTCACCAGACTCTCTTCGGAGCCCAGGCGAGCCCCCCACGATCCCTGTGGGCAAAGCAGGCATTTGGGGAATAGGCAAGGGGGGCAGGCTGAAGCCTGTCCACCTCAAGAGAACCAGTACTCTCCACACCTGCCAGGCCCAAGAGAACGCTCTTCAGAATGTCTGCCACAGGGGAAGAAAGAGAGGGCAAGGGATCAAGGTGAGAGGCAAGTCTGTTCCCTCTTGTTGGGAGAAAGTGCTGGAAGGAGGAAGGTCTTCACTCACACACACACACACACACACACACAGACGCCTTCCCCCTCTCCCTGTGTGTGTGTGTGTGTGTGTGTGTGTGTGTGTGTGTACAGGCACACACGCTTACTCTCCCAAATCACTGCTGCTAGCCCAGCAATCCTGGAAGTTGGGGACTCAGGGAAGAGGCAAGGGGTTGAGGCCTAGGGGGCTTCAATGTGCCCAGAACACTGGGGGCAGACAGGATGGTGGGGGTGGGGAGAGGAAAGGGCAGACGTGCTCTCTCTCAGTCTCTTTTCCTGTAGACTCCCTACCCCCGACCTTGCCCCCTCTCATCCCTGCTCCATCCTGACTCGACCCTCCATACTGAGTAACAGGAAGCCTCAAAAAATGACCAACATTCCACTCTTTCTCCCTGGCCAAGAGGACTGAGAGTCCCAGGCCTCATTCACTCCTACAGGAGGGCACCAAGAAAACACCCCAGCTGGCCCCAAATCCAAATGCACCAACACAGAGCCACCGTAAGAGGCCGTTTCGTCGACCACACAAGAGCTCTGCCAGCCCCTCCCTCTCCCTGCTATGGGTGATGGGAGGCCAAAGCAAGCCAGGGAGCCAATGTCCACCCTGCCCCTCAATACACCAAAACTTCAAGTCCTGGCCAGGAATGACCTCGAGACCTGGAGCACGTCGTCTCTCCCAAAGGAAGCTCCAGGTTCCAGGCTGGGTTTTGTCACTAATTCTGAAGCCATACTCCTGGAGTTTGCTCCATCCCACTGCTGCCACCACATGTCTTCATGAGACCAACTCCCTAACCCAGTGAAGCCATCAGACCCCCTGAGAGAGGAAGCCAAGAGCCCCAAACCAAGAAAATCGACCAAGGAAAAGGAGAAGAACTAAAGTCATATCCACTTACTTTTCTTGCCTTGCTCTATCTTTCTTTGGTCTGCAGTGGGTAGAGAAAAAGAAAAGAACAAAACAGAGAGGGGTTCAGATGGTGATGATAATAATAATAAAAACTTAACATAGTATTTATGATACATCAATACAGTTTTAATCTCTTTACATATAACTCCCTTGATCCTTATAACAAGGCTATAAGGTACATACTATTATTGCACCCACTTTACAGATATGGAAGCTGAGGCACACTGAAGTAACATCCAAATGCCCAATGTGTAATGTGTAATGCCCAAGATTATACACTTGGAAGGTGAAAACGGGCTAACAAATGGAATACGCTTAACCCTGACACAGAGCAGACACCCTGCCACGGTTTGCTGAACGAATGAATCCGTGACTCGATACTCACCTGCATTCACATTTGTTGTGCTGTAGGAAGCTCATCTCTCCTATGTGCTGGAGTTTGTGAAGTCTGATCCGCATAATCTAGAGGAAAAGGAAGCAGATCACAGAGGTTAGTGACCCAGCCAGCCATACCCACATGGGACACCCCTGTGGCTCTTGCCACGCAGCACCCAGGGGTTCTACAGAGCAGGGATGGGTGGTGGAGGTAGGGGGACCAGAGGCTGTACCAGAAAGTGCCTCAGGCCCATCCCAACTCCCCCAGCCCTGCTGACCTCAAGGAGCCCCTGCTCCTCTTGAGGGCAGACATGGCTACAAGGGTTGGCCAGGCTGGGAATTCAGGTCCTGGATTCTCACCACTCCCCACCCCTCCCCTCCTTTTATCCCCTAGAGGCTCAGCCTGATCCCTAGCAGGAACCCAAGAGCCCCTCCCTCCCACAGGTTCTCAAAGCTGCCTCCCTCCCACCCTGTCCAGGCTGAGATGGACCCTGTCACCAGGCAGCACCAAACAACTGGCTTTTCAATTCTCCACAGATCACTCTCATCCAGCTTCCCAAACAGAGCCCCAAAGAGGGAGGGAGGATGAAACACGAACACACTGCTATAACAGGTGTCACCCTCCTCCTGAGTCCAGGACAAAAAAGGTCAGGGAGGAGGAAGAGGTGGTCGGGGCTCGTTGGAAACCTGGACTGGGAAATGCAGGCATATTTTTCCCCAAAGAGGCAAGACCCTTCGCACCTCCGCCTGACGAACTCAGGCCCAGGAGCCGGGCAAGGCGAGTCCGGCTCCTCCTCCCAAGTGTCCCCCTGACCCATGCCCCACGGGCACCCACCTGCATAGTGATGTTGAACTCCTCAGTGGGCACACACTCCAGGCCCTCGTCGTTGCAGCAGCCCCCACACCGCATGAGGGGCACACAGGACGGCTTAAAGATGTACTCAATCTCATCGGGGTACTCCTGGAAGATGTCCACCAGGGTCTCGATTGGACGGCAATAGCTGCGCTGGTAGACATCCATAAACTTCACCACTGCATGGGACGGGGTGACACATGAGCCCGGCAGGTCACACAAAAGATGGCCAGCCCCTATCTCCACCAGCTTAGGAAGTTCACTCCTCAGGGTTTCTGTGAGAGACACCCACTGTAGGGCAAGTCCTTCCATAAACCTCCTCAAGTCCCTCCAACTATGGTTGAAGTCCTTCCCTAAGGTTTCCACGGTCAACACGGATGAAGGCCTGTTTTTACGCCAAAGATCACATGATATTGCCAGGTTCCAAGGGTGATGGCCTGCCATATCTGATCCCCTGCCTCACCGTGACGGCCGAGCCAATTCCTGGGTCAACGTTGATGCCAAAGGACAGTTTGAGTGGGAGTATACCCGCTGGGGGTGCTCTCAGCTTCCCATGAGAGGAGAAACAGCTAGCTTGGCCAACCTACTTCCCATTTCCTTACAACCTCTCCACAGCCACTGCCGTACTCTACCAACCGACCAACAATCATTTAACGCGTACTTATTACTGTGTATGGTAGTCCATAGTGGGCATCTCAAACAATGCTCCGTACATGGTACTAGGAGGTTTTAGTAGGACGCTCATTTTACAAATGGGGAACGGGGGGTTCAGAAAGGCTGAGTAACTTTGCCCCAAGTCCATATTTCCAGTAAGTGGTAGAGTTAAAACCGGCTCGGACGTCAAAGCCTTTCTTAGCTGACATCATGTGAAAACAGACGGGAAGCTTCAGGGGGCACTTTGCCACCTGCCAGACCCCTGCCCAGACATGGGCTGAGGGGGTAGTGGGCACCGGCACAGTGAATGGGGCGGCTTGGGATCAGCAGGTGGCAGTGGGCGGGCACACTGAGCAGGCCCTGCCAGCCACCGATAACCCCGCCCAAGAGGGCAAACTGCTTGCATCATGGAAAAAACGGTGCTGCCATTGCAGCCACAGAGCATTTCTAGAAGCTGATCTGGAGGGAGACCAGGGCAAAGACAGCTTCCCAGGCTGGCCACAGAGCCTGAGGTGCATTGGAGCATGAAGGGGTAATTCTGGGCCACAGGGGCGGGCCCTTGAGAATAAATAAACTCAGGACTCCCTCTGGAATGAGTACTCCAAATTGTGGCCCAGCCTGTCACTCACCATCACACCCTCCCCGCCCCCCCGCCTGCCCTCACATAGCAATCCTGTCCCTAAAATGAGTCTCCCCTACACAGGAGGTAAGAAGCAGCACCCAGCCAGAGAGGAGGCTGGGCTCTAGCCAGGACTTGGTGTGACCTTGAGTCAGTTCCTCCTTCTCTGTGCCTCAGACTCTGTACATCTGTGTAAGTGAGTTGGGCTGAGCTCTCAAGACACTGAAACAGAGGCTAAAATGTGGAGTTTTGTCTTCCATTTCTAGCCTGAGAACAAGCTCCCTTTTCTCAGCCCAGGTGACACAAGGTTTGGAACCTCACCAAGGCTGCCTTTCCCCAGAGACTGTAGCTGAGCTTCCCCTTCCTCCTCCCTCCAAGGAGCAAAGGAAAAGGAGCCTAGGATTGTGTACACAATAGGTGAATTAAGAAGAATTTAGAGAGTTGAGGGGAAGCGGGCAGGGGGTGAAGGCGGTGAGGAGGCCACAAGTGTGAAAACAGAAATAGTCGGGATCCCCAAGCCAGTCTCTGGCCTTGCTTGAGGTGTCTACTTCTCCCGTCCAGGCAACAGCACAGAATTCTTCTCTACCCCCCAAAAGGGTTAAGGTGAAGCATAGTCAAAAAAGAGTACCAACACGACCAGGGATCTGAAGAAGTCCTTTTCTAAGCCAAGTCTATCTTGAAGAAGATGACTAATCAAGACTTCTTGACCTGACACTTCGTCATGGTTGAGGACAGAGGTGGCCCAGGCTTCAGGGCCACAGGCCCCACCCAGGATAGGATAGCAGAAAAGTCTGGCCTGGGCCATGGTGGCTGATAGCTGAGGGTAAAAAGATCCTGGAAGAAAATTCCTTGGAAAAGCTCCCTGGAATTCCCAAGGCCCGTAGGTGGGGAAGGGGGCAAATTCAGACAGCCTTCACACCCCAGCCACTGCCTCCAAAGAAAGCCACCCTGCTTTTGCACAGGGTGTGGACACACAGACACTCCAACATCAGACTTCCATGGTATTCCTTAATTCTGAAGACAACCTTTTCTCCAACAAAGACTATTTGTCTTGCCTCTCCCAGGCCATAGAGACCACTGGGAACTGGTGGCCTGTCAGTGGCACAGGCTGTGAAGTGGCCGGGAAGCCAGGCCCTGGGCCAAGGAAAGGGTTTCTGAGCCAGGAAAGAGGCAGAACCGGCCTGGGAGTGCAAACACAGCCCTGGCCACTACCCTAAGCCCACTGGATTTAGGTCAGGGAAGCTCGCCTGGAGGAATACCCCAGGGCCTTCCCTCCACAGAGGTGGGGAGCTGTAGGGGGTGGCATCAGGCACTCCTTTCACATTCAGTAGTGGGGAGAGCCTGGGCGTCCCTAGAGAAATGGCAAGCTCCCTACTTCAAACCGCAGGGAACAAAAGACAGACCGACTAGGCTTGGACAGGGGGGCGGGGCGCCTAGAAGCTACAGCCAGCCCTCTGCTGGCCCAGGAGGGAAGTTCACAGCACCCAAACCTCCTCCACCCGGAGGGCAGCGGGAGGCTGCAGGGCTTCCTCTCTCCATCCCCAAAGGAATGCACACTGGGGAACGGGGTCCCATGAGTTTGGGCCTCTGCACCTCCAGCTCATACACAACCAGCTCTCTGGGTGGCAAGGGTCACAGCCCCTTTCCACATAGGCCCCGAAGGTGGAACATGGCTGGGTTGGAAGTGACAAGGAATAACTATCCTCCCCTGGGGACAAGGGACACCTCCCTCAACATCTGGGATCCTTGAACACTGTTTGTCTTCCTGGTCTGTGCTCACAGTTCCCTCTCCAAAGAAAACTTTACTGGAAAGAGCAGGAGAAAAAGGCCATAAGTCCTATTCCTAGCAGAGGCCTGAGTAGGAAAGGAAGTCCCCCAGAATGAAGGGTTAATATCGTCCTTTCCCAGTCCCTGAATTCCTGGGCCCCAGTTCCTTCCCCCCACCTGAAAAGAAGTAATTAGGCCTCCTCACCCAACCCACAGGAGGCAAAGGGACCCCCATCCAAGAGCCAGGGGACTCACCTTGGTGGGCTTTCTGCTCTCCTTCTGCCATGGGCGCAGCCTGGGACCACTGAAGACAAAACAAAAGAATGAGGCATGGGCATGAGCAGGGACACACAAGCCACCCTGCCCCCGCTCCCTCCCTGGCCCTCCCAGCCCACAGCCTCTGGCTTTGCCAAGCCTTCTGAGAGGAGCTGGGCAGCACCGTGGACTCCCCACAGCACAGAGCCCACCCACCACCCTTGACCTGCTCCAACTCGGAAGCCCAAGATGAAGACTGACCAGACACTGAGGAGTGAGAGGCTCAAAACGCAGTAGGAATACTCCAGAATGCTCCACTGCCCAGGTCCCCGCCCCTACCCCACATTTCCCTCTCTCGGCTCTCACTGGCCCATTGCTGACCTAAGGTAAGTGAATCCTCTCAGCCACCCTGATTCCCTGGTCCAAAGCCACCGGTAAGTATTAAGGTCAAACAGGAGGACAAATTTGGACTGGGGCAGGAAGGAAGGACTGGGGGCGAGAAAACAACATGGTGACCTTCTCCTGCTGACATGACAAATACCAGGGTGAGCTGGTGCTGGGAAGGGAGGGGGTGCAGATGACCGAAGGGCACCACCCTCCCCCATCCAAACTCTTCAGCTCCCAGGAATAGTCGGCAAACCCACAGGTTGCCTGAAAGGTAAAATCTGGAAGCCCTGGAAGCCCCGGGGGAGGGGAAGCCCCATTTCTCCCCATGTACAAATCTAGCCAGGGCTTGAACATAATTCCAAAGCCTCAAGCTTCACACTCCTACTTCGCTCCCTGGTTTCTTCTCCCTCCCAGAATGAAGGGGTCCCCAAGTCCCTCACCTGGGCACCTTCCTCAAATGCAACCAGGAAAGTCTTTTATGCCCTAGCACTGCCCAACCCCTAGGGGGCCCCCTTCACTATCTAGGCGGGAGGCCTCCCCCAACCCTCCCCACCCCCACCAGATCATTCCTCCCCTCCCCAGAAGCTGTGAAGGTCAACAAGCCCAACCATGTGGACCTGACAGCACCAGGCAAAGGCTTCTCCCAGCCGGTCCAGAGGATCTCCAGCTCTCACTAACTGCCCACCCCACCTGCCCCTCTTCAAGGGCAGATCCAGAGCAGCAGAGGTGCCCTCTAGCCCATAGAACTGCAGACCCTCTCAGAGGGAGTCTCACAGTCTGGATCTCTTGCCTTTCACACACTCCCAATGCACCCCAGATCCCCCAGCCTTGCCCCCAGGGCCAAGGTCAGATAACAGTTTCCAGACTCCCAGCTGGATAGCCTCCAACTGCAGCCTCCCTCAGGGGCCCCCCAGAGTCTCCCCTCAGCCCCTCACCCATCCCCAGGACACCCCCTGGCTTCCTTCTACCAACATTTTCTGTATGCTCTCCACTCCTCCTGGGCCCCAACAAGGAAAAGGGGATAGAAACTTCCCCTCCAAGGCCAGGGGGCACAGGGAGGAGCGCTTCTGGGCAGGGAGGGGCCAGGTGCCCTTCTCTGGGGGCCTCTGAAGGTCACACTGTGGCCAGTCCGCCACTCTCCCCCCTTCCCCCACCAACTTGGAGGCCCAGAGCCAAGGCCTTTGTGCCAGGGTCTGAGGAACTTTGGGTGGCAGCAGGGACCCCAGCCCATTTCTGCCTCTCTCCAAGGGGACTCTGGCTGAGGGAAGGTGTAAGAAGAAGGGTGGAAAAATGACCTCTTTAGCTGGCTTTGAGAAGCAAGTTGGGTGGGCAAGTTTGGAGTTCCAAAAAACCACCTGCTCCTGCTCCAATGTCCCATTTTACCAGGACAAAGTGTGTTTGCAAGGCTGGCAGGAGCTCCTTCCAAAGATTCAGAAAAGGCTAGTCCTACACTGCCTGTCACAGCAAATTTCAAACCATTGTTACAAAAAGTGCAAAGTGGGGTAATGACACTCTTTAAACCTTCCCTTGGCCCACCCTCATAAAAGCTAAAGAGCAGCTCACTCGGAAGTGTGGGGGAAGGGAGGGAAGCTGACTGTCACCAAGTCCGGACTTGAGGTACAGTCTCAACAAAGCACCCGAGTGGGCCCTGGCACCCTGACTCTGACAGAAACCATCCTTTCCCTGGACTCTGGGGCCGGAGAGAGATTAGATGGGTCTTCTCAGCAGAAGGGAGTAAAAACTAAAGGGGTGGCAGGGGCTTCTCTCCACGCTAGTGAGGAATTGGGCAAGGGGCCTTAGGAAATTCATCCTAGCATAGGAGGGGGTTAGGGGCTAGGGACAGCGGGAAGGGACAGGGTTCTCTGGGTCCTCTGGCCGGGGCTAGCTCAAGAGGTCACCTTCCCGCGGAGGGCTGGCGGGGGGAGGGGCGCCGCTCGCCGCCCCGGCTCCCCATTCGGGCCGCGGCGGCTCGGGGAACACGCGGCCGGCCAAGCCCGGGCTGATGTAATCGGCTCCGCGCCGCGCGCGCCCGGCCGGGCGGGGGAGGGCGGGCACGGAGCGGGACGCGAGCGAGGACGAGCGGGGGTGGCGCCGCGCAGGTGGCCTGACGGAGAGGGGGGTCCCCGCAGCAATCCACCCCAAAACTTTTCCCAAACTCGAGGAGAGGGCCGAAGAGATCGAGTGGCAGTGACAGCAAGCCCCCTCTCGCGCCTGCGCCCTGCCCCCTCTACGCTCTCAGCCCTCCCTCGGTCCAAGGTCCGAGCACCCCCCTGCCCGCTGGGCTCCGGCTCCCGCCCCCGCTGCCCGGACTTCCAGTTCTTCGGGGACCAGCGGCCGGGAGCAAACTTCAGCAGCCGGCGGCAGCGCAAGCCCAGCCCCCTCGGCCTCCTCCTGCGGCTCCCGCCCTCCGCTGGTCGGCCCAGATCGTACGTGCGGTGACTCTGGTGGGTGGGCAGGGCCCGCGTGGGCGGTGAGACTCTATCCCGGTGCCCTCCCACCTAGCGCGCGCCCCCTCCCCCTACACGTACGAGAATACACGGGAAAGCCGCGCGCCCGGTGCCGAAAGACCCGCGTGGGGCACGGAGCCCCCACGCGCGCGCTCGCACGCACGTCCCCAGCCGGGAGAGGACTCGCAGCGGCCCGCAGCGCCAGGCGGGCACGGCCGTTTACCTTGGCATGGTGGAGGTAGAGCAGCAAGGCAAGGGTCCAATGCACCCAAGAGAGCAGAAAGTTCATGGTTTCGGAGGCCCGGCCGGGGCCGGCGCGGCTCGCGCTCCCTCTCCGGCTCGGGCTGCGGGGCGGCCCGCTCTCCTCCACGCCTAGGCGGGTTCCTCTTCTTCCCCGAGCCGAGGCCCGGGCCAGGGCCTGGGGCGCGCGCGCGGCTGGAACACTGTCTGCGCACACAGCCGCCTCACCCGTCCATGAGCCCGGCTTCCGAGCGCCGAGTCGCCACCGTGGCCCCCTCTCCTCTTCCTTCTCTTCTTCCTCCTCCCCCTCCTCGGATTGCGGCTCCTCCCGGCCCGAGCTAGCACTTCTCCCGGTTCCGCTCTGATCAGCTGCCCCGACGCGGACCACGGCTCCTCCGGAGCGAGAACAGCCCAGAAGTTGGACTAAAAGTTTCAGTGCAATGCCGCGAGCCCCGACCCCCTCCACCCCGCCTCCGGACGTGGGCTCCGGCTCCTTCCCGCGGCTCGCCGCCGCGTCCCCCGTCGGCCGCCGGCCACCGAGGAGGTGGGCGCTGGGGCCGGGGGCGGTGTCTGTCTGTCTGTCCGTCAGCGCTGCTGGTCCGATGCGGGATCCGGAGAGGGAGGGCTCACGCCGCGCTCTGGCGGTCACCCCCAAAAGCAGGTCACTCACTTTACCCCGGTCCCTCTCGTAGCTCACTCGCCCGCGCGCGCTCTCTGACCCCGTCTCTCTCTCTTCCTCGACTTCTCTCCGGAGCTCTTGCTACCTCTTTCTTCTTTCTGCTGGTTTCCAAAATCCGGAGTGATTTGGGGGAGTAAAGGAACAATCTCCCCAAATGGTCAGCCCGATTTAAGCGGGGAATGGGAAGCAAAAATAAATTAAAACGGAAAAGAATACGGTTTTTAAAAATGTTTAAGAAAAAAGGAGGGTAAACCGTAGATAAATGATATCAAATTCCAGTGCGGAGACCCCTGGCTGGTGACTCCGCGGGTTCGTCCGTCTCGCTGCTGCGTCTTCCGACTGAGCGCTGCTGCCGCCTGCTTCACTCGCCCCCCGAGCCGCGGCCTCCCCGCAGCCCGGCTGCCCCAAGCTTCTGCGCTTCTCACCGCTACCAGCCGCCTAGATAAAGGCCTGCTGGTTGGGTCCCCGCCCTCCCGGACCCCGCCTCTGACACGCCCCCGAGGAGGAAACAGACCCCTCCGCCTCCAGCCGCTCCACGCTCAGCCAGGTCCGTTGGCACTGCCTTCGCCTGGGGACACCTAGTAAATCCTAGTCTCCCCCACCCACCCCAGTGAAGAGAAAGCTTGACACCCACCAAGCTTCACCGCCTGAAAATTACCCATCTAATCCCCTTTGCTTGGAGACCCACACGCGGTATTTGCCGGGAGGGAACAGGAAAGTGAGGTTATATGCGGACAGGGCTCTAGAGCTACGTGTTCCCTACCTTTACTGGGAATATTGGAGAGGGCGTGGGGATGGGGGGTCGGACAGGGACGGGTAGGGATAGAGAAACACAGATCTACTGGAATCCTGAGGTGACCCCTGCTCTTCTCCCCCCCAACACTCTCAGGTCCCCCCTCCCCCACACACACACACTCTCAAACTGACACACGCGTCCTCACTCACGCAGATGCTGCTCTCCCAAGTTCACCAAGCTTCCCTGCGGTGGCCGAGCGCCCCCTAGTGACTACCATCTGCACACCCCAGCTCTGGCTCAAGAGGGAATGGGCCTCAGGAAGAGGGTGAAAGATTACCCCCTGATCCCCCCGATTTCTGACCTCCCAAACAGTGGCATTTGGGGGGCTCCAATGGCCCCATGTACAGAGAGCCCAGTGCTAGGCACAGAGGGCCCGGTATATCCATATGGACAATGTGCCCATCTGGAGTCCTCAGCTGGCCTACTGACATTCAGAATGAGCTGCAGCCAACAGACTGGGGTGATTGGGGTCCTTTGGGAAGTGTCCAAGGAGGCGTCCCTGGAGGAAAGTATTTGGCGCCAAGCTTGTGGGGCTAAGAACGGGAAGCTGTGTGGTTCTGGGGTTAGTCAGTGGCGCAGAGGGAAGAGGACCTGTTAGAGCCCACGTATGCACTGTGGAGTCTGGCAGAGCCCAAGGGGAGAGGCAGCTGGGCAGACAGAGGCGCTTGTTCCTGCTCCCCTAGCCCAGATGTTGCCAGGGAACTGAGGCCAGGGGCTGGTGGGGGCGGATGGAGGCCAGGGCCTGAGTGATGATTCAAACCTACTCACCATCACTAAGGAACGTCTGTAGGCCAGCTGCCCGGAGCTCCCACCAGGCTGGGGGCCAAGGCTTCCATCAGCCCCAACCCAGGCTCACAGTTCCTCTTCTGAACAGAATTGGGGGTTTGTCCTCAGCAACCCTCAGTACCCCAGGATCCCTTGCCCACTTCTCCCAGCTGGTGGCCTCTCTTCTCTCTCCCAACGCCCCATGTCTTCTCTAAGTGTTCCCCAAGGCCCCCCCACCCCACCCTTGCATATAGAAACCAGCCTGGAAAAATTCCTGGTTGGGCTTGGACCCAGCAGCTCCCAGGCTCCCCCAGGGAACAAAAGGGGGCTCTGATACCTGTGGGAAGAGAGGGACCAATCAGGCTCATTATTCATCTAGACCTGGCCAAGGCCTGACCTGAGACTGACGTAGCCTCTGTGAAGGCATAGGCTGAGAATGAAAATGCAGCGACTTCCCCCAGGTTGACCAAAATGATCCAAGGAGGTTACTCAGCCAGTCTCCATTGCAGCACATGATTCTGTGATTTGGTGGGAGTGCGAGGTTACCCCGTTAGTACCCCAGTTCCATAGGAGTGGTGTCCTGAGGCCCCTATGAGCAGAGGGGCAGGCTTCCCCCAACCCTGTCCTACCCTTTCCATCATTCATGCCTCAGTCCTGAGTCCACCACCTGGCAGTCTCCCCAGCAGCAGGAACAAGGTCTTTTTACAATTTATTTTTTTAGTAAATGTTTATTTGTTGGCTCCTGGCCCTCTCTCAGGCAGGCTTCCTCACCTAGACTCCATGCTCCGAGCTGCTCCATGGGATATGGAAGGGAAGCTGCTAAACTTCTTCCTTGCCCAACTTGGTCTGCCTCTCGCACCTCCAGAGCTCAAGATGTGGGCACCTTGGCAGAGACCCCCTCCGTCATCCCTACACCGGGGCCAGCAGAGGCCAGAAAAGAGGCTCCCAGTGGCACCAGCTCTGTATCCCTTCTCTTCTCAGACTTCCTCGGCCCCTGGAGAGGCCTGAAGAGGAGGTCTTAGTAAAGGATCCTGAAATTGGGAGGAGGATGGAGGGGTTCCCAGGAGGAGTGGCCATCAATTGTCACTTAATAACCACAGGACTCTCCCCCAACTTGAGCCAACCATCCCCCTTTGGTGGTGTTCAGCAATGTGTGTTACAATGGCCTGTTTGAAGTTCCCTCTGTGAGCTCTGCCCAAAGAATCAGAGGAATAAGGGGAGCAGAATTGCAGCCTGGCCTGAGGGGTTTTGAGCACCCTTCACCAGAGTGGGGAGGGGTGTCCCATCTCCAACATTCATTTCAGAGACACAGCCTGATTTGGCTTCCAGGAATGTCCTCAAATTTTTGGCTCATATAAACTCTTATAAAACTTTTCTATAGGCTGGACATTCTTTCAATGACAAAACCATTCATCTTTTTCATCTGATTGTTTCAGTTGGTGTTCCTGCATCCATTTGTGCCCTCTCCAATCTTGATGACTTGGAGAAGAGGGGTTGATGCTGCACCCGCTCCCCCAGTGCAGCATCCCCAGCTTTCACAATAATACACTGTCATGGACCCAGCCCAGGTCCACATTATCATCAAATTGAGAGCCCAATGCACCTGAGTCTTCAACACCGGGAACAAGAAACAACACAGAACAAGGAACAAATCAATAACCATGAGACCAAATCTTGTCTCTACAGCACCTTCTCTTCCCACCGACTTAATCCACAAGCTTAATTCCACTTCTCTGCCCTCCTCAGGTGGCTTCAGGGCAGGGAATGTCAGGACCGACTATCCCTCCAGAGAATCCCAAGGGCACGGAGGGACTCAAGTTCATCCAACAACATGGTGGGGGGTGAGGCACGGAGCAGAGAGCAGCCCAAACAGAAGTTATGCTGGGTCCCCTCAATGGGCAACCTCAGCTGCACTCCAGCCTGGGGAGGCCTCAGCCTCTGGCTCTGCGCAGTGCAGAAGGAGTCTAGAAGGAAGGGGAAGGTGTTCTAGGTGAGGGGGAGTGGGAGAGAGGGGCAGGGGTGAGGTGGAGAAGAGTGTGACAGGTGGCCAGGCGCCAGCTGTGGGCCCAAACAAAGGAAGTAGTGATCAGGCCCAAGGCACAATAGTTGTACTTTGTCCTGAAGTTCTGTCCCCTCTGATGTCCAGGGAAGCTCTCGCAGCCCGTGTGGGCGTGGGCAGTTAACCTCCAAATCCATGGATAAAGGGACAGAGCCCCTCCCGAGTCAGGGAGAGTCACTGAGTCTTGCTGTTGTCTAAACGTTTCTCCAAGTGGTTTCTCTAATGGAAGGAAGTCCTCCCTCACTTGATTCTCCAACCCCTATGTACAGAGAAGGATATGGATATGACCCGCAGCAGGGGCAGGAATACGAACCTGTTGAACTGATGGAAAGAGAATTGGGTTGGTTCCCCTCAATTCTGTCTGGCTGTGGGTCTCTCTCTCTCTCTCTCTCTCTCTCTCTCTCTCTCTCTGTCTAAATAGACCTTTGCAACAAAGAAATGGAGAGACAAAGCAAACGCCAAGGTGAAGGGCCTCTTTTCCAGTGCCAGCACCATAGCCACATGTAGATCTGGAGGTTTGACTCCCGTGATGACAGGTAACAATGCCAATTAATAACTAGATGGGAGGTGAGGGAGCTGGAGAGGTTAGCTCCCTTGAGGAGCCAGTCAGGAGAAGGAGGGTATGAGATGGGGAGCAAGCAGGAGAGGGGGCAAAGGGGCCAGGTAGGGTCACGGTCTAGGGGAGTACCTCTACCCACGACAGCCCCCGCCCCACCAGCCAAGTCTCTGCCTCTCCTCCTTGGGCCTCCGTTTAATTCCCTAACACCAGCTGTCTCCCTGGATTGCGTCTGCCTGACAGCCCCAGGCATGTGTACTTGCCGACACCCCACCCCCGTCTTTGCGACCCCTCAAAGTCAGATCCCCATTCTGCCCATGGCTGTCCCAGCCCACAGCCCTTCTGCTGGGAAGAAGGTGATGTCCCAAGGTGGGAGCTCCTAAAGCTACATCCTCCCTCCCGACCTGGGCCCTGCCTAGTAGCAATTTCATTCCAACTTGTAGATCTGTTCCAAGACCCACCAGTCACCAGGCACTGGGCCGATATTATAGGAGATACAGGGACACCTAAGTAAGACAGCTCAGCAGCTTTGGGTCTGAATGGACCCAAGTGGCACTCCTGGCTCTGCCACTTTTTAACTGTGTGACCTTAGGTGAGTTACTCAACCTCTCTGACCCACAGTTCTCCTGGTCTGTAAATCAGGAGTGAAAATACCTGCCTGGGAGATTTGCTGCAGTCAAACTGGCTGGAATGGGCATCGGGAAGGTAATACGGGATATTTATTCCACGAGCAAGTATTAAACTCAGCCGATGAGCCCTGTTTGGGGCTGGGCCCTGGGGCTGCAACACTGTGGAAGGGGCTTTCTGGGTGGAGGTGAAATAAAGAATAAACTGAAAATAGCAACTCTCCAAAGGGAGCACATAATTGCTGGGAGTAGGGGAAGCCTTCCTGGAGGAGGTGGCACTTGAGTCTTGATGGAAGAGCAGGAGTTTAGCCAGCTGAGTGGAGTGGGGATATAGAGAACAGGCAGGGGAAATGAGGTCTGGAGGATTCTGATGGCTCACATAGCTCTCCTCCTGCTCCTCTGGGTGATAGAGACTTGAGGGCTAGGCAGAGAAGGGGATTAGAGCTTCTTCAGAAACATTCCCAGCCAAAGCCCACAGGGACAATGACACTCCCTCAGGGGGTGAGCCTCACGCTGGTTTCCCCGCCCTCTGGGACAGCATGTCTCTGCCAGAGAATTTAAACAAACAAGCAGACACTAGAGGTAGGTCCAGCCGGCACACTGAGCAATGCTTTTGTTTGCCCAGGGGTGAGAGGAGGAGAACAGAGGACAGCAGCCTGTGACAAGCACAGGTACACTCAGCTGGGGCAGAGCACAAACAGAAAGACCTTTTCTTCAGCTTTGTCTTCTCCCTATCCTCAGCAGGTGCCCAGAGCTTTCCTGTCGCCTGCCATAGATGTGTGGAGACCTGGAAACAGCACTGGGCAAAAAAGTCACATCTGCTATATGCTGTGTGACCTTGGCCAAGTCAGTACCCCTTTCTGAACCTCAGGCTACTCCTTGGTAAAAGCATGAGGTCACATTCCCTAAGCTTTAAGGCTCCATGACAGCTCCACCAAACACTCCAACTGAGATCACTGATGTAAAGTATCACATCTTCCAGAGTCTGTGTATTCTTAAAGGCTCCTAGAGAAGGCAATGCTTAACTCAAAGAAATCCAGCGCAAATGGTGAAATCTGAGGCACAGCACCAAGTGGTGCACCGGAGGTGTGGTTCCAAGGAACCCTCAAATTCCAGCAGGTAAGGGACTGCTTTCTCTCTTACCTGGGAGGTCAGAACCTCCATCCTTTTGGAAAAGACACTGGGTTGGTGAACCCTCACTGTGAAAAGCCCCCACTAGCTCCCCTGCCCCACCCTCCACCTGCATAGCATGCAATGGAAAAAGCCAGACAGTCGAGACTCAATTTTGGTTCACCACATCCAAGCTAGGACTTTGCACAGGTCACTTCATCTGTCTGAGCCTCAGTCTCCTTATCTGTAAAATGGGAGTCATGGTTCCTACATCCCAGGGTTATAGGGATACAAAGTCTGCCCTCTGTATCCCAGGGATTCGAGGGATTCAGCATGGAGGAGTTTGGTATCTGCAGGGGGTCCTGGAACCAATCCCCTATGGATACCAAGGGACAGAGAATATTAAGCAAAGATCCTGACATGTAGTAGGTGTCACATAATGTTACTTTCCTTCCCCTTTTCTTGTCCCTACCCCTGTGTGTGAGCAAACTTTCAGGGGCTGGCCTGGTGGCTCAGGTGGTTGAAGTGCTGTGCTCCTAACACCGAGGTCTTTGGTTCGATTCCCACATGGGCCAGTGAGCTGCGCCCTCTACAGCTAAGATTGTGAACAACAGCCTAAGATTGTGAACAGCTCTCCCTGGAGCTGGTCTTTGGTGAGCAGCCGGAGGTTGGCATGGGCTGCCATGGGCTGCTGTGTGCTGCCGTGGGCTACTGTGTGTCGCCGTGAGTGGCCGGCAACCATCGTGAGTGGCCGGCAGCCAGGGAGAGCTGCCGTGAGCTGCTGTGAGCAGCCAATTGATGACTGACTGCCTCAGGCGGGGAGAGCACAAGGCTCAGAATACCAGCACGGGCCAGGGAGCTGCTGTCCTACACAACTAGACTGAGAAACAATGGCCCAGAGTCGGGGGGAGGAGGCTGAAGAAGGGGGGAAAAAACTTTCAGAGAATGCACACCCACTATCATTTAGCTAAAGTCAAACAGAAAGAAATGGGGAAATGGGTTTATTCCATCCCCCTATTTAAAAAAAGAAAGAAATCGTACAATGCATGCCAAAGATGACTAGGGGTGGGGATGTGTTGGCTTGGTTCCTGCCTTAGCCTTTCTTCGAAGCAACTGTGTGACCGGGTTGTCACTGAGTTGGCTGCTATGTAGGTTTCTTCAGGGAAATCCTGGGGGGAAGGAGGGGAGAGGGAGGGACTTAAAGTGCCCCCAACTTCTTAGCAAGAAGGGTCCTTTCCTTCCTCCCCTAGTGAGCCCCTGGGCCTGAGCTGGAAGCCCGGCCCATGACCCAGGCCCCCTACGATGGTTCACAAAGATAAAGCCAGTTAATGATTGGCCCCCTGAGAGGAGTCACCCCCACCATTCTGCCTGCCTTCCCAGATCCAGAAGTGCAGGGCAGGCCACGAGGAGTGAGGGAGACCTCCCCTCGGTTCCCAGGAGCAGCCTGGCCTAATGTCCTCGACATAACCAATAAAGCAGACAATCAAGGGGTATCTGTGTGAGAACATCAGACCGTGTTCCTGGGCGCCTTGGGGGGTCCTCAGAGGTGGGGCGGGTGGGGGAGGGCTGGGAGTGGGCAGGCTCAGCACATCCAGTTTTATCTGCCTCACTGATTGGAGTTTTACTCGGGATTTCATTTGAAGAAAAGGCTCCACTGCTAAAGAAGAAGTTTGAAAATCCCTTCACTGGCCAGATGAGCAGAATGAGCCCCAGAGTTGTCTGAAGCCATACAGCTACACAGAAGCAACACCGACACTCAGATCTCTTGACTTAAAGCTTGGTGCCATTTCTACCTCTCCAAGGGCCACATAATCACTTACTCCAGGTCCAGCACGAAGCTAGGCACCTTTGGGATACACAGGGCTTCTGTCCCCAAGAGCTGACTAGCGAGCTGGGGAGGCAGGCAGTGCCTAGGAAGGGCACTGGCACAAGGTGCCGTGTACAGCTGGTCAGGTCAGCTGCTGGGCCCAGGGCTCCAGTGTTTGCTCCTCCTCCCTAGGTGGAGGGGCTCAGTAGTGCTCTTCAGAGGGTACAGCTGGTGTGAACCATGCCCCCCTGAGGTCCCCGGGACGGTCCTGCCTACATCTATCTCCCTGCATGCCAGACACATCTCCTTCCAGAACACAGCTGGAAGCATCAGGAAAGGTAAGGTAGGGCACGCTCTAGGCTGCTGTGCCTGCTGCTAGCATCCCCAAGACCCAAAACCTGGCCCTGGGCAGCTCCAGCTCTGACACATCTGCCCCCCAGCTGAGGGTGACGGCCAAAATATTTAACTCCCATTATGGGCTGGGCACAGTTCACATAGAGATGGGGACATCTGCTGAGCGAGGCAGAAACCCCTCAGTTTCCGGATAGTGGGGCGGTCCAAGGGACCCAAGAAGGGACTGCGGTGGCCAGAGAGACATACAGGGGGTCAGGGGCTGGGACAGCAGCTATTTACCAATCCGGTCGCGGTGCCGGGCTGTACCAGTTGCACGTCTGCCCTGCCCCAGTCCGCTCTCGACTCTAGGCTGGAATGTGCAGTTCCCAGCTGAGAATGAGCCTGTCTGGGGCCCTGTTCTACATGCCTCCATATCTCCTCCACTCCTGGGAAGACCAGGCCAGGACTCCCCCTACTTCCCATACATAAGCCCACACCCAACATAGCAACGGCCTCACCGCTGTAGCCACTGTTGAAAAAATGGCGGACACGGGCAGCCCCAAAGCTGGGCTGGAATTGCAACCCCAAGTACCCAGATCACAGTTATGAATCATCAGAGCATTTTCCTTTCCCTCCGTCTCTCTCTTTCCCTGGCTGTCACTACCCTTCCTCTCCTCCTTCGCTCTCCCTCCTTTCTCTCAGCCCCCGCTGTCCCAGGGGACCTCCTGGCCAGTCCTGTTGGCTGAGTGCCATTCTCTGTGCCTGTGAGAAGCCTAAACTTCTCAGAACCCCCTGAGAGGTGACTGCTCCCCACTCCACCATTCACTGTTGGGGGCCAGGCTAGGCAGTGGGGGACAAGCGAAAGGGAAAGATGGTCTTCACATCTCCCCAGTTCCCAATGGCCCTCTGGGGACTAAGGGTGAACCTGCAGAAGGGAGGTTTCTGAGGAGATGGGACAGTCTTCTGCCCATCTGGGTGCTAGGGGAGTTGGGTGGCAGCTCTAGAAAGAGCAATGAGTACAGTGAGGGGCACCAACCCCTTCCCCCAATACACTGGCATGAGCTGAGGCTTTAAAGAGGACAGAGGTAGGCACGGTGAGTCAGCCTCTGACGTTGCCCTGTGGGAGCTGCTCCCGCACTATGTGACCCTCTCCCCACCCCTCATCCACCAATCTCCTCTCCATTGCTCCTCAGATCTCCAGGCTGAAGGCCACAGGGACTAATAAACCACACGCACACCACCGCCACTGCCACCACTGCCGCCGCCATCACCGCCACCACCCCCACCCATGACGGGGCCCCTCAGAAAAGAGAGGAGTGTTCTGAGAAATCCAGCTGCTCTACGCAAACTGACCAGAGCTGTGGAGAGTCTTGATGTGCCCCCCAATACCACCACAGGAGTTACCTTGAAAGCCCCTCATACCAAGAACGTCTCTACAGCCCTGCCATTAAGCAGTGCTGCTTCCTGAGCAGCTCCTCAGATGTGTGGGGCTGTGCCGGTCAGGACAACTGAGTTCAAAACCAGGAGCTGTCACTGCCTTGCTGTGTGACCTGGAACAGGGCACTGCCCGTCTCTGGCCTCAATGTCCTCTCCGTAGAGTAAAGAGTGGACTGATTTCTGACGCCCTGTTAGGGCTCTAAGTCCATAGCTGTAGGGGATGGGGAGCAAGCAGTAAGGGTGTAAGCTGTGGACACTCTGGCCCGTGACCTGGCTGTCTGAAAGAGATGGAGGGAGGACCAGGGAGTACCACTTGTGACCACGTTTTAGAGACGCTGTAAAGATTACTGGAGTATAGGTGGGCAGGGAGGCAAAGAAGAGCAAACTCTTCCGTTCATTGTCTGACCTACAGCCTGAGTTTACCCATTACCGTCAACCAGAACAGCTGGGATTGCAGCAAGAAGGATTTAAGTTAGATAAGCAGAGGCCTACCAACCTCATCATCTCTGGGGGTTTTATGGGATGATAGCAGCAGGATGTTTATCTAGAGGTCTCTAGGCCCATTCCTGGCCTGGATGAAATGTCAGGGGGTGGGAGAGAAGGGGAGAGGAAGGGAAGAGCAAGGAGGAGAGGACAGACAGGATGTCAGCTCCCAGGCCTCCCTCTTTAGGAGAGGAGGTGGGTGGGGTGCCTGTGTCTCTGATCTGGGAGCTGAAGTGGGGGAAGGAATTTGTCAGGGGTGTGGTAGGGCCGAGAGCAGGGCAGCAGGGGAATGGAATGAGAAGGCTGTAAAGTGGCAAAGCAAGTGTTTGTGGGAAATGGAGAGAAAGACCCTTTCTTGATGGGAGGGGATGAGAGAGCACCTCAGCCCCCGTCTACCTGCCCCGGCACCCCCAGCCACACTCCAGGCACAACAGGACCTTTTGAGGGCAGGGCCTGTGCCTCCACTTTGACATCTGCTTGGGCAGGAGAGCCCAGGGCCACTGTTTGAGAAAAGAGATGACACCCACCTAGCCTGGGCCCAGGCACTGAGGGGCGTAAGACTGGGGGTGTCCCAGCACAGACTGTGAGGGTAAGGAGCCTTCCTTCCCCCCAAGACTTCCAGGACACTCAAGCCAGTCCTGCTTTTTCTCTGGGTATCCCCCCACCTCCATCACCTGGGGGCACCTGATAAGGCTCTCGGAGAAGTTCTGCCCTTGCTCTACTACTGGCCTGGCACTTGGGCTGGTCAGACAACTCGGTAAGTCATTCCACAGACCCTCCTCCTCCTCTATCCCAAACCCAGGACTCTCTGGTCTCCTAATGGAACTGAGGCGGGAAAACCACCCAGGAAGGAAGTCCCTCTTTCCCTCTATATACCTTTTCTTTTGCTGCAACGAGGACCAGGTAAGGAAAAGAATGAGCAAGAGAGTGGGGCCAAGCCCCCCCGCCCTAAAATGCCTCAGCCAAATAATGGACAATTTGAGGTGAGGCCAGGGTACCTTGATGTGGCCAGGTGAGCAGATATGCAAATGATTTATGTATTACAAGGAAGCTGGGTAGGCCCACCAATCTCCTCTGGAAGCCCAGGTCCCCAGCACCCAGTCCTTCAGCCTGGAAAGATTTATTAAGTGATTCCACACCTCTGTCCACTCTCCCAGGCTCTCTCCCCATGTCATCCTCCTCTTCCTTCTCTGTCCTACTCAACCAGGAGTTGAAGATTTCTCCCACCATCTTTCCAGGCTCTGTCCTCACAAAGCCACCTTGGGACACCCTCCTCAACTATCCTCCCCTCCTGGCCTAAAGCTCCTCTAGGGATTCCTGGCTGTCAGAAGACAGGGCCGCAGTTGTCCCCACCTCCCCCAGGGCTGGCAGGGGCAGCCTCCAGCCTACTTGAAGCTGCCCAAGGGGAAGATGAGAAGGGAAAAGGGGCTGTCCAGCTGAGCTGGCAGGGTGCAGGCTATGGAGCAACTTCTCTGGTCCACAGAAGGAAGAACCCTCTACACCTGCCTAGAGGTGGGGGCCTTGAACCCCCCTTTCTGCCTGAGCAGACAGCGCCACCTTGCTGGGCACTTTCCAGCAACAGGTTTCAGATGAAGTTGTTGTCTGACTATGGCCACCTTTCAGTCATTCTTGGAAGCCCAGGGCCCCCTCCTCAATCAAGACCCCTCCTGAGCACCTCACCCAGTGCCACCCCAAGCCTCTAGAGGGCGAGGGAGAGCAGTGCTGGACTTCCCAGCCCTTGGGGCATAACCAGGTGGCTCTCTTCACAGGCCTTTGGGACCAACCAGCTGCCCCCAACCCCTGGCCGTGGGGGAGAGGGCACCATGCTGGAGGCTGTGCTACCAGGGTCAGCCATTCAGGTGCAGGAGAGTATGAGCCAGGCCTGGGAGCGTGGCTGCTTGGAGGGTCCAGGGCAAGAAGGGTGGGTTTAAACAATGGAAAGATTATCTGAGACCAAACCCTGCCCCCCCTGTTCAACTGGGGACAGAAAGGAGAGCAGTGGCCTGGTCCTAGAAATTCCTGCCTGACTTTGGAATAGAAGGGGCTTCTTGGCCCACACGGCAAAGCTGCAAAGCCTCCCACCCCCATTCAGGGTCACAACTAGGGCAAGGCAAGTGAGACAGCTAGGGCACAAAATTCCAGGAGGTGCTTACTCGCAAGGGCAGGGCTGGCCCTGATAGTGATTGCCTGCTTAAATACTTCCCTGTCACCTCATTCCCCTCATCTTAGTCCCAGCCCTGCCCTCTGGGCTGCCAGTCCTGGGGACTAAAGCCACAGGAATATTTGAGGCAGAGGTGGGGTGGATGAGCAAAGAGGTCACTCTGTCACAGTGGACCTCTCAAAGGAAAGAACTAGCTCCTAACTCAGCTAGAGGGGAGTGAAGCAAAGGCTGAGGAGGGACATAACTGTCTGTTGTCTGAGCCTGGGTCCCTGTGAGTATATTTGTGCGTGCAAATTGTGGGCCTTTCAGTTTCTAGCTACCATGTTTCCCCGAAAATAAGACCTAGCCAGACAATCAGTTCTAATGCTCCTTTTGGAGCAAAAATTATTATAAGACCTGGTGTTATACTATATTATATTATATTATATTATATTATATTATATTATATTATATTATATACCCAATCTTATAGTAAAATAAGACGGGGTCTTACATTAATTTTTGCTCCAAAAGACACATTAGAGCTGGTTGCCGGCTAAGTCTTATTTTCGGGGAAACATGGTATGTGCCCTAGGGCAAGTTAACCAACCTTTCTGAACCTGTTTCCTTGATAACTTGTGATAATAATATCTATATCACAGGGTTGTACTGAGAATTAAAGGAGATAATATATGGAAAGAATGTAGCATAAGCACTTGGCCTGCACCCAGTAGAGGCTAAATAGTGATTGCTATTCCCGTTGTTAATACTACGATGATGATGATGGCGGGGGGGGAGGTGCCCAGCTTACTTGGAAGCCTTATTGCCCACTGCCTCCCTCCTCATGCATCCCAGTCCAGCCAGACAGGTCTTCTGACGGCCCCAACACACACACTGCTTATTTCTTTATCCTGTTCTATGCCCCACCAGCTGTGAAAATGTAATCCCTTAAAACAAGAAGACTTCATGGACCAGTTCTGCTCAGTGGATTCCCCAAAATTCCTGCAGCAGGAGCTGTCTCTGCCTCTCATGCCATCCTCGAATTGCTGTTCAAAGCATTTAACTTTGTGAGTGCGTGAGAGAGAGAGAAAGAGAGAGAGAGAGAGAAAGAGAGAGAGAGAGAGAGAGAGAGAGAGAGATCTCCAAGCACACTTACACAGGAGGGATTGTATTTTTCAGTGACCTCTATCCCCTCCACCGCAACCTAAGAACTAATACAGGCCTGCAGGTGGAGATATCCACACGTAGACTCCGTGAATGACGGTGGTAATAATGGTAGATACCGCCTACTGTGTGCCTTATGTTATCTCATTAATCCCCACAAAACCCTGTGACGTGGGTTATCATTGTAAAACTTCGGCTTGGAGACTTTCAGTTGCCCAAGGTTATACAGCAAATGAAAAACAGAACTAAAAGCTGGGATTTAAACTGGCTGGCTGACTCCAAAGCCTACACTCTGGTTTGAGTAAAAGAATGAACCGAAAACCAGAATATCCTTTTTGTAGTCAAAGAAGGAAATAACAATAAAGCAAGGTGATATCAAAGCTTCAATCAAATGCTTTCAGGGTTTCAAATCAGAGTCTGTTGGAGGTTGAGTCCCATCACACCCAGTTCAGAGTGAGATCAGCGTACCTTTGTCGTCGCAGAAAGAGGCACCAGGTCTTCTTGCCTTACTTGGGCTTTAGAAAAAAAAATTAGCCAATGAGGTTGAAAAAAGTACTCATCCCAGAGTGAGTCAGAAAAATCACTTACTTTAAAATCACTTACGTTGATCACTCAATCACCAGAATGATCCTAGCTCTTTCTTTTTTAATTTAGTCTTAACCTTTTTTAAAAATTCTTTTTTTTTATTGGGGAATATTGGGGAACAGTGTGTTTCTCCAGGGCCCTTCAGCTCCAAGTCATTGTCCTTCAATCTAGTTGTGGAGGGCGCAGCTCAGCTCCAAGTCCAGTCACCGTTTTTCAATCTTTAGTTGCAGGGGGCACAGCCCACCATCCCATGTGGGAATTGAACCGGCAACCTTGTTGAGAGCCCGCACTCTAACCAACTGAGCCATCCGGCCAGAAGCTCAGTGGTAGCTCATTGTTTTCAATCTAGTTGTGGAGGGTACAGCTTACTGGCCCATGTGGGAATTGAACCGGCAACCCTGTTGTTCAGAGCTCGCACTCTAACCAACGGAGCCATCCAGTCACCCCAATCCTAGCTCTATTTTAACTGTCTGTAAGAAAAACTTATTTTCTCACATAATTTAACAATTTTCTCATATTGTTAAATTATGATCAATAATTTAACAACGTTTTGATAATTAAATTGGCAACTTTGGTCAGTCAGCATGGAGTAGGCACCAGAAAACCTCTTGCTGACTGATTTTCACATATACCTCCATCACTCCCCAGCTGTTATAATAAAGCTTGGCTATGAGGAATGTATGTCCTTCTGGCCTCCTTTGCCATTGTCCTCTTGTCATGCTGCGGCTAAACTGACTTGGAATGTCTGCCCTATATTCCTCGCCCTGTGACTCAGTTTTCTCACCTGGAAAATGGAGATGATAACACTACCAACCCCACAAGGCTATGGCAAGGATCTAATGAGATGATGTGTATAAGCATAGGGCTGGCATGGAGTAGGCGCATAATAAATGTTTGGAGCTGTTGATATTGCCCTTTCAAGCCAGGGAGAGACGCCTAGCTGCCTGACCCCACTCTGGCTGCAGGGAAGCTGCTACTCTTAGTACCCCTTCCGTCCTGCCTACATGGACCCCTGTCCCCTAGAATCACCTTCGGCACTCTCTTGCCCCTGCAGTCACACCTTGCCCCCCAAAGACTTAGAGTCATGCTCCATGTCTGAAAAGGCAGTGAGAGTTCATCCAGTCAACTTTATTTTTTCTGACAGGAAAATGATGAATATCAAGATTTCATCCTTGGAAATCTGCAGCCTAAATGGTTTGCCCCAAATCATACACTGTTTGCTTCCAAATTACCTGCAAAATTTTATACATCCAAAAGTTGGGCCCTATACACCTAGGCCAACGAAACCAAGTTTACTCAAAATACTTTTGGACTTATTTCTTTGTGTGAATTGACCTCAGACTTCCTTGCACACCAAACAAGGAAATCAATCTCATAATTTGATACCACGCATTGTTTAGAACCAAAGAAAAAAAAAAAGGTGTTGTCATTACCTGCTCTGTTCACTCTTCTAGGTCACATGTCTTGGCATTAAACACCTTTTGGCTCTTTCCACATACTTGTACAATTCAGTTTCCAAGGATGAAATCTTGACATTCATCATTGAGGAAAATTACTTTTCAGTTGCAGTTGACATTCAATATTATATTAGTTTCAGGTATACCACATAGTGGTTAGACAGTTATAACTTATGAAATGATCCCAAATAAGTCTAGTACTCATCTGTCACTATACATAGTTATTACAATATTATTGCCTATATTCCCTGAGCTGTACTTTACATCACCATGACTATTTTGTAACTGCCAATTTGTACGTCTTAATCCCTTTACCTTTTTCACCCAGCTCCCCAACCCTCTTCCCATCGGGTAACCATCAGTTTGTTCTCTGTATCTATGAGTTTCTTTCTGTTTTGTTTGTTAGTTTTTTTGTTTTTTAGATTCCTCATATAAGTCAAATCACATGGTATCCATCTTTCTCTGTCTGACTTATTTCATTTAGCATAATACCCATTAGATCCATCCATATTGTCGCAAATGGTAAGATTTCATTCTTTTTTACGGCTAAGTAATATTCCACTATATGTACCACATCTTCTTTATTCAAGCATCTATCGATGGACACTTAAGTTACTTCCATATCTTGGCTATTGTAAATAATGCTGCAATGAACATAGGGATACATATATCTTTTCAAATTAGTGTTTTGGATTTCTTAAGCTAAATACCCAGAAGTGGGATTGCTGGGTCATACGATAGCTCTATTTTTAATTTTTTTGAGGAACCTCCATGCTATTTTCCATAGTGGCTGCACCAATCTGCAATCCCACCAACAGTGCACGAGAGTTTCTTTTCTCCACATCCTAGCCAACATTTGTTGTTTGTTGATTTACTGAAGATAGCCATTCTGACAGGTGTGCTTTTAATTTGCATTTCTCTGATGATTAGTGACATTGAGCATCTTTTCACAAGTCTTGTGGCCATCTGTACGCACTAAGGAAAAAATTTAATGTAATAATGGCTCTGAAGGCAGCTCATTTGTTGATGCATAAATTTAGTAAATATTTATTGATACTTCCTTATATACCAGGTCCTCTTCTGGAGGATGAAATACCACAGTAAACCAGATAGACACAGTTCCTGCCTTCTTGGACTGTACAGGTTAGCTCCTGAGCAGAGCATACGTGATATATGGAACTGATAATAATAAAAGCCTCTACTAATGGATTAAGGGACTTGGGAGGCCGGGGGTGGGAACGGCAGCCTGAACACCTGCATCCATTGTTGCTCTTTCCTGAAACTCCACTAAAGCAAAGCTAAAGCCTTTCTAAAATGTTATTACTTAAGGTATACACCAACAAGGGCAGGAGATAGGGGGCAAGGTGTAACTGCAGGGGCAAGAGAATGAAAGAGAAGATAACAGCAACACGTTATGAGAAGCTATAAAGCAGGTGGGAGAGCGGTAAAGAACATGGAGTAGGAGATGAGGAAAGCCATAACCATTCAAGCTACACCCCAGAGACCCCCAAAGGCTCAGGAATTGGTGGCACTAGATACTTCTGGAAGTGAATATAAGGGGGATTGAATAAATAAAAAAGACTGGTAGAAAGTGGTTTGTAAAAGCAGTTAAATCCTCAGATTTTCAGGCAAAAGGCTGGAGGCTTGTTTCCTGGTGAGGGGAAAACAGAGGATCTTTGACAGGGGAACCCCAGGATACGGAAGGCAGAAGTATCTTCCTGAAAATGTTCACATAGTGGATGCTGAGACCTGTGTCCTCTTACCTCCTGAAATCCCAGATCACTGCTGTTCATCCTCGAGGCTTGAAACTGGAGGATGTATCTCTGTGGAATCTGACCAACCTGAAAGGAAGAGAAGACCCAAAGATACTAATCTTGGAGACTTCATCATGAAAGAGCCCAGTCAGTGCGATCACCTTACTGTGATGCTCACAGAGGACAAATCACACATGCTCACACACATGTACGTACACACACTGCCAAACAGCTTTTCAGTTAGCCACACTGAAAAGATAAGCAACAACCAAGGATTATGAGACAGCTGAAGAAAGCTTCTAACACACAAAAGACAGAGACCAAAACAGAACTGAACAAAAAATGACTTAGAGGAAACCAAGACTACATAGCAAGACAAGAGCTTAAACATAACAACACATTATCATTATATCCTGAGAACGATAAAAAAAAAACATTGCAAAAATGAAGCAAAAACAGAATATTAGGCTGGTGCAAAAGTCATTGCGGTTTAAAATGTTAAAAATAATTGCAAAAACCGCAATGACTTTTGCACCAACCCAATAGTATTTCCTAAAAAGAGAACAAAAGAGAGGTCTTGAAAAATCAAACATGTGCTAGCAGACATGAAAAAAAAATTCCATAAAAGTTTGGAAGATAAAACTGAGGAAATGTCCATAAAGTAGAGGGAAAATAACAAAAAGACGGAAAGGTATGAATAACTATACAATAAAATTGGAAGACCAGTTCAGACAATAATATACAAATAACAGAGCATCCAAATAGGAGAAACAGAGAAACTAAAGGAAAGACATCATCAATGATCTAATCTAAGAAAATTTCCCAGAACTGAAGAATTCCTTACAGCCCAGTGCGATGGATAATCATTTTTAAAAGAATTCAGTTGTTCATAACTAATACATAGGAATACAATTAATTTTTGTATACTTGTCTTGTATCTTGCAACCTTACTAAATCCGTTTATTAGTTCTAGCATATTCCAACAGTTTTTCTACCTGGATGATCATGTCATCAGCAAATGATAATTTTATTTCTTCCTTTCCCATCTTAATGCCTTGTATTTATTTTTCTTGCCTTTTCGCACTGGTTAGAACCTCTGCTACAATGTTGAAGAGAAACAGTATGAGTAGATATCCTTGTCTTATTCCTGATTTTAAATCTTTCATCATCATAGGTTTTCTCTAAAGGCTTATTATCAGGTTGTGGTAGTTCTTTTCTATTCCTGGTTTGCTGAAATTCTTTTATCTGGAATGGATATTGGATTTTGTCAGATGCTTTTCCTACATCTCTTAAGAGGATCTTTTTTTTTCTTTTTTAATTTAGTAATATGATGAATTACATTGATTATTTTTCATGTTACCAACCTTGCATCCCTAGGATAAATCCCACTTGGTCATGATTTATTATCATAGAGATAGATGTAGAGTTAGAGATATGTAGATAGTGACAGACACTCTACCTACAGTGATAGAGTTAGATTCAACTTAGAAAAATTTTGTTGAAAAATTTTGCATCAATGCTCATGAGAGATACATTGATCTATAGTTTTATTTTCTTGTAATATTATCTGGGTTTGGCATCAGAGTAATGTTGGCTTCATAAAATGAGTTGGGAAGTGTTCTTTCCTCTATAACTTTCTAGAAAAGTTTGAGTAGAATTGGTATTATTTCTTCCACAAATGTTTGGCAAATTTCATCAATGAAGCCATCTGGGCTTGGAGTTTTTTTTGTGGAAAGGGTTTTAACTACAAATGCAACTTTTTAAAAAATTGATGTAGGTCTATTCAGATTACCTATTTCTTCTTTTCTTTTTCTTTTTTTTATTATTTTAATTAAAGTTTAGTGGGGTGACAATTGTTAGTAAAGTTACATAGATTTCAGGTGTACAATTCTGTAATACATCATCTATAAATCACATTGTGTATTCACCACGCAGAGTCAGTTCTCCTTCCATCAACCATATATTTGATCCCCCTTACCCTCATCTACCACCCCCCACCCCCCTTACCCTCTGGTAACCACTAAACTATTGTCTGTGTCTATGAGTTTTTGTTTCTTATTTGTTTGTCTTGTTCTTTTGTTGTTTTTGGTTTATATACCACATATCAGTGAAATCATACGGTTCTCTGCTTTTTCTGTCTGACTTTTTCGCTTAGCATCATACTCTCAAGATCCATCCATGTTGTCACAAATGGTCCTATTTCATCTTTTCTTACCGCCGAATAGTATTCCACTGTGTATATATACCACAACTTCTTTATCCATTCATCTATCGGAGGACGTTTTTGTTGTTCTATTTCTTCTTGAGTTATCTTCTATAGCTTGTGTCTTTTAAGAAAATTGTTTATTTCATCTGAGTTATGGAAATTATTGGAGTAAAATTGTTCATAATATTATTTAATTGTCTATTTAATATCTGTATAATCTATAGTGAAGTCATCACTTTCATTCTTGATATTGGTAATTTGTGTCTTCTCTCTTTTTTTCCTGATCAATCTGGCTAGTTTTATCAATTTTATTGATCTTCCTAAAAAACAGCATTGGTTTCATTGATCTTCTCTAATGTCTTTCTGTTTCCTATTTTATTAATTTTCCTTGATCTTTATTACTTCCTTTCTTCTGCTGACTTTGTGTTTAATTTGCTCTAGTTAAAGGCTTTTAAATACATTTAAAAATTCAAACTATAAACAAAAATAACCCAGGAAAAATTTTTCATCTATTTTGTGCTCTAGAATAATTTTTCCATTTCGAAAGCTCTCAGCAGGTATGAAAACACATCCAATAATTCATTCATAAAATATTTATTGAATAGCTACTATGTGTTAGGTACTATTCTAGGCTCCGGAAATAGAATAGTGAATAAAACAAAGTTAATGCCCTCACTTAGCTTACTTCTAGTTGGAGAACACAGGCAATAAATATATAATATGTCAGGTGGTAATAAACGCTATGCAGAAAAATAAAACAAGGTGAGGGGATAAAGACTGAGCAGGCTGGATGGGACTATTTTTATTTTAAATGGGGTCAACAAAGGCCTGTCTCTGAACAGAGACCTGGAGGAAATAGGGGAGAAGGCCATGCACATGCCTGGGAAAAAGTGCTCCAGGCTGAGAGAGAAGCAAGTGCAATGTCCTGACGTTGGAACATGTTTGCCTTTTTGAGGAAAATACTGTCTAAATGGCTAGAAGAGAGGTTGTTAGGGGTCAGAACATGTAAAGTCCTATAGGCCGCTGTAGAAACTTCACATTTAATTGAGTGTGGTAGGGAGGATTCTAAGATGGCCTCCCATGATTCCCCGCGACCTGGTGTACACACTCTACGTACAGTAGCTCCCCCCGTATCTGTGGTTTTGCTTTCTGTGGTTTCAATTACCCGCAGTCAACTTTGGTCCAAAAATATTAAATGGAAAATTCCATAAATAAACAATTCATAAGTTTTAAAATGCATGCTGTTCTGAGAAGCATAATGAAATCTTGCACTGTCCCACTCCATCCTGCCCAGGATGTGAATTATCCCTTTGTCCAGAGTATCTGCACTGTATACACTACCCTCCTGATAGTCACGTAGTAGCTGTCTCAGTTATCAGATCATTTATCAGAGAAAAGGGGAGAGAAAGAGAGAGAGAGAGAGAGAGAGAGAGAGAGAGAGAGAGAGAGAGAGAGACCACACTCACATGACTTACAGGATTCAGTACCATCTTCGGTTTCAGGCATCCTCTGGGGGTCTTGGAACGTGTCCCCCTCAGATAAAGGGGGACTCCTACAATTCCAGGACTGTGAATGTGAGAGCTTTCACTCCTGCAGTTAGGTTATGTTCCATGGCACAGTAGACTCCAGAATGAGAGATTATCCCAATGGGCCTGACCTAATCCCATGAGCCCTTTAAAAATAGAGAGTTTTCTCAACAACAAGAAGCAAACAGCATAATTCAAAAATGGGCAAAGACTTGAAGAGACATTTCTCTTCAAAGAAGACACACACATGGCCGATAGGCATATGAAAAGGTGCTCAACATCACAAAGCATTAGGGAAATACAAATCAAAACTACAATGAGAGGGGCTGGCCCGGTGGCTCAGGCGGTTAGAGCTCCATGCTCCTAACTCCGAAGGCTGCTGGTTCGATTCCCACATGGGCCAGTGGGCTCTCAACCACAAGGTTGCCAGTTCGATTCCTCGAGTCCCGCAAGGGATGGTGGGCTCCGCCCCTGCAACTAAGATTGAACACAGCACCTTGAGCTGAGCTGCCTCCCGGATGGCTCAGTTGGTTGGAGCACGGGCTCTCAACCACAAGGTTGCCAGTTCAATTCCTCGAGTCCCGCAAGGGATGGTGGGCTCCGCCCCCTGCAACTAGCAACGGCAACTGGACCTGGAGCCGAGCTGCACCCTCCACAACTAAGATTGAAAGGACAACAACTTGACTTGGAAAAAAGTCCTGGAAATACACACTGTTCCCAAATAAAATCCTGTTCCTTCCTGTTCCCCTTCCCCAATAAAATCTTAAAAAAAAAAAAACTGCAATGAGATACCACCTCGCATCCATCAAGATGGCTGCTACCAAAAAAAAAAAAAAAATCACAAGTGTGGAAAAACTGGAACCCTTGGCACTATTGGTGGGACTGTAAAATGATAGAGCCACTACGGAAAACAGTATGGAGGTTCCTCAAAAAATTAAACATAGAATTACTTTATTTTTTATTAAAATCAGAATGATCCACCAATTTCACCTCTGGGCATTTATCTGAAAGAACTGAAACCAGGGTCTCAAAGAGATATTTGTACAGCTATGTTCAAAGCCGCATTATTCACAATGGAATCCCATGCAGCCTGAAAAAGGAAAGAAATCCTGTAATACGCTACAATGTTGATGAACCTTAAGGACATTATACTAAGTAAAAGAAGCCAGTCACAAAAAGACAAATACTGTATGATTCCACTTATATAAAGTCCTTGGAGTAGTCAAATCCATAGAGACAGAAACTGTAATGGTGGTTGCCAGGGGCTGGGAAGAGGAGAAAATGCGTAGTTGTTATTATTTCATGGGCAGTGAGTTTCAGTTTTACAAGATGAAAAGGGTTCTGGAGATGGACGGGAGTGATGGCTGTGCAATGTTATGAGTGTACTTAATACAGCTGAACTGCACAGTTAAGAAAGGTTAAGATGGTAAATTTTATGTTATGTGTATTTTACCACAATAAAAAATATATATGGAAAAAGAAAAATAGCAAAGAGTTTTCTTTCGCTGTCCAAAGAGGAAGTCAGAGATTTAAAGCGTGAGAAGGAGTTGATGTGTCATTGCTGATTCAACGCGGAGGGGACCATGTTACAAGGAATACAGGCGGCCTTAGGAGCTGCAAGCAGCCCTGGCTGAGAGTCAACAAGGAAACAGAATCTCAGTCTTCCAGTCGCAAAGAACTGAATTCTGCCAACAGTAAGAATGAGCCGGGAAGTGGATTTTTCCTTCAGAGCCTCCAGATCAGAACTCAGTCCAGCCAACACCTTATTTAGCCTTTTGAAACCCTGAGCAGAGAACCCAGCCACTCCGTGCCAAACTTCTGATCTGCAGAACGGTGGGCTCATCAATAAATGTTTTGAGATGCTAAGTTTGTGGTCATTTATTATATAGCAATAGACATCTAATATACTCGGGATGATGGGAAGTCATAGATACATATATCCTTGTTTATGAGTCTTGCTTTAAAGTCACCCCAACTTGGTAGTAAGCTCCCTGAAGGCATAAACCCAACAGTTTACCTGTCCTTACACAAGACTGTGCAGGTGCCTAATGGACGCCCAGGAACCATTCCATAAATGGGTAAAATGTTTTGATCAAAGGCAAGCTATTTGGGGAAATTGTCTAGCCTCCTGTACTGACCACTTTGAAGGACAGCTGATATTTGTGTAAGATTTTTTAAGAAAAAATTACACTCTGTGTATGCATGGCTTGCCTTCATTCTTGCCCTCTTCTCAGGGGAGTGGCTTCTCTTCAAATGTAACATGCTGAGATCGAACTCGCCTTCCATCCAAGCACAGCTTCCCCTTACTTTCCCTTCTGCTGCCAATAACACAGCCATCGCCCAGGTACCCAAGCTCTGCACCTTAGAATCACATTCAGTTCCTCCCTCTCCCATCGTCCCCATAGCCAGAGTCCTGGAGATTTATTTTCCAAAATGCCTCCCCCTAAGTCTCAGCCTTTGTCTTCCCACCACTATCAGCCTCACGGAGGCCTCTGTAGTCTCACCTGTATGATGGTAAGGGCTCCCAAAGAGTTTCACCATCCCCCCTTCCCTGCCTCAAATCCTCCTTGGTCACAGCCACCTATCTTATAATCCCTATAAGATAACACTTGGCACGTGGAAGCCCTTCCCCCTGAAACCTCCATAGGCTCCTCATTGGTCTCTCAGGTGAGCTGAGTGCTCCAAACCTGGCTGTAAGCGTCTTGACAGCGAGGGCCATGCGCTGAGTATCTTTGTAGCATGATCGGTGTTCCCTGTCTGCCTGAAGCTTTGATGATAACGCTCATGACCATGAGAATTTGGAGGCCTCCTTTTCTTTTAGGTCAGAGAAGACCAGCCTGCGTTGTCATTCTCCCACGCTCTAAAGACTGAATCAGAAGCAGGGGATCAACCACAAGGTTGCCCGTTCGACTCCCGCAAGGGATGGTGGGCTGCGCCCCCTGCAACTAGCAATGGCAACTGGACCTGGAGCTGAGCTGCACCCTCCACAACTAAGACTGAAAGGACAACAACTTGACTTGGAAAAAAAAGTCCTGGAAGTACACACTGTTCCCCAATAAAGTCCTATTCCCCTTCCCCAATAAAATCTTTAAAATAAAATAAAATAAAATAAAATTATATATATATATATATATATATATATATATATATATATATATATATATGCAGGGGCAAGCTGTGGAGCGTATCTGCTGTTCTCTATAAACCTATTGACCCCCAATCCATCCCCATACTGGAAATCTGGAAATCCTGGCCAGCATACCCCCACCCAAGTTATTCTCTATCACTATCAGCTGTTAGATCCTTTGTTCACAATAAAGGGGTTCTCTCCACAGGGGTATTTGCGATTTAACAAGTACACAGCCTTAAAAAAGCAAATGTTAGTAGTGGGGTTTCAAGTGTCGTTTGGGGGGTGGAGTGAAACGTTTGTCCAGGGATATAAGGCCTTGCTCCCGCATCCCCAAACACACCCCATCCATGCAGCAGGACTGATGCTAATAAAAAGAATGGCATGGAACATATGTACCGTCCCCTCACAGCTGGAGACAGAACCAGAAGCCACAAAATGGGCAAGATCCAGAGTAGGTGGTTGGAAGAAATCGCCAGTGAGATGATGGAGAGAAAGTGTGTGAGATGTGGAATGCCCTGGAGATCTTAACAGAATAAAAGAAAAGCTGCTCCCCACCTGAAACCCTTCTCTTGCACCCACAACGTGCAGGCTGGGTGAAGGCGGTCACTCAGTGGAAAAGCACAGGGAAGGCTGCTGTGGCCTTGGTCATTTCTATCCTCAATACCAACTCCGAAGAAAGTGGACCCCCTCTCCGTAAGTTCAGCCCACCTCCAGGAGTGGATGATGGCGACATCTTCTAGATTCAGATTCAGCAGCCTCTCCCGACTCTGTCCTATTCCCTCTGCTGGAGTCCAGAGGAGGGGACCCCTTTGCAACCCTTTCCTCCCTATCATTTTGGCCCACAGCTTTCTGGGCCCAGAGAGGGGAAGTCTGTGTGTGTGTGTGTGTGTGTGTGTGTGTGTGTGTGTGCATGGATGTGGGGGGTGGTAATGCAATAGGAGGAAGGGAGGAAGATTGCGCAGCTGGGTGGGGGGACTGGCCCTCTGGCATCCTGGGGGAGGCTTCCTCCTTAATTGCTTGAGTTCTACAGCTGTCATCGCTAACGAGAAATTAAAAAACACCCTGACCCCTGCCCCACCCCGCTGTCCCCATGGCTCACAAGTGCTCCCTCAGCACGTTACTCTTGGAGAAGTACCCAGAGGAGGGTGCTGTGAAGACACAAGGTGCCTGGGCTGACTGCTCCCAGCCCCTGGAGGGGGGTAGGCAAGAGGGAAGGGAGGTGGGAGTTGGCCCCAGTTTCGTTGCTCCTGCTCTGGTTTTCTGGAAGGCCCTAATTATTTTATATATCCTGCTTCATAATCCCCGCAGCTCTTCTGGGACTTGTCAGACCTCAGGCCAAGATGTGGAGTTTGGCAAATTAGGATCTCTGGAACTGCAGATTGAACATCTACACTCAGCTGCCCTGCACAGTGAGCGATTATATAAAATGGAGAGGAAGGAAAAAGGGATGGTTCAGAAACCACAGCAAGAAGGATCTCAGCGCAAGGAAGAACTTCCCAGCTGTCTTTCACACTGCACCCAGACAAGAGTCTTCTCTGTAAGGATAAGGAGCCTCTGCTTAACACCACCCACAGGAGTCTGTGTGATCCGGCCTCTCTGCCTGCCTCCTCTCCCCACCCCACCCAGAATTCAAAGCTTGGCACTAACTTAATTGGTCTCAGAATGGACTTCTCAGCACCCACAGATTTGACACCATCAGTGCAGCTCCTCCTAACTGCCCATCTTCTCCTTCCGCTCCCAAGGACCACTGAATTTTCACAAGCAAAATGCTGCGTTCTAATGTCTTCCTTTCCCTTTTTCCTATTGTGCCCCCCACGAACACAGTCTTCACAGTACAGTTAAATCACAGTACAGTGACATCATGTATCCAGATGACAGACGATTTCTCCCAAAGGAACCTAGTTCTTTCACTTTAAGTGATAACACTGTCAGGAGCATCTTTGCTCACGTAGTCGAGGGAATATTATTCTTGAATACATTTGCTATTGTTCTTTCAAACTTGTGTACATACTATGAAAATTAATGAGACACAATTTCATTTCAAATTACAGTCATCCCTCAGTATCCAAGGGGGGGATTGGTGCCAGGACCCCCCACGGATACCAAAATCCAGGGATGCTCAAGTCCCTTATATAAAATGGTGAAGCATTTGCCTGCAATGTACACACATCCTCCCATATACTTTAAATCAAGTCCCGATTACTTATAATACCTAACACAATGTAAATGCTATAATAAATCATTTTTATACTATATTATTTAGGGTATAATGACAAGAAAAAAAGTCTGTACATGTTCAGCACAGATGCAACCATCAGAGGCCTCACTATGTAGTACATGTCAGCAACAATGTAACTTTCTTTTTCTTTTTTTTAATTAAAGCTTATTGGGGTGACAATTGTTAGTAAAGTTACATAGGTTTCAGGTGTACAATTCTGTATCACATCATCTATATATCACATTGTGTGTTCACCACCCGGAGTCAGTTTTCCTTCCATCACCATATATTTGATCCCCCTTACCCTCATCTCCCACCCCCCACCCACCTTACCCTCTGGTAACCACTAAACTATTGTCTGTGTCTATGAGTTTTTGCTCCTTCATTTGTTTGTCTTGTTCTTTTGTTGTTTTCAGTTTTATATACCACATATCAGTGAAATCATATGGTTCTCTCCTTTTTCTGTCTGACTTCGCTTAGTATTGTAATCTCAAGATCCATCCATGTTGTCACAAATGGTCCTATTTCATCTTTTCTCACCGCCGAATAGTATTCCATTGTGTATATATACCACAACTTCTTTATCCATTCATCTATCGAAGGACATTTTGGTTGTTTCCATGTCTTGGCCACCGTCAATAAAGGTGCAATGAACACTGGAGCACATGTGTCTTTATGGATAAATGTTTTCAGATTTTTTGGGTAGATACCCAGGAGAGGGATTGCTGGGTCAACTTTTATTTTTCAAATATTTTCCATCTGTGGTTGGGTGAATCCCGGGGGGTGTGGGACTCGCAGATATGGAGGGCCAACTGTATTCCTAACTTCACAGTAGCTGTTACCTTCACAGAACTTCTCAGAGGATGGATAGTTGTCATACAGCAACTGTCCTTTGGAGCTTTGTGATGTTTGGGGTGGTTTTTTAGTGCTAAAATAGGGTTTTCCACCTCAAAATGGTTGGGTACCTGTACATGAAGGCAACCACCCATTGCCACACACAAGTGGTCCCCAAATCAGGTTAGTTCTGGCAAATCTTACATAAATCCATTTTCACATAAGTCAGAACCCTTTCAAATCTGGAGATAAACGAAGCAGATATCTGCTTGGCAGCAATGTAAACACAGGGGAGAGGAGGGAAACCTGCCTCGTGAGGCTGCCACCCAGTCTCTTTGCCCGTGAACAAGGGTTACTTCAGAGCGCGGCCTGACCCGTTCATACCCGTCAGGCAGCGCTCTCTCGCCAAAGCCGCTGGAAAAGCTTGACTCATGCCGAGTTTACATAAGTCCGCCTTACGTAAGTGTATACCTATAAAGACGGTGGAAGGTACAAGGAGAAATGTAAATAGCCGGGATTATGGGTGTGAGTTTAATTTGGGGTACCTGATATTACAAGACCGCTTTAAAAATAATTTAAGCATACTCCAAATCAAGCTTAGACAGAATACGTAGCTACGGTGCACCCAGCCCTGTGGAGGGGTTGTCAGATAATTAAGAGATGTTATGAGATGGCCCCTGCCTTAACGAAGCTTATAATCAAATTGTGGAAAGGAGCGCTAGATTTCACTAAAGCGGGCTCCCGTCTACCTCCCACTCAGCTGGACTGGGGGCTCAGGCCACCATTTGCTCCCATTTAATACCCTGTCCCCTTCATACCCCTCCCCTACATTACTCTCTAGCCAAGCCCTCCCCTCATACTTCCCCCCAGTTTGTCCCCACAAAGGACTAATCCTCTTCGTGTTTGGGACATTCCTTTGCATGCCACTGATATTCTTAGCTACGACAATGTCAAAATCACCCCTACCCCGGTCCCCCTCCCTCAGCTTCCTTCCTTGCCTCCCCAGTATCTTTAGGAGGCCTCAGTGTTTCTGACTTCTATCTGTCCCCAGCCTCCTCCCCAAACACAGCCGGGGGGGGGGGGGGGGGCTCAGAATGGAGAGGGGGGAGGGACGGGTGGACAGGCCTCCGCCATCTGTATGTTCTCAACAATCAGTCCTCCCCCAATGCCTCTGCAGCTAGGGGCCAGGGACAGGGGGGCGGGGGGGGGGGGGGTGCCTGACTGCTGCTGAGTCAGCCTATTCCTCACAGTACCTCCCCTGCAGGCCCAAATGCCGTAAACCCTGCCTCTGAGTGACCAGCCTCAGCTGAAGGGCTGCTCTCCCCATCCTGACCCCAGCCCGAGACCAGCCCTACTCCCTCACACCTCGAGCAGGGGCCATACAGAAAGGCGGTCATACTTCCCACTCTCCATTGGGGCCCTGCTGGGAGGAGGAGTGGGGGCCACCCTTCCTCCTGCTGCCCCCATTTCCCTCCCTCAGCCTGGCTCCCTCTCCCCCAACTGGCTTCACTCACAGAATTGGCTGCCATTGATCAGGAAAGAAGAGCAAAGATGGTCGGAAAACCAGAAGCAGCCACCCCCAATATACACAGCCCACTGGGTACCCCACCGGGGCATAGTCACCTTTTTAGTGCAACGTAGTTGGGACAGCCTCCCGTGTGCAGAGGCAAGCCAAAGAGGGAGGCCCCAGGAAAGAGTTCCAATCCCAGGGGGCCCCCAGTCTGAAGGGATGGCCTGTCCTGTCCTTCGGGAGCTCCTAATAGGATGAGGGAGACCCCAACTGGTTGGCAAGGGAAGGAGGCTGTCCCCTCTCACTAATGTGTACTAACAGAACTAAACAAAGGCTCAGAAGTTCAAGGGCAAAGCTATGAGAGCGAGCCTGGAAGGCATAAGAAGCGTGGGTATAATCAGCTGGTTAAACTGGTCTAAAAAGGAAAGGAAGGCTTCCGGGAAGAGGAGAGCTTGGGGGACAGAGAACCTTTCTGGAGGCGCAGAAGTATGTGAGGACAAGGTGAGGAGGAAGGCCCAGGACAGGGAGAGGGTGCGGGGCTGGGAACAGCACTGGACAGGCAGCAGGATTCCCAGGCTCCATGCTGGGGTGGCAGTGGCTAAGGCTCCTCTCAGGTCCCAGAAGCCTCCTCGCCTCCTCGGTGTAATGTGGAGCGTGGCCCTGGGATTCCTGGGGTGCTTCCAGCAGGGTGTTGGACAGGCCCCCATGCTCAGCTTCTCTGCTGTCGAACAAGGAACCTGCATTTTCATTTTGCACTGGGCCCACAGATTATACAGCAACCTTTCACCCCAGCGTAGAAGGTCTATTTTGCTCCCCATGTCTTCTCCTCTGGAGAAGCCCTGGTGGGGAGGAAAGCAGGAGGGCGGGCCTGCTCCTAAGAGGCTGTGTGAAGGGAAGAGACTGGCCTGGCCCTCCCTGAGGCGGCAGCCTGAGCGCTGGCTCCTGGCGCAGGCAGGTCCCCCGCCTGACGCTTGGCAGTCAGCAGCAGCCCACTCAGCCTGCAAATGGCCTCATCCCTTGGAGGGGCCAGCAGGATGGTTTCACAACTGTGTGCACTCGATGGAGCCTGTTCTTGGAAAGCTGGGGACGGGACAGCTCAGTCCTTGGTATGGGAAAGGCCTGGGCCCCTGAGGCCTGCACTTGAACAATAAACAACTGAGGGCTTGCTTGAGTAGGAGGGGGTGTGGGGACAGAGTTTAGCGAGTGCTCTGTGGCTGATGGGAGATTGGGGTCTCCCAAGAGCTTCCCCCCAGCTTCCCTCCCTCGACAGGAATACCCCAATCTGATGGGGGCACGGGATCCATCTCCACTGGAAGAGGCTGGCATTCAAGGACTGAGGCATGAGGAACGTGGGGAGGCTGGGAGGACGTTAGAGCCCCGTACGCTGAGAGGGGGCTCTGAGGGCAGGGCCATCCTCAGGGCCTGTCACAGAGCCGGGCCTGGTTCCCAGGAGCACACACACGGGTCTGCGAGGGAACAACTCAGAATTAAGGTTCAGGGGCGGCAGTATCCTGGAGATAGCCATCCTAGGTGACCTTTTTTCTTGCACAGATGGCATCTGGCCAGCTGAGCTGGGACACAGAGACAAGAGAGAAGCATAGACCACAAGAGGGCCCAGTTTGCAGGGTACAGACTATGTCTTGAGTGCACTGAGAAATAGGGCACAGAAGCTGAGTGGGGGGGGGGAGGACAAGCATTCTCAGAGAAGACTCCCGGGGTAAGGGGCTTGAAGCCTCTTTGTAACGAATGGGAAGGAGTGAGGCTTTGCACAGAACAGGGCTGAGGGTGTCCTGGCAGAGAGAACAGCCTCTACAAAGGCCTAGCAGCATCTGGGAAAGGAAGACCCCTTCCCCTGTTGTGAGCAAGATGGGGGTGGTGAGAGAGGGGGAGGAGCTGATACCTCTCGGCTGATCCACAGGGACAAGCCCCTGAAGAGGGGTCAGGGCCAATCCGCCTTTGATGTGCCAATCTAAATAGCTGAAGCCTGGATGCTCCTAACTGGGGGGGTAGGGCACGTGGTGATGCTGGAGGAGGGAGCTTAGCGCAGTGACTGTCAAGGAAGGCACAGGTGCTGGATACATGTCTTAATGAATGAGTTGATTGAATATTGATTGCTTGATCAATCAGGATAATGAGCCAGGGGCAGCCCTTTTGTGAGAGACTGGCAAATGCGTCTTTGGACTCAGCCCCCACCTGAGGGCTCCCCGGGGACCACCGGTACACTGTAGATTTCACCCATGGAATAGCGCCTCTCCAAGTTGTATCCTCAGCACTCCTGGCTCCTCTGTCTCTAGCCACTTGTGTTCTCAGAGACCGTGGCCTCTAGAACAATACAAAATTAGCAGAAAGCACTTCTATATACACATAAAATTCACGCGCATATAATACCAACAGCAATAATAGCTAACATTTAGTGACCATTTACTATGTGCCAGTCACCATGCCAATTGTGTGACATGTCTAATCTCATACCCTCAGAACACCCCTTGTAAGTAAACACCAGTAGATGCAGAGAAAATGTGTTCAAGAGAAATGTTTTTAACTTTATTTTGGTTCTCTGACACACATTTAAACATCTCTGAAATCACAATGCACCTTGTAATCACTAACAAGAAGGCACTGTGTCATAGTTTAATTAGCAGTGTTCTTTCTTCTTGGCGGTACGTAATTGAATTGTGGGGCTTGCTTTTGAAGAAACAGAGTTGATTATGTCCATGGTCTGTATCACTGACCACCTGCCCCTTTCAATCAACAGTGGATGCTGTACAGAGCCTGTTTCTCTGTTCCAAGCCTGTTTTCAGGAGTTGGAAGCTGTGTCTCTGTCATCAGCCTGGGAGCTGCCTGAGGACAGGCTATCTTCTCTCCCCAGAAATGCTAGCAGCCCCCCGCCCAGCACCCCCAGCTAAGGAGCTTGGTAGACATGGAGGGTGGGTGGGCACAGAGAACCTCGGGTCTCCCAATAAGGCCGTTTTAGGCAGCTTAGATAGAATAGCCCCGGGAAGCTGCTCTCAACAGCCCTGAGAAAATGGAGGTAAAAGGGAAGGAACGGGGTTGCTCCACACTCCACCAGGAAGCTCTGGGCCAATGGAAACAACGCAGGCCGGCACCAGGCCATCCAACTGCGCACGCGGGCCCCAGCGTCCTCCAGCACTTGCTATGCTTACCTGCCCAAGTGTGTTCCCCTTGGCCTTTCCCTCTGCCCTTAGGCTGCTGGCCCCGGGAAGGGAGGCAAGAGCCAGTGAGGGAGTGATCTGCCCGTTGGAGAGCTGAGGAAACTAAGTCCCAAGAGTCTCCAGCCTGCTCCTGGGCCCTCATTGCTCTGCTCCAGCAGAGGTACTGAGCTGGGTGCCCATGCCTGCCCTCCAGGCACCCCTCAGCGGGGGATCTCCGGGGTGGCAAGGGGCAAGGGGAAGGGAGAAGTGTCTCTTGCCAGGGACTCTCCCACTCGGTTAGAACATTGCCACCACCTCCTCCTCTTTTCCCTCTTTTCCCAGGACTCCTCCCCTCAGAGGCCTGTCTTCTCCCTCCTCCACTTCCCAGAAGCTCCATCCAGGGGTCTTCATGGCCCCCAGTCGCCCACTATCCACTCGGTCATGTGCCTAGGCTCAGTCTGGTTGGTGGGGGAAGGGACAGAGAAAGATCACTCGTCCCCTCCCCTCTAGACCTGGTGGTAGAAGCATCTGAATCAGCCACAGGGGCTGCAGGATTAGGGTCTTTAATGAGAACCAGGGACTTACGGGTTAGGGAGGGGAGCTTTCATCCTGGCCTGGGGGGAGGGGAGCCCAGGATCCCCTGCTGGGTTTCCCAAGCCCACCCTCTCAGTACCACCTCCCCTCTCCGGAAGCCCACTGATTGATCCTGCGGGGGGGTACAGGTGGGAGGCCAAAATAACGGCTGCCCCTCCTGTCCATGGCCTACCAGGACTCTCAGCCGAGGACTGCCAGAGCCACACTTGTTCAGAATCCCCAGTCCTAGCTGTGGGCCTAAAAGACAAAGCCCATCACCCTCCTGCTCATGGACCCCTGCAGGCCGGTTTCAGAAGTAACTTCCCTTCTCTCTGCCTCCTGGTGCGGGCCTTGGACACAGTCAATGGCCTCTGGCAAAGAGGTGAGACGGTGAGGTGTGCAGGCACAGGGACCCAGCTGCTGCCTGGGGTGACACTGAGCTTAGCCCCACATGCAAATGAAGGTGGTGAAAGAGGAGCATGACAGGAGTTTAGGGCAGGGACTGAAGACTCAAGTCCCAAGCGGAGCTGGAAATGGGGAATTGGGGCTGGGATCCCTGGGCCCTGAGTGGATAATGACCCTCTATTTCTCAGAGAGAAATTGGCCCCCAGGAGTAGAGAGGGCAAGACCCACTTATAGGGGCTGGACCCTAGAGACAGAAGCTTCATCTCAAAGGCGCTCAGAGAAGGAAGGAGCCTTGGAGATCAGTACATACCACTCCTATTATAGCCCAGGAGACAGATCCAGAGAGGGAAAGGACTTGTCCAAGGTCCCACAGGGAGTTAGGAGTGAGCCAGGAATCCACCTGAGGTTCCTAACTCCCAGCCTAGTACAACTAACCCATAATGATGCTAAGAATTATACAGGTATTAACTCACGTAATTCCTCTTGTGAGGAAACTGAGGCCTCAAGTGACTTCCTGGAAATCACACCCAGGAGTCTGGCTCTAGAGCTTGGAAACATCTGGTTCACAATTCTCTCTCCAGGTTGCATGATGTGTATAAGGACTGAATTCTGAAGTTGAATGTCTCGGGGGATACAGGAATGCACGAACTGGGGGATGACCCAGGAGTTGTGGGGGTCTCCACCTGGCGTGGGCACTGAGCTGGGCCCTACCCTGCCAGGACCATCCCAATCTCCATCAGGAGGACCCAAGGCAGGTGAGGTGATCTGGCAGCCTATTGTCCAGCCTGCTCGCTGCAGCCTGAGTGCCACTCCAACCTCGCCCTCCCAGGACAGTGGGGCCACATTGTGGATGGAGGTGCTAAGCCTAGCCTCTGCGGGGCCCTGACCCCTCCACCCCATTCCAGCCTTCTTCCAGTGATGCAAGGAGACATGAGGTAGCAGGAAGAAGGTGACTCTGCGAACACTAACCTAGGCACAGCGCCAAGTGCTATAAGGGACATAGGTTCTCACCAGCATCTCTCTAGCCCCCTAGCACAATGCCTGGCTTTCAAAGACGCTCAGTAACTGCTGCATGAATGACTGAGAAACACAAAGATCAATGAGGCAGGGACCTATCTTCCAAGAGGTGACAATCTGATGGGAGAGTCAGTTACGTACACTACTAATTATAACACAAGGCAGACCAAGTACAGCAGGAACTCACTGCAGGGAGAGATTAATTTAAACTATGGGACTGGGGAAGGGTTCATGGAGGAGGCAGCATTTGAGATGTGTAATAATAGCAATAAGAGTGATGATGACGACAATGGTTTGTACTTATTAGCACACTTCTTGGTGATTTGTATGCATTAACACATTTATTCTTCATACTATCACCAGATGTAGGTACTAGTAATATACCCATTTTATAGATGAGGAAACTGAGGCTCAGAAATAACTTGCCCTAAGTCACACAGCATAATAAATGAAAGAGCCACGATCTGAGCCCAAATATGACTCAAAGGGATGGGTGGGATTTTTACATTCACCCATTTGACATTCATACGATTATTTATTGAACTGATGCTCTGTGCCAGGTAATCAGAGGTTAACTGCCCACAGAACCAAGCCCTACAGGTGATTCAGCAGGTCTATAAATAACCTGAACACGAGGCAGGAAGTGATTTTGGTCATGAAAGATGTACAGACGGAGGATGAAGGGAATGCAAAGCAAAGGGGACAGAGGCTTCATGGGGGAGGTGGCCCGCCAGCTGGCTTTGAAGGATGGCTGGGATTTGGACCTGGGAGATGGCAGAGGGCATTCCAGGCAGAGGGGACAGCGTAAGCAAAGGTCCAGAGGCAGGAATGGGAGGGGCTTATGCAAGAAAGCATGAAAGGTGCAATCTGGCCAGATGGGGAGGTTGCAGACTGGCATCCCATGGACCACATCCGGCCCTCAGACGTGTTCTGTCTGGCCCATCTGCACTGGCCTGCACAGCGTCCTTGAAAAAGGTGCAATCCATCTCTAGAGCCAGAAGGTAAACAATGAGGCTGGGGGTGGAGGAGCACAGGCTTTGGAGTCTTAAATTCCAGAAATGCAACAACCATTCAGAAGCTGATTAGCTCACCTGCCCCCTCCGTCCAGTCTACTTCCCTTGTCCGAAGTTACCTGTCTGGCCCCTGTAGGCATTTGAGTTTGAGGACCTGGATGACAGCCCAGGGCACCGAAAAGAGCAGCAGCCGAAAACCATGAGAAGGTGCCTTGAGGTCTGAACACAAAGGGCCTTGAACATCAGGCTAAAGAACTTTAATTACAGCCCTTCCACCACCAGCAGTTGGGTGAGAAGGACATGCATGCATGCACGCACACACATGTGCGCGGACACACGTACACATTACATACACGCACTGGGGCTGGGGACAGTCTACACTGGTGTCTATTGAACCGGGTGGGGGGAGGGGGTTATTCAAGAGAAGTCTTTACACACGTTGTCCCAGCCTGCCTCAGCTTCAGATTTCACATTCCTGCTGCCCCTGTGCCCAGCCCCATGGTTGCCCCAGCTATGCCCACCTCGGCAATCCCTCAGCAAAGCCTCTCTCTTCTTTACGCAGAAGGGAGTCCCAGACATGTCCCCTGACTCCAGAAGCTCCCCAACCCCCAGGGCAGAGCTGGCTGGCCAGTGTGAGAATTCCGGACAGGATTTAGGACTGGAATTTCCCTCTGGGTGGGTGGGGCTGAGCAGGTGAGCCAGGTTACAGGGCTGGGGGCTGAGTGGAAAAATTTGGTCTGTCCCAACCCCTTACCCCAGTGACTCAGGCCCCTGGTGGAAGTGAGTCTGGGGAGGGGACGTGACAGGAACCCACAGAAAAATTTTCCCTTGTCCCTCTGGCTCTGCCACTGCCCACTTCTCCTCCCCCATTCCACACACACCCTGACTTGCTGCTTACCACAGCCACCGTCTATACCTGTAGTAACAGCCATGGAACCAGCACATCCCAGGACCTTCCCAGCTTGGCTGGGAGCAGGGCCTCCAGCCCACTGGAACTGGGGGCTTCCCCACGTCCAGACAGGTGTCCCTGAAGAAGGCCATGGTGGATGCAGAGGTAGGGTTGCCAGGTTTAGCAAATAAAAACAAAGGACACCCGCTGTCCCGTGCATTATTTGAGACATACTTATACTAAAAATATTGTTTGTTATTTATTCTCGCCTTTATGCAGAAAGGAGTCCCAGAGCCGAGGATTCTGAAATTCAAATTTAACTGGGAATCCAGAATTTGATCTGGCAACCCAAGGCACCCCCCACCCACCACCACAACCACGCAGACCCACCCGTTGTCCAAGACTTTCCCTGCCCCTGCCCCCTCACCATGCGCCCGTGCTAGACCTTACTATGCTTCCTTCTTCCGCCTCAAGGCCTTCAGGCTCCAGGTTCTTTCTCCAAAAGATAGAGTCCTAGAACCTCAACCCCCATGCCAGAAAGGAAACCAGCAAGGATAAGGGAGGAGTTTTCTAGGAGTAACTATCTAGTATGAGGACACCACACCCCATAGCATTCAGCTTTAAGCTAGAAGGATTGTGGGGAAGAGAGGTCCACAGCTCCAAGGGACCTCTTAGATACCCTGCCTTCCACCCTCTTCTTAGTTTCTACCCAGAGCTCTCTCTCCCTCAGATCTTGTTGACACAGTGTTTCTCCTCCCTTTTCTTCTTCTGGACCCCCCTTTCCTCCCAAAACACACTTGCTCGTGACCTTGTAACATACCCCTCACCCCACTCCACTGAAATATTCAAGCCCAGCCCAGGGGCTTTGTCCAGGGAATGGGGAGCAGGCAGGGACTGGATGCTACCAGCCATCCTTGATGCTCCCAATGAGCACCTCTCATGGCAGACACTGCGTTAGGCCCAGGGACAGCGGTGGCCAAGGTCCTCGCGGTGCTCCCAGCCTACTGAGAGACAGAGGACATTCCTCTGGCAGTGAGAGAGGGACAGAGAGAGAAGAAAGAAGGACGAAGGACATGGCTGCCTCTGGGGCTGGTCAGGGAAGGCCTTCTGTGGTTTTATGAGGCAGACGCACCCAGCCAGCCAGTGTGTAGGCTATGGCTGTGGAGGCTCCTCCTCCTGGGGTTTAAATTGGGCCTCTGTCTGCTCCAGCCTGTACAGGCTGGCTGGCTCTGACAGGAAGCTCCCCGAGGGCAGGGCCACCCCCTGCTGCTCGTCAGATCTCCTCTGGAGATGGATGCGTTTGACTCAGGATTGATGGACAATTGTCTTTTTGTTAGCGGGTGCCTCAGGCCTTGGGCTGAGGGATAAGTAGTACAGTAGGACCATCTTGTCCCAGAGACCCACCCTCTCCTTCCTGGAGATTCCCACACCCACCTGCAGTACAGGGAGAGCAGGGCAGGGACCCACTGTCCAGATGTGGAGGCCAAGTCCCAATGACTCACCTAAAGTCATGCACCCCGTGGGGGAGGGTGGAGCTGGGAGAAGGGCCCAGGGGTCTCACAGCACACTCCAGGGCTCCTGAAACCTGCTTTCCCTCCCCCATGACCTTGTCTGGTGATGTTGGACGAAGGGGAAGATATTGGCCCTCTTACTCCTTCAAGCAGAGCAATCAGAAGTCAGAGGGAGAGGAGAAGCATTTCTCTGGTCTTAAGGGCCCTCCTCACGTCAGCCTAGGGTCTGACCCTCGGAAGGGGCTGAGGCAGGGCAGCACCACGTCTGGACCCCCGGATACTCAGTTCTTAGTTTGGCTCACCTGGTCCTCCCCCACCTACCCCATTTGGGATCCTGACTTCTGACCCTTGTGGGTACTGTGCAGGTCATTGGCTCCATTTGTATACATACCCTCCCGACACCTGGGGCTTGCCTTGAACAATAAGATACTGGCCGAAGTTGAAGGCATCTGGCATCTGGATGGCACAGTGGACAGATGGCACAGTGGGCAGAGCACTGAGCTGTGAACCCAGCAGAACCAATCTGGCCACTGCCCAAACCGGGCACTCCCCACACAACAGCCTCTGCTCTCTTTGTCAATAGGGAGGGTTTGTTGTTGAAAACAGAGGCTGAACCTGTTGGAAGGGTCTCCTCCCCGCCCCCCAAGCCACCTCCACCAGCAAACCAGGGCACCTCAGCATGGAGAAATAAAGAGACAAAGAGGAAAGACTCTGGGCAGGCCCACGACGTCAGAGCTGGAAGGGAGTGAAGAGACCCCCAGGAAATCTTTCAACACACAGATAAGGAAACTGAGGCTGTGGGATAAAGGAAAGAAAGGCAGGCATCCAAAACTTTGGCTTCCAGTATTGGCTCAGCCACTGTGTGACCTGGGCAAGTGCCTTCCCCACTCTGTGCTCTGGGGTCCCCCCCACTTTCCTGTACCAGGGTTCTGGTTAAAGCATCTTGCCTGAGGAGCTTAGGCTGACAGCAGTCAGTCTCCTGTGGACTCCTCTCCTGACTAAGCTCCCCCATCCCTCCCCAGCCAGGTCCTGGAAACTTAGAGCAGATGGAGTGAAGGAAGGGAAGGAGGTGGGTGTCACCCCAGGGAGGGGCAGCAGGGAAGGGAAACTGAGTGTGTCCTTGACTTGCCCCAGCCTGTCCCCTGTATCCGGGAAGGGTGAGAGTGACTGTCAGCTGGGGAAGGGAGGCAAGAGGGGCAGGCTGGGGAGGGGCAGGGAACCCCCGTCTGGACTTGTTGGGGCAGCCTGGTGCAGCTGTTTCCGGCTGATGAAAGAGCTCTGATTGATATGAAGGCAGTGACTGACGCTAACCCCCAAATCTGAGCCTTTCCCATCCCCCTCCACCACACCCTGGGGCCCACTGTAAGGACAGGCAGAAACCAGAGAGAAGAGAACAGTGGGGCTCCTCTGCTGCCACTGGGGACAACACCCCAAGGACAGGGAGTCTTGTCTAATCTTCCCTGCCCCCACCCAGCAGGGAGAGGAGGCCAGGCTGGGCCATGACACAGGCTCACAGGGTTGGGACCCAGGAGGACAGGGTCAGGGAAAAGAAACTAGGGGCTTGCTCCCTCCGCTCCCCATCCTGGGGTGCCTACCACTCACACTTTTAAACATTCAACTATATACACACAGAGAAATTCTACCTATCCTCCTGGGATGGCAGGGAGGACAGCAGGGATTGCTGTGGAACATTCATTTTATACACTGTCGAGCCGTCTGCTTTTTGCCAGGCCCACAATGCCAGCTAACATCTACGGAGCATGTCCTGTGTGCCAGGACAATGAGCATGTCCTCATTGACGCCTCTCCACAGCCCTCTGAAGTAGATGCTATCATCACTCCCATTTTATAGATGAGGATAGAGGCCCAGGGTGGTTAAGGAACTTGCCAGTGGTCACACAGCGGTCAGAGGCAGAGTGAAGATGTAAACCCAGTCTCCAGAGCTTGAGGCCCTCACCACAATGCCACACGGCCTGCGGGGAACTCACGGTGGGGTAGGGGAGACAGAGCCAACTTGTGAAGAAATAAAGACCTTACAAGTGGGAAAGATTTCAAAGAGAGATGGACAAGGAATGATGAGCCTTCAGAGGAGGGGCACTGTGGGTGGAGGTAGGAGGGTAAAGGGAGAACCGGGAGAACCTTACAGGCCCATAAAATTGGAACTGGAATTAAACGGTCTTTTCTAGTTTAATTATTTTTTTATTATGGTAAAATATACATAACATAAAATTTACCAGTGTAACCATTTGAAGCGTACAATTCAGTTAACCTTTTTTTTCTTTTGTTGTCTGTGTTTTGGGTCACATTAAAGAAATCACGGCTAAATCCAAGTCTTGAAGATTTTCCCCTATGTTTTCTTTCAAGAGTTTTCAAGTTTTAGCTCTTAAATTTACGTCACTAATCCATTTTGAGGTAATTTTTATATGTAATGTAAGGTAAGGTAAGATTATGTGCGAACAGAGATAATTTTACTTCTCCCATTCCAACTGGATGTCTTTTACCTCTTTTTCTTACCTAATTGCTCCAGCTAGAACTTCTATTACTGTGTTGAATAGAAATGACCAAAAAAGGCATCCTTGTCTTGTTTCTGATGGTAAGGGAAAAGCTTTGTGTTTTTCATAATTGAATATGATGTTAGCTGTGGGTTTTTCATGTATGGCCTTTGTCATATTGAGAAAATTCCCTAGTGTATTAAGTGTTTTTATCATGAAATGTTTTTTTGTATTTTGTCCTATTCTTTTTCCACATCAATTGAAATGATCATGTGTCATTCTTTCCTTCATTGTATTAATGTGATGTATTATATTGACTGGTTTCCATATGTTGAACCATCCTTTCCATTCCAGGGATAAGACCCAGTGGTCGTGGCGTATAATTCCTTTATTATGCTGCTGAATTCGGTTTGCTAGTATTTTGTTGAGGATTTTTGCATCTATATGCATAAGGGAGGTTGGCCTGTAGTTTTCTTGTAGTGTTTTCTTTTTGGTTTTGCTATCAGGGTAATGCTGGCCTCATAAAATGTGTTGGATATGTTCCTTCTTCTTCACTGTTTTGGAAAATTTTGAAAAGAATTAGTGTTAATTCTTTTTTAGATATTTGGCAGAATTCACCAGTGAAGCCATCAGGCCCTGGTCCTGGATTTTTCTTCGTTGGAGAGGGTTTGGTTATTGATTCAAACTTTTAAAATTTTTATAGATGTATTCAGATTTTCTATTTCTGTTTAAGTCAGTACAGGAAGTTTGTATGTTTCTAGAAATTTATCCATTTCATCTAGGTTATCCACTTTGTGGTATATAATTATTCATAACATTGTGTTATAATCCTTTTTGTTTCTGTAAGTTCAGAAGTAATGTCCTCACTTTCATTTCTGATTTAATAATTTGAGTCTTCTCTTTTTTTCTTAGTCAATCTAATTAAAGTTTTGTTCATTTTGTTGATCTTCACAAAGAATTTTTTATTTTGTTTATTTTCTGTGTTGCTTTTCTATTCTCTATTTCTTTTATCTCTAATATTTATCAGTTCCTTTTTCTGTTAGCTTTGGGGCTACTTTGCTCTTGTTTTTCTAGTTTCTTAAGGTGTACACTTAGGTTATTGATTTGAGATCTTTCCTTTTTTTAATGGAAGCATTTACAGCTATGAATTTCTCTCTGAACACTGCTTTTTCTGCATCCCATAGTTTTTGTATGTTGTGTTTTCATTTTCACTCATCAAAATGTATTTTATAATTTCCCTTGTGATTTATTCTTTGACCTAATTGTTGTTTAAGAGTGTGTTCTTTAATTTCCACATATTTGTGAATTTTTCAGTTTTCCTTCTGTTGTTGATTTCTAGTTTCATCTCATTGTGATCAGAAATGATACTCTGCATGATTTCAATATTTTTAAATTTATTAAGACTTGGTTTGTGGCTAACATATGATCTATCCTAGAGAACTTTTCATTGCACTTGAGAAGAATGTGTATTCTGCTATTATTGGATTGAGTCTTCTGTAAATGTATGTTAGGTCAAATTGATTCATAGCGTTGTTCAAGTCCCCTATTTCTTTATTGAACTTCTGTCTAATTTTTCTATCCATTATTGAATCTTGGATATTGAAGTCTCCAACTATTATTGCAGAATTGTCTATTTCTTCAATCATGTCAGTTTTTGCTTCATATATTTTGGGGATACGTTTTTAGGTGTGTATAGGTTTATAATTGTAATATCTTCTTGCTGAATTGAAACTTTCATTAAATGTATAATGTCCTTTTTTGTCTCGTAATGTTTTTTGACTTGAGGTATATTTTGTATGACAATAATATAGCCCCTCCAGCTCTCTTTTGACTACTATTTGCATGGGATATCTTTTTCCATTCTTAGACTTTCAATCTTTTTGTTCCTTTATATCTAAAATGAGCTTCATGATAGACAGCATATCATGTTTTTTTTAATCCAATCTCTGCCTTTTAATAGAAGAGTTTAATCCATTTACATTTACTTTGATTACTGATAAAAAAAATTATTTACTTCTGCCATTTAGCAGTTTTCTGTGTCTTACATGATTTTGTTTCCCAATGCCTTTATTGCTGCCTTTCTTTTTGTATTTATTGATGTTTTGTAGTATACCATTTTGATACCCTTTTCTTTTCTTTTTTTTTTGTATGTTTTTTAGTTATTTTCTTGCTCGTTACTTTGAGATTACAATTAACATCTTAAACTTATAAATAATAACCTAGTTTTAATAATACCAACTTAGTTTCAATATACAAGCACTCAGCTCCTTTATAGCTCCACCCCTCTTTGTATTATTGTCACAGAGGATATCTTTATACATTGTGTGTCCATTAACATAGATTTATAATTATCATTTTATGCATTTTTCTTTTAAATTATATAATGACCTTATAAGTGGGAAAGGTTTCAAAGAAAGAAGTCCATGGTACGATGAGTCCTCAGAGGATGAACACTGTGGATGGGGATGGGAGGAGAAGGGGAGGACCAGGAGAGTCTTCCAGGACAATAAACATTTGAATTGGAATTGAGTTTTGAAGAACAAAAAAATTACTGTGTAAAAATGCTTATTCATAGGAAAAGATGTCCAAAATATTTAATTTAGGGCAAAAAGTAGGTTATCAAATTCCATGCACAATCTCATTTTTGTAAGCATGTGTATATTTATACTATTTAAAGATATATATGAATATATATACGTATAAAAACATTCATGATTATCCTCATAGTACTTTAACAGTGGTAATCTCCAATTGTTAGAACTGTAGGAAGAGGAAACATTTCCTTTTTTTTCCCTAGTGTAGTCTATAGTGTTTGAATTATTTACAGTGAGTATGCATCACTTTTATACCCAGAAAAGTGACAATGCCTTTTTTCTTCTGAAGAGTAAAATGAATGAGTAGGCATTCACTGTGGAAACAAAGTTGAGAAGGATGCGCTAGGCAGAGGGAACAGGCCAGGCAAAGGCAAAGAGGCATGAAAACCATGTTGTATTACAGGAATTACCATGCAGATGGCATGGCTGGAGGGCATGGGGTGGCTGGAAAAGAGGTGTGTTCGGGACCACATTACCAAGGGACTCTCATTTAAAAAAAAACAAAACACAAAAAAAAACATCTAGAGTGAGTTCTTGACATGAAGTCAGGAAAGCGACAGGTTTTGATTTACATGTAAAGCAAATTAATTAATGGAGATAGAAAAGAGCCCAGAGGCTGAGAGGAGAGTGTTGCAATAACTGAGGAAAGAGAAGATGGGGCTGGAGCTGAGTAAAGGCTTAGCGGGTAGAGATCAAAAATGGAAATATGAGATAAGTGAAGGCCAAATCAAACAACAATTATCCATGAATGGGAAGTGGATTTTTTTTGTCTCACCAGGGTCTCCAATGCTTAATAGCAGGAGGCCGGGTCATGATCATAACGAAGATGATGGTGACTCATGAGGAGGAGGAAAATCCCATTAAAAGAGCTCTATAGCCCCTTTACAGCTTTCAAAGTCCTCTGAGTTCCATCTCCTAGTACATCACAATTCTATAGATTGTATATTCCCATTCTACAGATGAAGAAACTGAGGCCTAGAGAGGTGATGCCCCCAGAGAGCATCATTTACTAGGCACATGGGCAGGCAGCCACTGCTATCCTTAGCAAAGCCTGAGCAATGACTGTGTGTGCTTTCTAGTTTTCTGACCTTGAACAATTTATAAAAACCTCTCTGTGCCTCAGTTTCCTCTTCCATAAAACGGGGGAAATAGTATACCTACCTTACATGGTTGCCGAAAAGATTAAATTACTTAACATATATAAAGACCTTAGAGCCTGTCACATAGTAAGTGCTCAGTAAATATGTGGTCTTATTATATTTTTATAATTATTAGTGTTATCTACACAGTACTTGGAATCAAACTGATCACCTGGAAAGAATGAATGGGGGGAAGCCAGGCTCCTGATGTTCACCAGGCCCCTTCCTTACTTCTCAGACCCTGACTCCTGTGAAAAAGACCCAGAGGCTGGAATCTGCATCTTTGGTTGGGTTCATGAGGATTCTGGGGCTCTTTGCAGCACCCACTCTTTCTATTCATTTCCATGTTCCTTGGTACTAACTTATTCATTCATTTATTCATTCAACAAACACGTGCCAAACTCTGATCTGGGCCTGTGCTGGGGACTGGGGCTGCAAAAAAAATTATGACCTGGGCCTGCCTTCAAGGGGCTCACTGTGTAGTTGACTGAACTCACTCACTCTCTTACTCACTCACCCACTCATTCATTTCTTCATCACTTACTAGGACCCTCCGCTGTGTTGCACACATAGGTTCCGTTTCTATCTCCTCCTGCCTTTGGATGTGAAGCAATTATTCAAGGAATCATTTCCCAGAGATTGTTGTATTTCAGATCTTTTCCTCATGCTTTTCCCCGTGTACCTACTCTGTGCCCACACACAAAATCACACAGAGAAACCAAAACAGAGATCCAGGAAGAATAAACTCATCCCCCATATTTCCCGTGGCTGAAGATCTCCCACTAGTTCCTGGAGTCTGGAGGGGAAAGCAGCAACAACTGAGTCCTCTTAACTCTCTTTCATTCATTCATTCATTCATTCATTCATTCGACGCACTGCTTACTGACTGAGTACCGTGTCTGGGCCAGGCCCCGTGCTGGGCAGCGTGGGGGTAACAGACGTGAACACCATAGGGCACACCCTCCAGGAGTCTCTATTGAGTGGGTCAGTGGCTCACTCTTTCCACAAATACTTACTGAGCATCTACCATGTACCAGGCACCAGTCAAGGTTTTGCGAATGTGAATAAGAAAAAGTCCCTGCCCTCATGGAGCTTGCCCTGTAAACAGAGACAGACGATGGGCAAGCAAATACAAAAATAGATAGACAGCTATCTAGGGTCAAGGCTCTGAAGAAAACCACACAGGGCGCGACAACAGTCACTGATACTGGACAACACAAGCGATTTGAATTTGAGCAGGCCACTTCCCTTCTTTGAGTTTCAGTTTCCTCACAGATAACAATTATACCTACCTCTGTTGTGAGGAGGAATTGAGTCAAGCTATGTGATAGCCTAGCACGCAGTAAGCGCTATATGTTATCTTTTAAATAGATACAGAGACAGATCATCAAAACACTACACAGTTAGTGCAGGATAAAGCAACATAGACACAAGGAAATCTGGGTGCACTGGGGAGGAGCCCCGAGGGGCCAGGTGCAGCGCAGCCAGGGAAGGAAGTGAAGGCACTGGACACAGATGCCATCTTCCTCCCCTTCCCTAGCCCTGCAGCCCACTGGCTGCCCCCAAAAATTGGACTGGAGCAGGTGACATAGGCAGAAGGAACACACGGGCCTCACCTCCCTCCAGGACAAGGAAAGCAGGAAGGTTCCCAGGTAGCCATTGAGACCCTCACCAGGCACAGGGTAGGTAGGATAGTACCTGCTTTCACTACTCATCTGCGTCCAGGGCCCCTGGCTCTCCAAAGTGCCCGTTTCCCCATCTGGTGATGGAGATGCTGAAGGCGAGGGTGCCCACTCAATCCATGTGAGATGAAAGGAAAGGGCAACTCCCATTCATGGGGTTCCTTCCAAGATCCTAGGGTCCCTTCCAACAGTTCTGTGGTGGGAGTATCTTTGCGCCCATCTCTCAGATAAGCACATAGCGCAGAAGAGGGAGAACACAGATCAGTCTTAGTCACTAGGCTCAGAAACGGCAGTGGGCGGTTAAAATCTGGCCTGGTTAAAAGGCGGATGCTCTTTTATCCTCCCCCATTCTGCTTCTCCTCAACGGGGGAGCAGGGATTGTGCAGGAAAACTATGGGTGGGGAGGACAGGTCTGGGGGACTCAGGAGGGCAGAGGGAGCAAGAGACAGATGTTGCTGTGCAGAATGACCTGGAACTGAGGTGAGGGCTCCAGGATTGTGGGGGGAGGGGAGGAGGGCGGGGGTGGTTTTACAACCAGGAAGAGAGCCACAGGGAGGAAGCCCCACCTGCCCCCACCCCCATCACAATAGGCATCCTGGCAAACAGGATGGGGATGGGGCAAAGTCTCCCTCTGGGCACCAACACCCCCTCGGGCATCAGCTCATCAGGCAGCCCCTCTGCCCACAGGGACCAGGATGTGGGCACCAGGGATGGACAAGTCCTGACGTCGACGACTCTGCGACCCCCGTGCCCGGCCTCCGCAGCCACAAGCCAAATACTCCTTGTGGTTTGGGCCCTAGCCAAGCGCCCACACCCCTGCTCACGGGACCACAACTTCCCTGTGGCATCAGGTTACTGAGCGCGTGCACATCCCCCAGAGCTTGTTACACAACTGTGGTGCGCGTTCATGGAACCCACACACTCCGGGTGGCCTGAGAGTCCCACAGAGAAAACCACAGCCTCGCATGGAGGGCATAGGCCCCTCTACAGCCTCCTGACATGCAGAGCTGGGGTGAGGTGGGGAGGGTGTCTGGCCAGGAGCCAGGGTTCTGCAGGCTCTACCACAGGCTCATTGTGAAACCCCACTAAGCCACGTCCCCTCTCGGGGCCAGTTTCCTCATCTGTGAAGGAAGGCCTCCTTCCACCCTGGTGATCTGGATACCCACGTAACCTCCATGCTACTCACCACCTTCTGAACCACCGCCAACATCCTCCTTTCCCCTAGGACCGTCCACGAGGAAGGGAGGCAGGAAATTGCACAGGCTGGAGACAGAGAGTTGGATGAGATGACCTCTGAAAGGGCGCTTTTCTGATGGGGCTCCCCCCAAATAGAAGCGTATGTGCCTTGAGAGGAACCCTATGGTCACCTCCTCCTTCCTAGGAAGAGGGAGGACAGAGGCCAGAGCTTTTTGAGGCGGGTCTAAGGAGCTGGAGGTGAGGGAAGTAATTTTCTCCTTTGCACTTTTGATTTTTTTCCATTTCTCTGCAACAAACATGTGTTACATATTACTTTGCAATAGAAGGGGGGAGGGGGAGGAATTGGTGCATTAAGCTCCCCTGGGGCATTTGCCCTCTGCCCAGAACACGCCTTAAACCAGTGTTTCCCTAAATATATTGTAGTGAAAGGAGTCCGAGGAGCATAGGAAACCTGGGCTAAACAAAGTCTGATAGGTTTTCTCGAATGCAGGACTTCTCTGATCCTCCAACGTGCTAATCTGGGCCACGACTCTTTGAGAGGAGAAATGAGACAAGGAAATGCATTTGGTCTCAGAGATCTTTATAGGGAAACATCTCCAGAGATACTTTCTAAGTACTCTGGGAGCTCAGGGTCCAGTGAGGTGGAAAGCCAGGCACACACCCAGCCGTGAAGGGCCTCCATCAGAGGAGCGATGGCTCGAGCCCCGGAGGACACAGATGGCAGCTGTACGAAGACGCCACCTCCAACTGCATGAGTCAAACCCCAACCCCTCTGCCCAGAACTGACCTGAGCCCTGAATGCCAGCAATGACATTTACAAAGGCAGGTAGTAGTAACATGAGAGGGCCTTTGGGTGTCTTGGAGCTCCCTGAGGTTACTATTTAGATCTGCAGTGACCCCTGCTGGCTCTGCCCAAAATCACCCCACCCCTTAGCTCTCCCCTTCCTGGTCTACCTCACCCTCCCTACTCACCTTCTCCTCCCCAATCCCAGGCCTTCCAGCATCTTCCCCATCTCGCCTTGACCACCCAACCACGCCCGACCACCAGGTACCCCACTATTTCCCCATCCCTGGGGTTGGAATCTGGCTGGTCTTTGATAGAGCCCGTTAGTGAATTCTGGGGCTTGCACTGGGGAGATTTGGATGGCATGAGGAAGGGGTCCCCCAAAACTGCCTGCTCCCTCATCAAGGGCATGGAACAACCCCAAGTCCACTATCATAGCAAACATTCACTGAGCACTTACTATCCTCTAGGAAAACAGCTAACCCCTTTACATAAATTATTCCCATTTATTTCTCATAAGAATTCTAAGAGGTAGGCACTATTCCTGTATTACCCTGTTTTCAGACAAGAAACTGAAACTTAGAAGGAAGAAGTTAGTAAATGGCAAAGCTTGGACTCACGTCCCGGTCTCCAGGTACAAAGCCCATCCACTTGTCCTCTCTGCTGTTTTACTATCCTTGCATCTGCCCACCACCAACTCCACCTTCGTGTTCAGCTGTAGTTTCGTCTGCCCAGTACCCCTGCTCTGGAGAAGTGGGCCTCAGTGGGCCTTGGCCCACGCCCTGTAAGCCAAACCTGGAAGGTTGTAGCCTTCCCCCTGGTAAGCTGGGCTATGGATTAGGTTTCCATGCCCTGGACCCATCCCCTCTTCTGATAAGTGTGTTTGGATTTCTTTGGTCCATGCCCAGGCCCTCCGTAAAAGGGTGGATGGAGATGACTCTACCCCATCTCCAGGGGGAGACGTGATTCAGGCCTGGCCACAGGGATTGGTTCAGGACGGACAAAGGACCCACACCAGGCCAGGAGAGTCAATCCCAGGCTTTTACTGGAGACCCTGGGAAGGAGAATGGTTTTCCGCGCTGGGGTTGCTGGGTACGTATCTGTCAGGAGCTGCCAAAATTGCTACCTGAGGAGATCATGACTGAGAAGAAAGCCGAAACAGGAGAGCAGAGACCAGTCACACTGAGCCAAAGACAGGTCCACCCCTGGACTTTTCAGTGACCGTAGCCAAAAAATTACTTTTTTGTTGTTCTTGTCTTAAGTGAGAAGAGTTGGGTTCCTTCCTTTGAACAGAGATCTATGAAAGCCTGTCCCCCATTGTTGGCCATTGTTAACAGCTGGGTCTCCGTCTTGCCTTTTCCTCCTATGCTTATTTAGACATACTGGACATTTTTTAAATAAAAATTGACACCACTGGCTACTCCTTCCTTTAAGATATATCCTTTCACTGATTTTTGTGAAACCTCACTCTCCTAGTTTCCTCTGGTCCCTCTGAAGTCCTATCCGGCTCAGTTTCCTTTGCTGGCTCCTCTTTGTTTGCAAGTAACAGAAACCAACTCTGACAGTTATAAGCCAGAATAAAAAAAAAATTATTGGAAAAATATTGAGGAACAAGCTCAGGGAATCGACTGAGAGGCTGGACTACGCTGCTTGGAAACGGAACAGGAATGACTTGGTTGAACTCCGGAGGCCTCTTCCATGCCGGGGTCAGGATGCTCAAGCTGCCCGTTCCCTGAGCTTAGGTCACTGGGCCACCCTGCACTGACCCATGGATGTGAGAGGTAGGGTCTAGGGATCCTTCCAAACTCTGGATTGGGAAAGTGGATCTTCTAGTATCCCACAAGATGGCAGAGAGACAATGCCCCCAAAGGGAACCAGAGACCAGGAGGCCACAGAATGAAGGGTTCTCAGGGTCGTGCCCTAGGTGTTTTCTCTTCTCACTCTACACTGCTCCCTGGGCCTTCTCGTTCCCTCCTGGGATGGCTGCAATTGTCACGAATATACCTACAATTTCCAATATAGACCTGTCTCCTGAGTCCAGACCTGTATATTCATGAGCCTCTCTACATGGATGGTTCACAGACCCTTCAATTCAATGGGTCCAGCACTGAACTTGTCCTGATCACCAAACCTGCTCCTTCTTCGGGGTCCCTGAGCTCAGCAAATGCACCCACCAGTCATTCTGCTGATCATACCAGAAACCAGGAGTCACGAAGTCATTCTCAGTGCCCTGCCAGCCTGAGAGCCTTCACACATGCCAGTGCCTCTCTCTGGCACTCTGCTTTCCATCCTTCCATCTCTCACCTGGCTAACTCCTTGTGGCATCGAATTCTATCCATCTCCTCTTCTTCTTTGGTAGCAGAACTGCTGATCTGTAGCTAGGCCCTTGGCTGCCCAGAATAAAAAATTCCCCAGCCTCTTTTGTAGCTAGGTGTATAACCAAGCTCTAGACTGTATAGTATGTGAGTAGAAATCGTGTGCTCAACCTACAAATATGTGTCCTTAAAGGAAGGGACATGCCCTTCTCTCTCCTCTTTTCTCCTTCCCACCAAGTGGACGACGGGCATAATGGCTGGAGTTGGAGCAGCCCTTTTGGGCTATGAGATGTGTATGTGAAAATGGTGGGGCAACATCATTAGATAAAAGGAGCCTGTGTGCCTTATGGCTATAGAGATGCCCTACCAGCCCTGGACTTCATTTATATAAGAGAAATAAACTTTTATCTTGTTTACCTGACTGTTATTTGGGGTTTTTTTCTGTCACAGCTGAATCTAACCCTAACTCACCGCCCTCATCCTGTATAACTCAGCTTAAATGTCATTTCTGGGCGGTCGGTTGGCTCAGCTGGTTAAAGCGCAGTGCTCACAACACCCAGGTCACCCGTTTGATTCCCACATGGACCAGTGAGCTGCGCCCTCCACAACTAGATTGAAAACAATGACTTGACTTGGAGCTGACGGGTCCTGGAAAAACACACTGTTGCCCAATATTTCCCAATCAAAATTAAAAAGAAAAAACTATCATTTCCTCAGGGAAGTCTTTCTTCCCTGATAACACAGACTCAGGTAAATCAAAATGTTATAAATTCTCATAGCATAACATTCTGTACTTCTCCCTACTGTCTTTCAAATTTGTATCAAAGTAATTTTTTAATATAATAATCGCTTATTGCCTTGCTACTTCCAAGTGGGCAGGAACTGAATCTGTCTTTTCACCACTGAATCCTCAGCTCCTAACACAGTTCTCGGAATCATAGTAGTGACTCAGTAAGCTTTGTTGACGAAATAAATGAACGAAAGACCTTCGTATTTTAAATGAGATTAGTATTCCTCATTTCATAAGTCCTTGCAGTTGCTTTCCATAACAGGTCAACCCAACCAGAACCACCTTCTCAGACTCACCAGCTTCTCTAATAGAGTCTAACTCCCCTACCTGGAAATTCGCCCTCGTCTTCCTCCATCCCAGCCTCTGTGGCTTGGTAATCCTCTTTCTCTTAAAATTCTGACTTCATCGACTCACCACGGCCAAGCTGGCATTAATGGGTCTCAGGATTCCGGCTCAGTAAACAGGCTGTTGTCTCGTTGGATGTCTGGTCCAGCAAGGAGGAAGACGGCATCCACCGCCCTCCTCCCACTCAGGCATTGGCCCAGGCCGCCATCAGAAGAAAGGGGCCCAGGGCCAGGTGCACCGTCCTGCAGCCTGATGTCTCCAGCTTCCACTCTCGCTGCTTGCTGTGGTACCCCCAGACCTTCTCTGACCTCCAGACCCCAGCGAATCTCTCTCTCCTGCTCTGTCCTCCACCTTTGGTGATCCTCAAAGGCGTAAGTGTGTGCCTCAAAGCTGATAAAGTGTGGAGGGTAAGGAATGAAGGGGTAGTTTGGGTTAATCTCTAGGCTGTGAGCTCCTTAGGGCAGGGATCCAGTTTGATCCATCCTTGTCCTCCTGCACTAGCATAGTGCCTGGCACATAGTGGGCGCTTTGTAAACGTCTACTGGATAAATAGATAGGCTGCCAGGATGTGGTTGGGAGGAGAAGAAAGGGCTTGGTAGGGTGAGGAGGGTAATTTGAGATAACGCCCACGGGGTGTTCGAAGGACTGGAGGAGAGGAGTGAAATGGGAGGGTAGTGGGGACCAGAGCCTTCTGTCCTTATCCCTACCACTGCCTTTGGGGTGACGGCCACAGGCAGGGGTGGCCAGAGGGAGTGCAGGGTTGGTGAGAACTGGATCCCGGCGGACCCTCTTCCTACCCCCCATCCCCACTGCCAGACAGAGGTCTGTGGCTGAGTGAGCACATTTGGCGGTTGTCTCTGATTTGTGACACTGCTGCTCCTCTCGATAGAGCACAATCAAAGAGGCAGCTGCCACAAGGCCATACCAGAGCTATCTGGACAGGAGTCTTCCGGGCCACTGTCTCCCGTGATCCCAGCCATTCCCAGGGCCAGGCTGATCCCAGGGAGGCCCAACAAACATGAGCAGTTCCAGGCAGGGGTCGCCCAACTCCAGACGGCGGCGCCTGGAAGGACCTTCAGGGAGTAACAGGCTCAGTCAATGCCTGCGCAGGGCACATGGGGATGCTGAGGCCAGAGAGCAAAGACTTGCCCACAGCCACAGAGCATGCTACGGATACAAGACTCCAGGGCTCCTGGCTCCCGTTTCTGAGCTGTTTACCACACCAGGTGGGGACCCTGGGGAAGAAGAAGAGGTCTGCAGGTTTGGAATGGGGATTCCCGACTTCAGAAGAGGAAATCCACCCCCACCCCCTGGAGTAAAGAAGAGAGTGAGCTCCGGAGCCAGACAGACTGCACACAGATCCTAGGCCCACTTCTCATCAGCAGGATAACTTCCCACAAAATACAGATAACAGTGATCACACTAATCTTACCGTGATATTGGGGGGTTACATGAGTTTATACAAATGGCTTAGAAAGGGCCTGATATGTAGTAAACGCTCCGTAAACACCAGCTATCGCTATTATGTCATCTATTGAGTCTATTGTGTCATCTATTGTGTCACCATTGTATCATATTCTTCATCCAAAGGTCTCCGTGTCCTGCCAAAGTCTTTCCTAACCTAGTAAAAGGCCTTCCCCTGAGGAGTGACTTGCAGTGGCACGTGGGAGGCGCCCCGACACACCCTCTTGCTAGGGTGTGGGGGAAAGCCTGGGCCCCTGTCCAGTGCTCTCACAGACCCCACCCGCCAGGCCTCTGTCTGCAGCTCAGTGGCCCCTCATCCCTTCCAGTCGCCAGCCTGTCTGCCCGGCTCTCACGCCCGATGCAGAGATAAACACATCCCACCGCAGTATTGTTTCCCACTTCCGAGGCTCTCAAGTGTGATCCTTGAGGTGGGATTAGTCTGGCATTTGGGCAGCTTAGGGGTTTGGAAGGATTGAGAGAGGCTGTCTCCAGAGCTTGCTAGTCCTGTCCTTAAAGGCAGTGGAGGTGGTTGGGCTTGCAGGGAAGGGGCAAGGGGAGCACCTGTGGCTTTAGCTTCTGGAATATTCTCCCTGCTTCCCCCACCACCAGCACCAGCACCACCACACACACACACACACACACACACACACACACACACACACACTTGGCCTAATGTGGAAGGAGGGGCTGCCCAGTTGAGTGGAGAAATGGGCTATCCCTTTCCTCTAGGTCATTCTCTCCCTGCCCCCAGATCAGAGCCTTCTGGTCCCTGTATTCTCTCAGGTGGCTGAACTGACTAGCCAGGTGTCTCTGGGAAAGAAACTCAGCCCACGGCAGAGAGAGCCCACAGCACCCAGAGCCCATGAAGAGCCAGGCAGGCAAAGGGGAGGGGAGTCTGGGGGAACGGAGAGTCAAGAAGAGCTGCTTTGAACTTATTTAGTAGGGTCAGCCTGGGGAGGGAGTCGTTCCTCCTCTCCCTGCCAGGGTGGGCCCCCTCCTTCTCTCCCTACTCCTCGCTACTTCCAATACAGCCACTCTCATGACCTCACTGCCATAGGCAGGCCAGGCAGGGGGCCCGGGGCCAGGGACCCGCCAAAATCCACATTCCCCAGAGACTCGCGCGAGCCAGGCAACTTCCACCAGCCAGAACCCACGCCTGCAAAGACAGCCTGTCCCACTAAAGAGTTTACTCCACCCAGGCAGGCTCACCTTCCCTTTCAACAAGGCTGAATTTAGGGTAATTTGCTACTATTGATCTTTCATGGCAGCCAGACGTATCCCAGCTCCACTCCTTCCCTGCTCAATTCTGCTCGACTGTCCTGTCACAGGAAATCTCCCCGGAGTCAACCCGCCTGCCTCTAACTTCTCCATTATTTCACATGATGATCGCGATTGTGGTGGTGGTGGTAGAAGTAGAGGGGAAGTGATGGAGTTAAGTTTCATGGACATGGAATTACTGGCTGCAACGGCAGTTCTAGCAGCTTCGGTGGTGTTGATGGTGGTAACAGTAACAGTGATTACAGTGGTGGAGGTGATGGTGGTGGTGACGAAGGGGCGGGTGGTGATGGTGGAGGTGGTGGCATTGCTGGAGGGAGTGCCGGCAATGGAGGTAGTGATGGTGGTCGTAGCAGCAGGAATGAGACGAGTAGGGGTGTCTCCCTTCCCTGCCTAAGGCTCAGGGATGTGAATAGACCATCAGGCATGTGTGTCCCCGAGGACTACTGGACCAGTGGTGAGTAGATATTGTCCAGGGCATCTAGTCACAGAAGGACCCCAGAGCATGGCGTCATGACCCCTTCCTAGCTCCCCAGGGAGGTACAATATGTTCCTTTCCCAGACCTCGGAGACATTCCCTCCACTTGAAACGTGTATCATCTGACCTAGAAACTACTGGGGCTTCCCTTGAGCGAAGGTGGGAACAGGCCAGGCTTAGAAGACAGAGGATCAAATACTGGAATCCCAATCAGCTGGAACAACCTTGGGTCTAAAGCTCACTGTAGAATGGGAATCATAATTCTTACTGGCAGGGTCATTGTAAGGACTGAGATAAGCATCTTTAAAAGTGCCTGGCACAAAAGAGTAGCATGATAAATAACAGAGATCTTTTTCCAAGGCTTTCTTATCAAGCTCTGGCATACCCACCCACCCCTTTTGCCATATGCCTTCCTGTATTAGTTTTCTAGAGCTGCCGTAACAAATTACCACAAACTTGGCGGCTTCAAACAGAAATGTATTGTCTTGCAGGTCTGGAGGCCAGAAGTCTGAAATCAAGGTGTTGGCGGGTCACGTTCCCTCCAGAGGCTCTAGGGGAGAATCCTTCCTGTCTCTTCCAGCTTCCAGTGGCTCTAGTTGTTCCCTGGCTTGGGGCTCCAGTCTCCGCATCCATCTTCACCTGCATCTTCACACAGCCTTCTCCCCTGGGCTTCTGTATGTTTTCTTTTCTTATAAGGACATTCTTATTGGATTTAGGGTCCACCCTAATCCAGCATGATGTCATCTCAATCCTTACCTGAATTACATCTACAAAGACCCTTTTTCTAAGAAGATCATACACTGAGGTTTCAGGGAGATATAAACTTGGGGCGGAGGGGACCATTTAACCCACTACCCACACGCCCCAACCTCTGAGTGAGCCAAACCTAATTCCCCAACCCCCTGCCAGCTGGCACCTTCACGCAGGGCCCCTGTCTCTCTATGCCCCCGGACACCCCCACTCCGCCCTGGCCCTTTAGCCTCCCAGGCCCCTGGCCCTGTGCCCCGGGCACCCTGGTGCCATGTGCTTGCGCCTGTGTGCTTGCGCACAGACTCCCCTTTTCACTTGGCGGTGAGAAAGGGGGATTCTAGGCTTGAGTTGGAGCCCACAGGGGCCTCTCTGCTCGGAAACGCTTCTTCCTCTCCCCCTGGCAGCTGTTTGGCTTGGCGGGGGCCCAGCTGGCAGACTCTGCAGCCAAGGAACCCTGGGGGGCAGGGGGAGGGAACGGTGAGGGGCAGGCAGCTCCCTCCTCAGGCCCAGGCCCTGGGAGCTGGGCCAATGGTGGGCCTCCCTGCTGGCCGGCTCCAGCCTCCTCACTCCGGGTTCTCCTCCTCCCTGCTCTCCTGTCCTCTCCATCCCACAAAGGGGAATTCTGGAGACCCTCCACCACCCTGCCCCAGCCAAGCAGAAGACGTGCAAAAGGGGAGCAGCAATTGGCAAAGGAAGGAACGCACACTGAGAGAGCAGTCAGCAGACCTTGGGGCTTTGCTCAGGGGGCTCTGAGTACTCTTTGAGGGCACCCTAGGACAACCTGGACTCCTTCCAACCTCTGGATACCCTGTCCCTTGCTCCTTCCACGTTCTTGAAATCTCTTCTCTTTCATGCCCCCTCTAGGGCCCTTGCCTTCTCTGTCCAGGACCCCTCTGAACCCCAAGCCGTTGCCCATTTTTCTGTTCAGTCATCTCTTCAGAGAAGCAGGGCTGAAAATGATGGCCAGCAGGTCCCCATCTGCCAGCAGGTCCTACGACCTTTTCCCACTGATGGGAAAATAGTCAAGAAACACCCAGGGAGGGACACTGTACAATGAGCCTGGGTTTTTAGGGTCTAATAGGCCAGGGTTTATGTTGCAACACTGCCACTTAACACTTGTGTAACCCTACACAGGTGACACAGCCTCTCTGAGCCTCGATTTCCTCTTATAAAAAAAAAAATGGGGGTACTCAGAGCGAACTTCCAGGTTGCAAAAATAAAATGGCATAGCTTCTGAAACAAGGTACTACATGATAATAACTTACTATGTCCCGGGCACAATATTTTGCATAGATTCTCATTTAACCCTAATAATAACTTCATGGAATAGAAACTGCTTCCTGGCTAAGGGAGCTGAGCAGTTAGCCTGGGGTCCTGGAGCTGGTAAGTGGCTGATCTGGGATTTGATTCCAAGCACTGTGAATCCAGACCCTGCACGCTAAGCCACTATACCCTGTACCTCTATCACTAGCAGTGCAGCCAAAGTAGATAGGAGTAAAGGGGTAGATTCATGTCAATTTTGGAAAGAAAATGTGTCCAGAGAATGTTTTGTTTTGTTGAACTTATTTAGGCTTCATTTTCAAACTTCTTTTAACCTAGTCATTTCACTTGATTTGCTTGCGTCAGAGAAGACAGCCGCATTTGTGACCAGCGCTAAAGGTTGTGTTAGTATGACTTGTGCTGGCCATCGTCTTCTTGGAGATAAACCGTGGCACCAGTGCCTGTTCTTCCTGTCAGTCTTGACCCAAAAATGTCACCATTCCCAGTTATTTGTCATAGCGAATTCGTGTCGGTTAGAAACTTTTCCTGAAATGGGGCAGAACTGCTTCGTTGTCTCTTCCATGTAACTTAGGCATAGAAATATAAAGTAATAGCTAGATGTTAAAAAAAAAAAAAAAAAAAAAAAAAAGAAGACTACCGAGAGCAGCTGGGCCACAAGGGTTTCTCCAGGGGCCCCTGCAGGTGCAGAATGGAGGTCTCCATCACCCTGCACACATGGATTTGCATACAGTTTTCGAGTAGGCATCTGCCCAGCTGCCTTGGCAATTCTGAAGTCCTGGAGTGGGGGCCAGCCCATCCCAGCCTCCCAGCCACAGCAGGAGACTGCTGGACCGGAGGCTCCCTCTGCTCTCGTGCCCTGGCACATCTGGAAACTGTTAGCCTCCACCCCTTTCCCACCTCCCCCTCTCTGCTCCAGCTGTTCTCAGGTGGCTAATTCTGGGAAGTACCCCTCAGCTGTGCTTGCAGATGATTGGGTGAGTGAGGGGGGTTCCTCATCACCCTTTTGGTGGGGTAAGAGGGAGGTGGGCAGGCTGTCGAGGGTTAATGTGAGTCACCCCAGAAGAGCGGGTCTCCTCCTCCCTAGCCCTGTGCACAGCCAGTGGGGTTACTAGAGGTTGAGTAATGAGGAGGGAAGAGAAAGGGAGGAGGCTGTGGCAAATGTGCTGGGAGACCAGGGAGCAGAGATTGAGAGAATGTTTCTGCTGGAAGAGTTTGTCAAAAGGTCACCTGATACTGTCCATCCCCCTGTTGCCTGGGGGTCACAACGACCGGTAGTGTAGTGGAGAGAGGGAAGCCTCTGTGGTTGAACAGAGCTAGCTCACCATCCTGGCTCCATTACTGGTGTCCTATGTGACCTTGAGCAAGGTCCTTACCCTCTCTGGGCCTGAGCATCCTCATCTGGGCAATGAAAAGACAGTACCTCCCTGGGCAAGAGGGTTCCATGGTCTGATCCATGCCCCCAAAACATTCACTCATTCCAAAAAGCTGCAGGAAGCTGCACAGGACACCTTCGCCTCGCTCCATTCCCTGCCCCACTTTTTGGGGTCTCACTCTCCAGTGCCTGCACCCAGCATATCCATCCCGTGCCTAGACTTGCTCTGAAAGCCATGCCCTACCACGATGGAGACTGCCTCTCCCTCCTCTCTGCCCAGCTCTGCCCTTCTCTCTTTCTAAACTTGCTGAAGCCCCCCTGCTGAGGGAGGTGGCCCAACTCTCCTTCTACCCCATAATGCCTGTGGCCTTGCAGAGGTCATTGAACGTCTCTGAGACTCAATTACCCTGAGGCTTAAATGTCATCACTGCTGTGAAGATGATTCCGTATATGATATCACATGTTTTCTTCACAGTGATTCTGGAAATTAAGGTTTCTTGGCCATGGTTTTATAGGTGTCGGGGGAAGGACCTATGCTAACATTTATTAAAGACTTGCCGCACACCAAGCCATGTGCTGGGCCTGAAAGAAAAGCCAAGGAAATCCTGATTCTCCCTAGAGAAGACCTGGGTTTTAAAAAGCCAAGGACTGGTTAATATCTCCTACGGGTACTACTGCGAAGGGGCAGGGTCCCCAGGCCCCTAGACAGCCTGCCCCTCATCATTCTGACCGGGATGCTCAGAGAACAGCTGCTGAGTCCTAAGCCCAGTAGCTGTTGCGTCCGCTGCAGTTGGATGGCCCCGACACCCTTCCACAAATCGTTCCCCTTCCTGTTGCCCAACAAGCTCCAGTCTCCCTGGCACAATGAAATCGCATTCCCCAGGCTCTCGCCTCATTCTTAGCCTTTCCTCTCCCCACTCCCTAGTCTCCACCCACATAACCCATTTGATGACTGGTCCGCAGGAGCCAGACCTGGTTGGTTCTTTGTTATCTTTTCACTACCTTTCAAGTGCTTCTTTAGTGCCAAGCACTGTGCTAAGTGCTGTACGTCTACTCTCTGACAGCAAGTCCCCAACTGAGTATTATTATACCAACCTTGCAAAGGAGGAAACCAAGCTTCGGAAACAGGACCACCCTATGTACTGCATAGGTCCAGTCTAAGGGATCAGCAGCCCTGCACAGGTTTTTAAAGAACAGACTCAAGTCAAAGGATTACAGACTTGAAGAATCGACTACCTATGTCGACTCTTGCATCAGCACCACCCGGGTACCCACTAGATGTCTCAAATAGGTTCAGAAGCAAAACTCTGATCTTTCCCTTTAAATGTGTTTCGCTCATAGCTTCCCCATCATAGCCAAGAGCAACTCCATCCTCCCAATGGCTCAGGCCAGACATCTTGGTGCCACCATTGACATCTGTCCCTTACATCTCACCTTCAGTCATCAGGAAGTCTTGTTGGCTCTGCCTTCAAAATATATTCAGAACCCACTACTCCCAATCACCGCCACTACTTGCACCAAGCTGCCCTCCCCTTTCTCCTGGATTTCTTCAGTGGCCTCTTAAAGGTCTCTCTCTCCTCCAGTCTACTCTCCACACAGTAACCAGAGTTGACACTTTGAAAGCCAACCTCATCCACGCTCTGCTCAACACCCTCTCGGGTTACTTCCCACTCAGAGTAAAAGTCAGGCCCTTGCAATGGCCTCCGGGACCCACACCATCTGACCTCAGCCCCCCTCTCTCCTCCCACCACTCTCTCTGTTCCCTTTGCTGCAGCCACACTGGCCTCAAACACTCAAGACACATTCCTGCCTCAGGGCCTTTGCTCCTGGCTGTTTTCTTTGTCTTGAATGCTCTTCCCCCAAATATCCTCACGGCTCACTCCCTCACTTCCTTCAGGTTTCGATCCTGAATCTCACCTCTCAATTAGGCCTACTCTGACCAAAGTATTTTTTGCTGTGACCAGCCTTCCCTCAACATTCCCAATATTCTCCCCCTTTTCCTACTCAACTCTTAATATCCAAAGCCCTTGCCAGTTTCTAATGCACCTTATAATTTACTTATTTTGTATGTTTTTGGTCTTTATTGTCTCTCACCCACTAGCCTGTCAGCTCCATGGAGGCCGGCAAATCTATCTGTTCTGTTCATTGCTACATCCCAAGTCCCTAGGATTATGCTTAGCACATAGTAGGTGCTTAATACATAGTTCTTGAATAAATGAGGTGACTGAGCTGATACATATCCTGAAGACGCTTTGGGAACAGCATATCTTGGGGGATTCAGGTGGGCTACAGGTAAACCCATTCTTTTGCTACACAGTTTTAGAGAGCTGCCCCGTGTCGGACCCTGTACTGAGTCCAGGAAAGTGATCAGGGACAGATGTCGTTCTTGCTCTGGAGACTCTACCAGAAAAGGACACAAGCACCACCTCTACCATCTCCAGCAGGGGAGTGGGGTGGGGAGTCATTCAACTTCATGGAAACAATAATCATTAAGCACATAGAATATGCACGGCCCCTTGCTGAGATACCAGTTTTACTTTGACCTTAAAATAGTTTTCACGACTGAAAACCCCTTTACATCCACATCTGAGATCCTCACTACCACGACCACCATCTCACATCACCCCCCAAAACACTTTCTCTCTTCCTCCTTCCCTCCCGCCCTCCTGCCCTCCCTTCGTTCTCTCTTTTTTCCCAGAACACTTACTGAGAATCTGCTCCATTCGTAACCCAGCAAGGTGCAGGCTGTGTTGTACCCTTGTGGTTCCAGAGTCCCAGGAAATTTAAATCTACACCCAGAACAATTTCAATAACAAGATCAAGATGCTAGGTAAGGAACAAAACAAGGCAAAGCCCTCAAGAGCAAGTAGACTCAATTAAAGATTCAGGAAGTTCTCATGCAGAAAGCAGATCTGAGGGGGGGATAATTTTTTTTTTTCCCCAAATGTTCCAAAGTAGAAAGAAGGAAGGCAAAGGTAGAAGGAACCGCTTGAACAAAAGCTTAGAGAAGAGAAAGAGCCTACATGAAGGGCATCAATCTGGTTGGAACAGAAAGGTCATTTGAGCGGCAGTGAGATTCGAGAACTCAGCCCAAGTGATGAGTGAGAAGGTCAAGAGTTCAACTGCGCAGCTGGATTTACTGCAAGGACAGCAGGCAGTAGAGCAAAGTACCGACTCTGAAATCACAGAGATCTGAGTTCAAATCCCGGCCAAGCCCCTTGGGCAAGTCACGTTCTCTCTGCCTTGGAGTTCTCACCTCTAAAACAGAGATAATAATTCCCAGCTCACAGTTTTTGTGAGAATTAAATGAGATGACATATATGAAGGCCTCTGGCATAAAGGATGCTTTATAAAAAATGTTTATTGAATCTGAGAAAAATGAAGGCAGTGGATGTGAACGGCTCATTCAAGAGATTTAGTCACGAAAAGAGGGAAACATATTGCACAATGGCCAGAGTGCAGAGCCGGGTCAGGAGAGGCTTTTTTTTTTTTTTTTAAGTTGAGGAGAACCTGTGGGTGTTTGAAAGCTGCGGAGGATGAGAGCTGCCAAAAGATGAGCAGCCTGGTGACGAAAATGCTCTAAAACTGATTGTGGCAACGGTTGCATAACTCCGTGACTAGACTCCAAGTATTGAATTGTCACGTTAAGTGGGTGAATGGTACGGTGTGTGAATTATATCTCAATAAAGCTGTGGGGAAAAAAAAAAAGGCAGGCTGGATAGATCCACCAGCTCCTTTGGGAGCCAGGAAGGAAGGACGTTGGTAAGGGCCAGATTCAGAGAACAGAGGCAGGTACAGCATTCCTCCAAGACAGAATGGCAGAATGGTGAATTCATCCATCAGTTCCATGGGCTTTAATGGGTGCCTAGTAAGTGCCAGGCGTTGCGTCGGAGGCTAGGAGGCTGATACGCCCTCGAGTTTCTCACAGTGCCTGGGTGAGTCCAATATGAGCACAGCTATGGGGGTAGGGGGTTCACAAAGTGTGGTGGGAGCAGGAAGAACAAGCAGGAGCAGAGATGGGACACTGCCCTGCTCCATCTCACAGCCTTCATCAACCGGTGGGGTTGCTCTCTCAATCTGAGATCGACTCGCCCGCAGGTGGGCTCAGAGCTGCAGCAGACAGACCCCTGGGCTGTGACTGGGATAGTGGGGACCTGCAAGGTGGGGAGCTCCATAGCCTAACGGGCACAGTTGTTGGAAGTACCCCATCCTGGAAGAGGTCAGAAAGAGTCCTGATGCCATCACTCCCAACCCCCAAATCACTTCCACGAGATCTCCACTGGGGACCCCTGAAAGCATTTATGGAGTCTTCACTGGGTACACAGTTTCTGCATGTGGTTTCTTTGTTTGAGTAAATTCCCCCCACCCCAAAAACACTGTGGGTCCTGCTAATGTGGTAAACTGATGCTACTGGTGACAGGAGAGTAGAGAGAGACCTAGTGGGCTTGGGGACAAGGCAAGGAGCCAGTTTAGGCCACAGAAAAGCCACCAAGCAAACAAACCACAGTTGGAAAAGCACGAAGAGTCAGATATATCTTTTGAATACAGATCTTTTGAATATATCTTTATTTTGAATATATCTTTATTCAAAAGATATATCTTTGGGGGCTTTGGGACACACCCCAGACCAACCTGCAGTGTCAGGTGTTCAGCATGTCCCCAGGCACTTTCTCTTCATCCCCACAGAGCCCACCTTTGCTGGCCTCTCCCCCCTGTACCACTGGCCCCTCTCTGAGCTCATCGGGCAAACTGAGGCAGCGTGCTGGAGGGAGTCCTAAAAGGGATCCTGGCTTCTACCCCCCCCCCCCCCGACTCTGCCACCAGCTTGCTGTGTGACTTCCCCTCTGGGCTCTGTCTCCTCCCTGTGTGGTAGGTCACGTGAGGGTTCAAAGCCTGGGCTCCAGGCCAGACTCCTAGGTTTTGATTCCTAGCTCTCCACTGACTAGCTTTGTGAACTTGGGCATGCTGTGTGTCTTCTTTGTGTCTCTGTTTCTTTATCTAAAATGGGATAGCAAGAGTATCCACCTCAAAGTTTGTGTGAGGATCAAATGGGTCAATTGCCATGAAGCACTTGGAACGCTGCCTGGCACAGAATAAGGGCTCAACCAATGTTAACTATTTGTATCATTGCGATGGTGAGGGAAGAATGCCCAGTGGTCTCTGAGGTCCGTTTAACTCTGTTATTCTATGACCTTGGGAATCTGTCTGTACTATCATATTTGTCTGCATTTCTGATTGTGTCTCCATTATTTGGGTAACCCAGTCATTTCAAAATCCAGATGATTTCTTGACCTTGGGCCTCCTTGACTTACCCTTTCTTACAACATCCATCGGGCAGGCTTGAGCCCCCACCCGCATGCTATGGAAAGTACAGAGCCCTTCCCAGCAGCTCCGAGGGCTGGACAGAGGGGTTCTCCCAAGTCATTTCCTTATGAAGCCCTCTGCTGTGTGGAGATCTGCCCCCAAGCTTCACCGGCCCTACATCTGTATGCCAGACTTTCTTGAAGTTTCAAGTGTACAGCAGGAAACTATAGTACAGAGCAGGAAGCAAGTTCAACATCAAGGTGAAACAATAGCAGTCTGGGTAAATAAACCTCTGTACACACACACAGTGGAACACTGTGCAGCTGTAAAAAAAATCATGCAAAAGCTCTTGCTGCTGATCATTAAGTAAATACAAAGCTAGGTGCAGAATGCTGTGAATGGCATATTTTCGAAAGAAAGGATGAGATGGTGGAAGGGAAAATATGTTTATGTACATAGACTATCTCTAGGAAGGCACAGAAGAAACTGGTCGTAACCTTAGTGTCTGGAGCAGGAGGAGAGGGAGATTTTTCATTGCATATTCCTCTGTATGCTTAAAATTTTGAAATATACAAATATATTACCTACTAACGAAAATAATAACTTTTTAAAAATCAAGATGAAACTTAATTCTGCCTACAGATTTCTTTGTTGGTCCTCACCTCCTGGCCCTTTATCGAGGGCCCGACCTGCACCCTTCTCTTCCCTGCTGCTTCAGAGATGCCAGTTTCCTCAATATATTATGCAAAACATTCTCTCTTGACCTCATGTAACCTGTTCAGACCATGCCTTTCTCACTCAAAGGGCCCACCACTGTAGTTTCCCATAAAAGAACTACTTCCCCAAGATGAGACATACCACGTTCCTAGAAAGCAGAAAGGGTGGCAGCAGCCTCTGTAGTAAATGGCCCTTTCGCTTTTCTGCCGGGTCTATTTCCATACCAGCCTCCCATGTGCACTGAGAGTTTCTTGAAGGCACAAACTTGTCTTATTTATCCTTTATCACCAGCAGGTTCTTGTATGCATTCCACATCAAGTCACCACGGGACGCTTAGCATCCTAAGGGCAGGGACTCCCACTTCTTCACATCTGTCTCTCCCTCAATGCCTGACGATGGCTCACACAGAGGACCCCTAGTAAACATCTGTCAAATTGAATTGGTTTGGTGCGGTGGGAGGGACTTGGGCCAGATCTGCAGCAGGAAGGCAGTTGCTGTGTAATAATAACAGCTCACATTTACTAAGCATCTTACTAAGTGCCAGGTACTCCTCTAACTGCACTGTCTCAAGGCTCTATGGGTATTAATCGTATGGAGTAGGTTCTATCACTGTCCCTATTTTACAGAACAAAGCAGACTTCACCAAAGAAACAAAGGAGACTCAGTTTCTCCCTCTCCCAGCCTGCTCCTGTTCTCAGGGGTCGCTCTCAGGCCTGGGGACCAAAGCAAGTAGGCAGGGGAAATGGGGGACACTGGGGCAACTGGGGCTGCTCTCCTGCCTGGGTGGTCAGAAGCTACCTCTGCAACAGTGACTCAGCCGCAGGCCTCTAAAGCCAGGACAAGGGAGAGAGGCCTTTGCTGTTGCAAATTTGCATCAGCTGCTCCAGGCAGGCCAGCCGGCTGAGGGCCAGGCCAGCCTCAAGCGTGTGTACTGGGTAGGCGTGTGTGTTGGAAGGATCTTTGGTGGCTTTTTTGAATTCATAGGCCAAGGGCAAGAAAGACACTGTCTGAATTTGCGTTACTGCTGCAGGTGCTAGAGAGCCTCTGCCCATGACCTTCTCCCAAACAGTTTCTCTCTTCCCTCCCTTTCACCAAGAATCTACCTGAAACGCTGCCTCCTCCAAGAAGCCTTCCTGAACTGACAGGAGATAATGCTTGCTTCTCCTCGCCTCTGATACATGTGTTGATGCATAGACTGATTCAGGGCTTCTCCAGCAATTTCCTCAAACTGCCATCCAAGTCAGGGAGTACGACTCTCCATCTGTATAGACAGGCACAGGCCTCCTAACACAGTGGTCAAATTTCTGATCTTTTAGCTTCAAAGATATCTGAGCTTTACCTTCCATTCCAGATTATCGCTATACCTGTCGTTATACTTTTTAAATATCTTAAGTTACTTACAAAGTGAATCATAACGTTTCTAGTAAAATCTTCTAAGAAATTGATGCTCCAAGACAATGCCCCGTACTTAACCTGTAAGCTTGTGAACCACCTGGGTATTAGCACAGTCATCATGTACACCCCAACTGGAGGACCAATAAAGCAATCGACTCCCACTGGAAGGACAGAAGAACCTCTTGCTGGTACAGGGACCCTAAGCCCTGTGGGCAGCCAGGCCGGCGGGAAGTGGGAGCCCCCTCTGTGGTCACCTCTGTCTAACAGGGTACTGTTGAAATACTATTTAATTCCCCGGGTGCCATGATGTGACGGGGACTAGGAAGCGCTTATCTAGAACCGTGGTTCTCAAACTGGGCTGTAGATTAGAATCACCTGAAGATCTTCTAAAAATCCTGATGCTCAGGCCACAACCTATACCAATTGAATCAGCATCTCTGAGGAGGAAATCCAGTCACTGGTAGGTTTTAAAGTTCCCCAAAGATTCCAGTGTGAGCTGAGTTTGAGAACCAGTGATCTGGGCCAACCCATGTGAAATGCAGATGGAGATGCTGAGACCCAAGGAGGAGAAGCAATGGGCCAAGGTTACAAGTGTGGCAGTGGCTGAGCCCAAGTCCTCCAGTGCCCAAGGCAGGCCTTCTTCCGCTGTGCCCCTGCCACCCAGCCTCCATGTTGCTATGGGAACTGAGCTAGCCAGCCAACGGCTACTGCCACACAGACCTTGGTGTCCTTGGCTCCAGGATGCCTCAGAGGAAGAGATCCAGGACAGGCCGACAGAGCCCCCTCCCCTCAATGTGCCCACATTCAAGGAGCCCCTGAAACTGGACACCTTAGGGCAGAGCCCCACCTGGAAATTCTCCAAGCCTGGACACCAAGCTGGAATTAACAGGAGCTCAGGGAGAACGAGAAAGACAGGTGGGGCTTGCAGGCAGGACACCAAGGGAAGATGTGCTACAGTCACAGGCAAAGAGCTGGGGGCGGGGATGGATGATGACTTCCGGACCCCATCCTGTGGGGCCCCAGTTCTCTCCACTGCCCATCCTCCTAATGATGCGCAGACCCCTGCCCTCCAGCTCACTGCCCTCACCCCTGAGGGGTAGCTGACGGGAATGCCTAAGGGCTGTCCACAACTGTTTTCATTCTGGGGTCTAGCTGGTCTTGATAGGTCCATCCTGAGGGCTCCCGCACAGGGCTCTGTGTCCAGGCTCTCCTCTCTGTGGGGCACACACACACTGAACAGAACCTCTGGGGGCTGGGGGGCGTTACAGGGGAAGACTGACCAGGAGAGTCAGTTTTTCTGTCCCCTTCCTCTTCTATCTTCTAACCCAGTGCTTCTCAACCTTGGCAGCAGAGAAGCACCTGGGAAGGTTTTTAAATGCTGATACTTAGGCTCCAGCCCCCAGGGAGTTCAATTTAACTTAGATTTTTCTGGAGAGAAGCAGGGAAGGAGGGGAGGTGGGTGGGGGTGGTCCTTGCATGTGATTCTAATGTGCAGCCAGGAGCAAGAACCCGTTTCATGGAATCATGGGGACCGGAGGATGGATTCTCTCACTAGGCAGAGAGTCAGGAAAACAGTCTGTCCTTCCTGGGGCTACAGGGCAGGTTAATTACCCCGAGACCCCTCATTCAAGTCCATCATCAGCACAATGCAGTAGAAGGTCATGGTTAGATCTCACAGATGCTGGTCCTTGCTCTTCTCTTCCTCGCCTTAGGCAAATTATTTGGTTTCTCGGAACCTCAGTTTCTTCATCCATAAAATGGAAAGAATAGTTGCTACCTGGGAGGTTCTGATAATTAATTAATTCTATGCAGTCCTGAGCATATAGTAAGCAATCAATAAAAGGTAGCCTTTTATTATAAAAAAAGATAAAAGTCAATTTGTACACCCACGTTTATAGCAGCATTATTTATAATAGCTAAAATATGGAAGCAACCCAAGTGTCCATCGACGGATGAATGGATAAGCAAAATGTGGTATAGACACATAATGGAATATTATTCAGCCTTAAAAAGGAAAGAAATGCTAACATATGCTACAACATGGATACACCTTGAGGACATTATGCTAAGTGATATAAATACTGTATAATTCCACTTATATTAGGTACTTGGAATAGTTAACATCATAGAGACAGAAAGTAGCATGGTCATTCGCGGGGCTGGGAGGACAGGGGAACGGGGAATTAGTGTGTACTGGGTAGTTTCAGCTTTGATGAAGAGTTCTGGAGACGAATGGTGGTGATGGTGGCGTAACATTATGAATGTATTTAATACAGCTGAACGGTACACTTGAAAATGGTTAGGATGGTACATTTTGTTATGCATGTTTTACCACAAGGAAAAAAAAACTGTGGAAAAAAGATAGAATCAGAGTCAAAATTGGTGCTACATCTGATCCCAGGCCTGAGCAAGGCTATTTCCAGAAAAGGATGGACCCATGGCCCTGCCTTCTCTTCGAAGGCCGCCCATTCTAAGACAGATACAGTGAGACAGATGCACAATGAGCAAACTCAGGATTTGCACCGCTAATAAACAGGAAATAATAGATGGGCTTAAATATTTACATGGTATGCAGGCTTCAGGGGAAGGACCTTACCAGGGAGGGCAGAGAGGAAGAGAGAGAGGGAGGGAGCAGGAGGCATAAGGAGAATGTAAACCTTAGTAGAAAATGAGGGTTGAAGCACCCAAAGGTGTGTTTCAAGCACACCCAGTAAAAGAGGAACAGCTACAGGAGGGGGAAACCCCTGTCCAGGCCTGGGGACGTGTGCCAAAAACCTGCACCGTGCGTTCCTTCCTTCCATGGGAGATCCTTGTTTACCCTGCGAGGCTGGAGAGAATGTAATCAAATTATAACTAGTTATTCTAAATTACTGTCTCCAGTGGGGAAAGCAGGCAGGCAGGGAGCCTGGAAAGGGGAAACAAGTTATTTTCCAGGACGTTGTTTGTTTGTTCATTCTCCAGCTCCCTCTGTCCCCAAGCCCTTTCCCTCCCTTTCTTGCTTTCCCCTGCCCTGGCCTCTCTCTCCCTCCCTCCTTCCTGGGCTCTGCTCCCTCCTCCCCCAGCTCATGGGGTAAATTCCTGGGTACTTTTTAGTCTCAGCAGGTGACCATAGGTAGGACCACAAGGAACAAACATCCTGCCACCCAGGACTACCTGGCCCCCCAAAAAGAATTTTTCCAGCCCCTTCCACGTCCCCACCAGAGAAAGCAAATACTACAATCCCTCTATTTCTAGAGGTCAGGTCATTTGATTGGCTAGGACTCTGTCTCTAATTTGCTCTGTTGTCATTTTGGGCAAGTCGCTTGTCCTCTCTGGAGCTGGGAAGTCATTCCAGAAAGAGGGACCTGTTCAGAAAGAAGGGCCAGCCCCTTCCTGCCTCCTAGGACTGATATAAGAATAAGGGGTGATTCCACAGGTCAGACACCTTCAAACCTGGGATAGTGGAGGGCAGAGGCAGATGATACGCACAGGCTTTCGGGGACAGGGATTGTGGGGGCCCCATGCGCTGGGCCCCTCTGAGCTAGATGCCCCACTAAGGAGCATCCCACCCTCCCCTCTGTCTCCACTCAAGCCTGCCAGCAGTTTCTCAGAGAGGAGGGGAGCAGGGTCATGGGTCCCTTTGAAAGGTCAGATGGGCTAGAAAGGGGAAAGGAAAGAAAGCATTCTCCCCTCCCTCTGGTCGGGTGCCTTCCAATAATTCCAATATCCCAAAGGAGTGAGCAGAGAGGCTGGCTTCACTTCCTGCCCTGGGTCCTCACGTTCCAAGGCCTGGCAGCTTGTGGTGATAAATACAACTGAAAATCTTCTCAGGGGTCAAAAGGAAACTGTGAGCAAAGGGGAAGGTGCCATTTTTCCAAATATCAAGTTATGACAGATCTCTCTCTCTCTCTCTCTCTCTCTCTCTCTCTCTCTCTCTCTCTCTCTCTCGCTCTCTCTCTCTCTCTCTCACACACACACACACACACACACGAGCTGTGCATAGAGCACAAACCATGTGGTCATGAGTACCCATGTCACAGATAAAATCTAGTTACATTCTTTTATTATTAATTCTCTAACTTTAATAAAATCACCCTGAAACTGTCAGATACAAAGCTCACCCAGAGAAAGCCACAGCCAGGAAGGACAGTACTGAGAGTGTCACGCCTGCCCTTTCCTGGCTCCTGCAGTCTTCTCACCACCCCTACCTGCCCTCCAACCCCCATCCCTACCCACCTTCACCTAAAGACCATCTCCCTGAGGTGTCTGCCATGGCTTCTGTAGGACCAGCAGGACCAGAGTGAAGGAAAAGACGAGGAGGCTTAGCTTCCCTGGCTCCCAGCCCCTCCCTTCTGCCCATCCTAGCCCCACGGACAGAGGTGCAAAGGAATTATTTTAGCTCTAGAATGGTGGAACCATCCAGTTAGAGATGACCTCAGAGACTCCCAGTCCAACCTTTCATTCTTCAGATGAACACTAGAGTCCAAGTAGCCTGGGCCAGGCCCCAGGTCACACGGCCAGTCACAGGTGAACCCAGCACTGAGGCCCAGGTCCCTGACAACAACTCTGTGGCTTTTGTCTCCTACCTGGCCTTTCTAGGAGCCTGAGGAAAACCATTCCAAATAATAGAGCTCCCAGGGCCCCTGCCAGCTGGTCCCTAAAGTAAGTCCCCTCTCACCTAGATGACATCCCTGACCAAGTAATCTCCTGGCACTGTGATAACACCCACAGCACCCTGGGGAGATGGGGCTGGGGAGCCGGGGGAGCATCTCTGGATTCAGATCAGGCCTTTCAGCAGAACTCCTTCCACATCCAACGGCCAGATCTCGGCCCATCCTCAGCCTATCACAGCCGGTGACTCGCCAACGTCACTTTTTCTGAAAAGAGAAACTAGGGCTCAGTGAGGTGCAGGACTGGCCCGGGCTGAGCCAGCTCGTCAATGGCAACTCTAGAGCCCCCACATCTTCCACTCTGCGCTGGACGCCATGACACACAGTTCAGGCCCCATTTGGGGAACAAAGCACCTCTTTTCCCAGCTGCTGAGAGTGCTGCAGGCAGAAAGCCCTGAGCTGCTGAGCCCTGTGGAGTCTTCCTGGCTGAAGAGTTGACCTGTCCCCACCCAATGGCTGATTGTCATGGGGATATAAACACCTGGTCCTCTTGTCCCCACTTGAGACAACCCTAAAGAATCATCCCAGAGCTGGGCCGGTGGCTCAAGTGGTTGGAGCTCCGTGCTCCTAACGCCGAAGGCTGCTGGTTCGATTCCCACATGGGCCAGTGCCAGATGGCTCAGTTGGTTGGAGCGCGTCCTCTCAACCACAAGGTTGCCGGTTCGACTCCACGACTCCCGCTAGGGATGGTGGGCTGCGCCCCCTGCAACTAGTAATGGCAACTGGACATGGAGCTGAGCTGTGCCCTCCACAACTAAAACTGAAAGGACAACAACTTGACTTGGAAAAAGTCCCGGAAGTACACACTGTTCCCCAACAAAGTCCTGTTCCCCTTAAAAAAAAAAAAAAAAAAAAAAAAGAAAGAAAGAAAAGAATAATCCCCACCTCAGAACTCTCTGTAGGAGGTCGGGACATGCCACTGAGACCCCCTTGCAGCTTGACCCCTCCCCTCTGCCTGATCTTCTTTCCTTCTCTTCCTGTTAGCAGATGTTAATCCTAAGAGCACTCCCTAAAAAAGCCACTGCATGCTCACCTGTCTCAGAGTCCACTTCTCAGGAACCCACTCTGCAATGTACTCCAAAGCTAGGGTGCTTCCCATTGCTCGGAGAAGCCTTGCACCTGACTTAGGGAAATCAACTTACTCAACAGAAGGCAAAAATAAATAGCTCCATGGGGAATGCGGAAGATGACACAGGACGTGCTCCTGACCCTGGCAGAAGTTGGAAGGAAAAGCAAATCCACCAGCTGACAGTCAAATTTTAAATTAAGGATCCATAAGAGCAAGATGGCAGTTGGCATAAATGTTTCTAAAGACCTACTTTGGGGTCCATCTGCCAGGGGAACAGATTACAGAGCACAAGCACTTTGGGACCATGACGTCCACGTGAGGATAAACGTGAGGTTGAGTTGACAGCAAGCCCATCAGACCTGAGATGGCACATTCCCACCCCCACATGTTAACAGATGTACGTTCCTGGGATGAGGGTACCAATAGCCCAATTCTATCCTGTACTGGTCACAACACGTCTGGGACACTGGGACCCAGCTCAGGGCATCACATTTTTTTTGAGGGGGGGGCCAAGGGGAACAGGACTTTATTGGGGAACAGTGTTTACTTCCGGGATTTTGTCCAAGTCAAGTTGTTGTCCTTTCAGTCTTAGCTGTGGAGGGCGCAGCTCAGCTCCATGACTGCTTGGGCGCCCGCCATTCTGCCCAGATAGCCTATGGAGCAGACAGGAGACATAAACGAAGAATGGCCTAACCTGCCGTCCTTTAAAGATGCCTTCTGGAAGGTGTACACATTTTAGCTTATATCCTTTATATTGCTAGAACTTACGTAGCTATATTTAGCTGTAAGGACTTCTGGGAAATGTCTTAATTCTGGGCAGCCACACGCATAGCTAAAGATCAGAGGTGCTATTACACCCTAAGGAAGAAGGAAAGGATGGATATTGCCCCATTAGCAGCCTGTGCTGTGCCCATAATCCATGCAGTGCTTTGAGGGGGCACTGGGGCATTTCCACAATGACAGGGAACACACTGCTATGTAAGGTGGCCTGCTCCATTTTGGACAACCCACATCTGCCCCTTTGTGACTTGCATCAGCTGGACCGTGCTCTGCCTTCCAACCCTTTTCTACACTATGGTATTTACATTATTGAAAGACAACCATGGCACTCAAGTCTGTTTTGGTCCAATCATCCTTAACTTCTTTTATTTTTCTCTCATAAATTCCAAACCTCAGTGCCCTGGCATGCAGCTGAGGCTGGTCAGTAACTTCCTTAAAATGTGATGCCCTGGGGCCGGCCCGGTGGCTCAGGTGGTTGGAGCTCCATGCTCCTAATGCCGAAGGCTGCCGGGTTCGATTCCCACATGGGCCAGTGGGCTCTCAACCACAAGGCTGCTGTTTCGATTCCTCGACTCATGCAAGGGATGGTAGGCTCCACCCCCTGCAACTAAGATTGAACACAGCACCTTGAGCTGAGCTGCCCCCTGGGTGGCTCAGTTGGTTGGAGCGCGTCCTCTCAACCACAAGGTTGCCGGTTTGACTCCTGCAAAGGATGGTGGGCTGCATCCCCTGCAACTAGCAATGGCAATCGAAGACGATGAGGTGGCAGAGAAGGAGCCTGCTTCTCTGAGTGCTTTCAGAGTCGTTTGCCATCCTATTTACGCCACTGCTATTTGGGAGGTTCTGTCATGTATAGCTGACCTGACTCCTAACAAACGGAGGGGTGATGATTTGTTAGTTTTTCTGTCCAGCACTTTCCCTTTTTCTTGAAACGGTGCTTCCCTTCTTTGGGGAACTTCCTCTTCTTCTGCCTTTCCTGCAGCTTCTTCATATAGCTCCACTGGGGCCTGCCAATCTGAGCATCTCCATCTCTGTCTCAAGGCTAGGAACTGCTGGCAGCCTCGTGGGGCAAGAACGATGAGCGAATAAAGCCAAAAGGCAGAGAGAAACCGATCTCGAGAAGGAGAGGAAGAGCCTGGTGTTGTCTGAGTCTCTGGCTCCAGTTGCCCCGAGGCCCCACTGGACCCTGCCCAGCCTGGGTTGGTTATAAGAGGTAGCAAAGGTCCTTCTATAAAGCTGAATGACTGTTACTTACCACACCGCCCTGGCACATGTAGAAGAGCATGCAGCCCAGTACCAGAGGTAGGAGCAGACTGGCACTGCAGAGGCAGGAAGGGAAGAGAATATGCAGAAAGGCCGCATGGAGGAAATCCTGCCAAAGGAGGCGGAAATGGACCAGGCCATGAAGAACGGAGGGCTTTGACCAGGGTCGAAGGGAGGACGCCCCCTGAAGAGGAACATGGTAGGAGTAAAGGAGGGAAGGGAAATGAGCACAGGGTAAGTTTTGAGAGTCTGTGGGAGAACAGGGGAGGCAAAGTGGGAAAGGCGGGGGATGCCACTTCACGGAAGGCCCCCTGTGTCAGGCTGTACAGTGGGGCTTTTATTCCCCTGGGTCAGCAGTTCTCACACTTCAGTCTTTCTTTTTTGGGGGGGGGGGAAGGGAACAGCACTTTTATTGGGGAACAGTGTGTACTTCCAGGACTTTTTCCAAGTCAAGTTGTTGTCCTTTCGATCGTGGAGGGCGCAGCTCAGCTCCAGGTCCAGTTGCCGTTGTTAGTTGCAGGGGGTGCAGCCCACCATCCCTTGCGGGAGTCGAAACCGGCAACCTTGTGGTTGAGAGGATGCACTCCAACCAACTGAGCCATCCGGGAGCTCAGCGGCAGCTCAGCTCAAGGTGCCGTGTTCAATCTTAGTTGCAGGGGGCACAGCCCACCATTCCTTGTGGGAGTCGAGGAGTCAAACTGGCAACCCTGTGGTTGAGAGCCTGCGCTCCAACCAACTGAACCATCTGGCAGTGGCCCATGTGGGAATCGAACCAGCCGCCTTCAGTGTTAGGAGCTCGGAACTCTAACCGCCTGAACCACCCTGCGGGCCCCTCAGTCTTTCAATAGTTTCTTAAAAATGCAAATTCAGAGGCCAGCTGTAGGTAATGAGATGCCATCAAGCAGGAAAGTGACCAGGGGTATTTAGAAAAATTAGACAGAGACAGGAATAGATTGGAGATGGAGAAACTGTAGATTGGAGAAGGTGATGGGCAAACTGAGGTGTTAGAAGATGGTGGAAATTGAAATGGTAAGGAAGAGGGGGAAATCATGAAGTAACTGAAATCGGTGAAATGTATGAAAACTTTGGAAATTAGCGTGGGGGGGCAGTCAATGGGGACACTGTGAGGGACAGAGAGACACAGTACTGATGGCATTTATCAGGAAGGAGCTGGTGGCCTTACTTAGACACGGTGCACATTTAAGCTCCTTTAGAAGAACCAAATAGAAAGTTCTGTAGGCAGTCAGAGAAATTTCTGTAGACAGTCAGGCAGAGGCTGGAGTTCAAAGGAGTGAGTGCTACTGTGGATTTTGGACTTACCAGCTTCCAGGCGAGAGCTGAGGAATGAAAGTGGGTGAGATCTCTGAAAGAGTGCAGAGCGGGCAGGAGGAAGTTAAGACTGAACTCTATTGCTGTGGGTTACAGGGAGGGGAATGTTTATAGAATCAGGATTCTAGAACCACACGGGACTCCTTACAGACAGAGAAACTGAGGCCCAGAGAGTGTGAGTATCTGATTTCAGGTTGCCAGTTGGTTAGAGCAGAGCATGGTTTTCAGTCTGCAGCTCTTTCCTTTTGGTTTTGTATGTGTCGCCATGTGCGTGCTGGCGATAGCATCCGCCTAGGATGCCATTTTGTCCCCATTAGCAAAAGTGTGCCAATAGTTCCAAAGTGCTCTAAAATCCTCTCTTTATGCACAAATTGAATTTGGGCACCAGGAGCAAGAAATCTGAGTTTCTCAGCCTGACAGGGACAGGAAGTCCCTTTTGGAAAGGGCATCCCGGCCTCGGCAGCAGTGCCCAGCCACAGCTGGGGCTTGCTTAGTGTGGGAGGAAACTAAGTTGAGCAGGTCTCACTGGCTTCTGCAGGCCAAGCACTGGGGGTCCCTACCAGGGTGCACACCCTTGGAGAAGATTCTGCCTAGGGGGTGCCCACAAAGGGCACAGCAGGCTTTCTCTCCGCCAGCAGTTTTTAGGGGGGGTTCCTTCCTCTGGCCTCACTTTCCTGAAAGGTTCTGGGGTTCTGAAGGCCCCTAAAGCGGCCTCTCACCAATTCCACTTTTTTTTTTTTTTTTGGTTTTATTCCCCCTTACCCATATTAGGGCAGCAGCATGCCCTAGTGATCCAGTATAGAAATGAATCCGTTTTGCTTTATAATTAGTCTCTTAGATAGTACATTTAGGTTTGATGTACTTTTTCTGAATGTGTGTTTTACTATTAAAAAAAAAAAATTAAGAGTTGGGGGTGTGTAGAGAGAGACCAAATAAATCCCAGGGAATTCATCCAGTTCACAAAATGTTTCTTTTGTCAAAGAGCTTTCACCCTGGAGAGCGCCCACCCCCACCCCAGCCCCAGCCCTTGCATGTAATCATTTGTTTACAAACGGCACATAGTAGCTGCTCAATTGATACTTGCTGGTGAAATGAATCAATGAACAAATGAGGGCATTAAGATGAATAACTTGGACAGAGTAAGAGCCGGAAGGAGGAAGAGAAGCAACCTTGAAAAATCGATGGAAAACATTGAATTAGCAAGTACTCTAGACACATAGCAATTGTTTCCAGGTCCGTTGCGTCAAATAGGGCACACCTGTCGAGAGGTCACCACCAAGCAGGGGGTCCTTTGTCCAAGGTCTCCTCACCCACCCCCACTCATACCTGTTTGGAGGCAGCAGCCCCAACACCAGGAACTGCCCTTTTGTAAAGGTCGTGGGAAACCGCGCTGAGCAGCCAGGCAGGCCAGCCCAAAGTAAGCAGCCCCTGGCTGTCCCCTCAACTCCACGATCTCCTGGAGATGTTGTCCCTTCTTCATCTGCACAAAGCCAGTTTGGGAGGAGGGGCAGACGCTGCAAATGAAACCAGACCCTTTTGGGGAGGCTCACAGCCTCAGCTCCTGGCCAGGGCAGGGCAGGGCAGCCCACAAGTTGTTCTGGTTGCTTCAGCCAGCTGGGAATCAGCAGGGGGTTTGTAAGGAAACCGCATTCATTAGGAGAAAGCAGACTTGACAGTCACTCCCTCTGCCAGCCTTGTCTCCTGGTTTCTCTTGAAGCCCCCTCCCACGGTGGTCTCTAGCCGATCAGCTCTCTCCACCTTCCCGCGCCTTTTCATTGCCCCTGCTCATTCATAGTGAACATCTGTGTGTTGGATCTGACCTGCTCTTCCAGTACAAGGTGGGAGGAAGGCTGGAAGAGCACATTCAGCCCCAGCTGCGACCAGAACTTCCTCAGCCCCGAAGCTATAGACAGGCTCACCCGCCCGTGGCCTCCTCGCTCTTGCCTTTGCTCTGGCCTCAGCCCCGTGTCCTGGGGGCCGGAAGCATGTCACTAGACCAGATCATTTCTGCTGGGAGTTTTAAGTTTTTCTTGGCAAAATGAACATTTCTCGGTTATTCTCTTACGAATGTTTTCCCGAACATCTTCATTAGGATGGTTTACTTGGGACTTATGTTATCTCCAGATTTAAGAATAGGGCCCAGGGCGAGGGGTAGAGGAAAGAAGGAAGATTTCCTTGGGAAATGGGTGGAAGCGAGGGGGCTGGGCTACTCAGGAGAGGTAGTGGACAGAAGATTTTGTCAGGATAAGGAGTGGTGCAACAGTGTCCCTTCTCGCGTGTATGTGTATACAGTGTCACGGCTGCTCTTCATGGTCCAGGAGTGCTACTGGAGCTGGAAATAACTCTTCCCATGCACAAGAGTGACTCTGCCAAAGCCCTGGAAACTCTGGCTCTTGAAAAGACCCTTCCTTTCGGTGGCAGCTACCATTTTGCCACCCCCAGAGAAGAGCTGTCACTCCCTTTTATTCCACAGCACAGTTCTATTAAAAAAAAAAAGTCTACAACATACCTAACTGGGGCGTACAAGACTCGCTGATGAAATATTATAAAAGATGTTATTCTTAGAGTAGGGGGATAAGTCTTAGAAAATATATTCAAATTAAAAGCAACCTAAGTGTCTAGCAATTGGGGATTGGTTGAGTAAGTTATGGCACTTCCAGACCATGAAATAGTATATAGCCATTAAAAATGGTGCTAAAGGACCAATGGAACCAAACAGAAATTCCAGAAACAGATCCACTCCAGATAAAATGCAATGAGGGAAATTATAATACTTTTAATAAATGGTGGTGGGTCAGTCATATATTTCTAAGGGAAAAAAATGAATCTTAATCTCAATCTCCAACCACATAATAAAACAATTCCAGATGAATTTAGATCTAATGTGAGGGGTAAAACAAGCTTTTGGAAGAAAACACTGGAGAACATCTACATGACTTTGAAGGGGAAAAAATTTTAAATAAGAAACAAAAAATGCCAGGGGTAGCCGGTTAGCTCAGTTGGTTAGAGAGTGGTGCTAATAACACCAAGGTTGCCGGTTTGATCCCCACATAGGCCATCATGAACTGCATCCTCCTAAAAAAAAAGAAAGAAAGAAAGAAAGAAAGAAACCAAAAATGCCAATCATAAGGGGAAAAAGCCTGATTAATTACACTACAATAAAATTTAAAATACTGCTTATCGAAACAGACATTACAGACAAATGAAAAGGCTACCCAGAGAAGAGATGACATTTGCAGCACATATAGGCCACAAAGGACAAGTATCCAGAATTTATAAAGAATTTCTACACATCAATAAGAAAGAGACAGGCAATCCAACATAAAATGGGTCAAAGACCTGAACAGACATTTTTACAAAAGAGGCTATCTAAATGGCTTATAAACATAAGAAAAGTGACTCATCTTCATTAGCCATCAGGGAAATGTAAATTAAACACACAATGAGAGCCTATACATACTCACCAGCGTGGCCAAGATGAAACGTGCAAAAAAAATCGAATATTGGTAAGGACGGGGAGCAACTGGAACCTCATACACAGCTGGTACCAGAGTAAACTGGTACAACTACTATGGAAAAAGGTTTGGCAGGATCTGCTAAAACTGAGTATACACACACCCTAAAACCCAACAGTTCCACTCCTAGATGTTTCTGAGAGGTTTGTTCTTGTGTCCACCAAAAATCATGTATGTAGAAGAATGCTTATCACAGCAGCATTTATAACAATGTCAACTGGAAAGTATCCAAATCCTATCAACAAAAGAAAGGCTAAATAAATTGTAGTATAATCACAGTGGAACATTACACAGCAATGAAAATGAAAATGAATGAATGACAACTACAGAGGGTGCCAAAAAAATGTATACACATTTTAAGAAAGGAGAAAACTATTAAAATTGTAATACTTAATATATACCGATAACAAAAGATGAATACAAGTCACGTTTGACGTCTGCAATGACAAGAGGTGCTCAAAGTGGTTACCATCAGCATCCAGACACTTCTGATGACGGCAAACTACTGCTTAAGCAATGTTGACCAGTGAGTGTCCACTTGTATACACTTTTTTAACAATATGGGTGAATCTCACAAACATAATGATGAACACATGAGAGCAGACACAAAAGAGTACATGCGATATAAGATTCTATTTACATAAAGTTCAAGTGCAGGAAAAAGTAATTTATGGTGCTAAAAGTCAGAATAGGATCATCCTTGGGGCAGCTGTAGTATCTGGAAGGGGACACTAGGGGAAGTTCTGGAGTGCTAGTAATGTCCTACTTGTTTGTGTGGGTAGTGTTTCCCTTTCGGAAAATTCATCAAGCTGTACACTGATAATTTGTGTACTTTCTTATATAGGTTATTCTTTAATTTAAAAAAAAAACGTACAGGCTAGTCTCCTGAGCAAAATCTGGTCTCACAGAATTATTTTTCATGTAGGAACAAGTAATAGATTCAGAAAAGTAAGATACTATAAAACGAAGAATAGGTACTGTATTATTTCATTTTGCTAAGTGCAAACAGTGCTTATCTCTGGATTATGGATGATATTTATTTTCTTTTTACTTTATCTGTTTCATTTTTCTAGAATGATCACATGTTATTTGTCATTGTAAAAACTACAAGTTGTTTTTTTAAAATAAAATTTGATTATGATAAGTCAGGATAAGATAATGGGGACAGCGGTGGCACTCCAATAGCTCACTATGTGCACAAGTCCTGGGTGTGGCTCTCTTACTGCCCTCGTCCCTACCAGATTGCCAGAAATTGAGGACTTGTAAAGAAACAGTGGATGCAGTGCATGCAGGAAGGACTCAAGGTCATTTGTACAGAAGAGAAGTGGGAGCTACAGGGAGAACCAAGGCTTTCCTGATCCCGGCCAGGATACCCAGAACTCTACCTCCTCAAAACCCTCTGTGCTGCTCCTAACCGTGTGTCAGTCTCACCCACCTAGATTGACCTTCCTCTCAAGTTTCCCCTCCCCAGATCTGCCCTTGCTGAATGTGGTGTTAAGGTACCCCAATGCCACACTGCTCCCGCTCTCGTCTATGGTGATGCCACTCGAGCTCCCCATGCAGCAGCTGCTCTGCATCCTTCTACTCACCGGGGTGGCAGTCTCCACTGGAAGATGGGCTCCTTCTCTTCCCCCTCATCACGGAACCTGCTGCGCCCTTTAATGACCCTGATTTTCCCATCTATGAATCAGAGTCGAATAACTAGAAAACCCCTCTTTAGGTTCATTGTGGGAGGTGGAAAAGAATATCCTAACCACCAAGGGCAGGAATTGAGCTGTGAATGGTTTTCCCTTATTAGGCAGCTCCAGGGGACCATCCTATTATGTCCTGCAAATCCCAAAGAGGGAAAATTGTGCTTTCTTTTTGGTACTACCGATATATGCTTCCTTATTAGGTAAGTACTCAAACTTGTGAAAAGTACCTACCTAACACAAAGGCCGTCTCAGTAACTGCCCTATTAATTAGCTTATGTTTACGGAGCACTTATGCTTTATCTCATCTGATCTTCACAACAACCCTATAAAATAGGTCTACTCATGCATTTCACAAGTATATATTGCACCCTTATTACGTGTCAGGCACTGTGCTAAGTGCTGGAGATATGAGAGTCAACAAAAGATAACGTCCTTGCCTCCACGGAACTTACAGGCTGGTGGGGAAGTGCTAAGTGTATGACAATGGAAGATGAGTGTGTGGGGAGAGGGTGTCGGTAGTAATTCTATCCTAAGTCTGCCTCGTACCTGATGCTCCCGAGTCAGAGTTCCTAACCATTTCAACCTCTCCTGTACAGGCCTAGCTCCAGCCACAAGAAGCTGAAAACCCACATCTGAATTGCAGAGAAGAAAAAGCTTTCAAGACATAGGGGTAATGCACGTGATTTTACCGAGGAAGCCTGCCAGGGAATAAGAGCGACCTTAAGAGACTTCGAGGACTGAACTGACAGACGCTATTAACAGAAGACCTCCCCTAGGCTCTCGGAATGAAGCACAGGCTTGACCCAGAGGCCTCTCGGCTTAGCCCCAAACTGAAGAGGTGAGCGAGAAGGAAGCCACAGGAGGAACGGAGCGAGAAGTCTACAAGCCTCACAGTCTTTGCCCACCACTGCGGCTGCGCGTGCGTCGTTCCGGAAGCGGAAGTGCATAAGAGGTCAGCGTTGGTTTTCAAGATGGCGGCCCTCAATGTGCTGGTGACCGGGTGTGGGCGGCTGGTGCGAGGGCTCCTGGCAGGCCCGGCCGCGACCAGTTGCGCTCGGCCCCTAGCTCGCGGGTTCAGGGAAGGTGAGTCCTGGGTCCCAGCGACCTCCGAAAGTTGAGAAGAGCAGCACAGGTTGCTTCCGCCAGCTCCCGTGTGCCGCCTCTCCCTCCCTCTCCTTCGCTCAGTCACGAAACGTCGGAGATGCGGGCGCTCCCGGGGTGCTTGGAAGCCCCTTCCAGACCCTGGTACTGTTATCTTGACTTCCTACCCCTTGTGAGTGTCCTCATGGGCGGGTGCGGAGGACGGAGAGAAAGGCCTCTTTAGTTAGCAAAGGCAGAAGAGAAACCTGTTGGAGGGTTCGGAAAAGTTTTCCGTAAGGGTCTGCGTGTTAATTCTCTTCCGTATTCTCCGAACGGCGGCTCCCTTCATTAAAGAATCCCTGGAGGGAAGGACATGTGGCTGCCGTCCCCAGGGCCTCCCTTTCCAGTTTCTCATCTGAAAATGCTGTCATCTGATGGCGGCTTTTTTCTGCCCGGGCCGCTAGTCTCCCTGAGAGGTGGAAGCTGAGGTGGAAAGGCCATTGAACAGCTGAAAGAGGCAAAGGCATTTGGTAGTTTTGCTTTTCATTAATTTTAACTGTGGAAAGGAAGCCTGCTTCTAGCATTGAATTGAGAGCTTTCTAAGGGCCGAGTGCTGCACCGCAAGCTACCAAGGCATTCTGGAGAAAGAAAATACAGCCCTTTGTCTGAGAAGTTAGGTTTTAATTAGATGATATGTATACACTCCAGTAAATGCAAGTTAAGTGTTTACGTGACGAACTAGAGGGAGATTCGGTTACCGGAAACAGCAAACCCAACTGGAAGATTTCAGTAGGGGGTGTGTGTCTTGAACAGGCTTATGAAAGGATGGAATCTGGCGGAGAGTGAAAAAGTCTTTCAGGACATAGCCTTCCTTTGTGCACTGCTGGAAGCAGGAAAGGATGAGTGATGTGCAAAAGAAGTGATGTGGGTTTTTTAAGATTCTGGGATAGTATTGACCAGCGTTTCCTTTAACTAAAGCTGAGATGTATCCAGAGGAAAAGAGTGATCATTGTTTTCAGAGTGAGGAGAAAAGTCCAAAAAGAAGAGCCTAATGAAGAGGCGATTGGATTTGTCTCAGAAGAGGTCCCTTTTTCTAGTTTTCAAACAGCAATTTCAATAGGATGACAGACAAGGAACCCAGTTTGGGGAAATCAAAGAGATAGTTCATGAAGAAATGGAAATAGCAGGTGTGTGAGAAGAATTTAGCTGGGAAAGGAAGATGGAACATTTGCTATAAAGAACAACAAAATCCAGATAGTGCCTGGTTAGCATTAGATAAATTAATCCATTAATAAAGACACCAGAGATATCATGCTGCTAATAGAAAGCACTTGAGTAAGGTGTTTCATCTCTTCCCATGTTGCAAAATAAGCATATGCCCATAACATTTTTGAGTGTGTCTGCCAAGTGTCAAACACTTAATAGCTACAATTTACATATCCTTTATGAAATTCAAAGTTAGAAACAGTTCTTTGCTATGTTCCCAGAGGATAGGCAAGAGGAATAGTTTTGGTGTTTTTATAACGGAATATTCTAGATGAGAATTGTTTCAGTTGGAGAGTTTGTGAAATGATGAACTGTATAATCAGATGGGTCTTTAAAGTCCTCCTTTCCGTCAGTACTTGGGTTGGTTGCTCTTCTGTGTTAGTCATTGTCAGACCTAAAAGCTAAGAAATTGAATTGATGTAACCTTACATGAAAGCACTACCATATTCTCTATTCCTGAGAACCACCTGTCTCCAAAGCCTTTAAAGGAAAGAACTCTCTTGTTGTTCTACCCTTTATGTGAAAGGCATAAAGTGTTACACAGACAGCTAATTAGGGGTATATTTGACACCCAAATAATATTGTACACATAGAATTTAAAGTTGTGGGGAGGAAGCTGGGTATCTTGCTGAAACTGTTCAAGCATCCTACTTTCAGGGTAGCAGATAGTACAACTTAATGTTGGTCAGAATTCATGAGCAGTCAGCACCAGTGGTCGTGCCTGTAAATTCTTAGTCTAAAGCAGTGGTTTTCAGTTGGGGGGGGGGTAGTTTCGTCCCCCAGGGAACATTTGACAATGTCTAGAGACATTTTTGGTTGGCACAACTGGTGCTCTTGGTGGGTGGAGTCCAGGGATGCTGCTAAACATTACGGGGCACAAGACAGCCCCCCACAACAAAGAACCACCTGGCGCAAAATGTCAGTCATACTGCTGTTGACAAAGCCTGGTCTCAGGTTTGACAAGAGAGACACACAAAGCCAAAAAGCATTATTATGGAAGAAGCAAGACTGAAGGAAGACAAAAATGGAACTTGTGGTTTATTAAGTGCCTGCTGCAAGCACTATGCTAAGTTTTCCACATACATTTATTCAATCTCAACAATCCTTAAAGGTGGGAATTACGGACATTTTTACAAATGAGGAAATCTGGTTCAGAGGGGTTCAGTAGGTGCCCAATATCACACAGCTAGTAAGTGACGGAGCTGGAAGTAGAGCCAGCGCTCTTCCCTCTCCACCTGTAAGATCACCTTGGCACTCCCTGGCAGGGCTTCCCTGGGGTCCCCTCCCTTCCCCGGAAGCCCTTGTCAGTTAACTTGCTGAATACCATTTAGTGCTTTTATGAGTGACACGACCAGACTTAGCAAAGACTGTTAGACCTCATTCCTGCCTTGTCACTCTTGGAGCTCTTATGAAGGAAACGTGTTGAAAACAAGAAAAATGAATACATACGAATATCTGATTTTACAGTCATGATCTATCAATGTGTTGAAATGAGTACAGGCTAAAAGGAATTTTCTTCATCTTTTCCAGTTAGCTCAGGGGGCTTTCTGGAAGACCTAGCCTTTCAGGACGTGCTGGCAGGATGGGCAGCCTTATAGCTACCGGAAAAGCTTTGAGAGAGGAGGGGGTGATTGGGGGCTTTCAAGAACAGCGAGTAACCTGCTAGTGGAAAGAGATTTTCGTGCAGCAATAAAGACTCCTCATTCAGAAGCATAGTGCAGAGGGACATTCCCTTGGGCCCAAGGGGAAAGAAGTGGGGAGGTGATGAGAGAAATCAGAAAACTCTAGTGGTCGAATTAAAGATGAACAGAAAGGAGTGGTGCTTGAGTGAGGAAGGAGTTGGAGAAAAGGACTTAATGGCCAGAAATGCAGGCACGCATCCCAAATAGCACCCCGCTCCCTGGCCCTACAGAAGACTGGGGGTGCCGCCTCGTAGCCGCCCTGCCATTCAGTTACTCCTTGCTAGTGTACTTGGGACTTGGTTTCCATGGATCCCTTCCAAGAAGGACCTTGGTCTCTGGGCACTCTGCAGCGGCGCCCTGCACTCCTCCTCATTCATCTTTCCACACTTCCTCCTTTACTAAACAGTTGGCTCTTTATACTGCTGCAGCTCCTGTGTCTGTGTTTATGTGGCCATCAAGGTCTTTCTGCGTTCACTGCAATCTCACCGCAAATGCTGTTTGCTCTCCACTGTTATAATTCAGTTCCCTTGGACTCCATCCTAGGCCAGTATTTACTGAAGCACTCAAAGGACCTCTTTACGAGGCACGGACTTTATTACAGTGAGGTTCCCATACTTGTTTCGGTTCCTTTTTCTCCCCTAGGGCAAAGACTGTGTCTTCCTATTCTGTTGTAACTCCGCAATAGGTGGAGCCGTCCACGGGCGCGCAGCAAATGTGTGGCCTCCTGCAGAACAGATTGTTTGTGTGAGACGTGCCTATCTTCAAAGATGATGGCCCTTCATTCTAGTTTAGAAAACTGCTTCGTTTCTTTCCTGAGTTTACTTGATACAGCCATGGATCAGAACACAAGGGTGATTCCACCTTTTTCTAAACAAGTTTTCTGTTAGTGCCTAAATCTCTTAGTCCAGCTTTTCTTAGCCTCCCCCGCTTATCTTGAATGGACAAGAGGCCAGGGACAAAATGGATCTCAGGTTTTGTTTGGTTTTGACATGTTTGTGTATGCACACTGAAAATCAATACTATTCTGATTCCTAGCTCCTGTTTTCAGAGGCTTAAACTCTCCCAGGGCCTCTCCAGACTCCAGCTGGGCTTTCTGCCCCAGCACTGACACGCCACCCTGCTCAATCTCCATCGCCTGTGAATGCTCAGGTCATTATTTCGGGTTTGACAAATTGTCTCTATCAGATAAGCATCTGCCTAATGTTTTACTCACTCGCATATAGTAAGAGAATTCACTGGCGCAAAGTTGCAGCGTGGGGAGCTTGTGAACAGTGGAACTTGCCACGGGCTTTGATCTCTTTTCCAGGGGCCAGTGGGATGACTTCAGGGTTTGGTCCTTTGCCGGGAGTGATGTGTGTTTTGTTAGACTTGTTTACCTCATGGTTAGGGCCCAAGTGCCTCCACGGAGAAGGGAACCACATGTTTATCCGCTTTGTTTTTCAGGGCATTGTTCTCTGTGCTGTCCCCCCACCTGTTGTTGCTCAGATTTGATCGTCCAACTCGGTGTTTGCACATTTGTAACGTGTCCGGGGTCCCTGGAAGCCCTACGGGGCTGGGGCTGTGCACTCCTGCATCCCCACATTTGTAGGTTGACACAGGGCAGTGACAGTCCCCAGCAGCTGTGCTGGCCTCCAGACTGAGCCCCAGGTTGAGTCTCTCCCACATCCCGTTTAGGCTGGTCTCTGAACAAGTAGGTCTGTGTGTGGGGTGACGCATTTTCTTTTACTGGGAGAAACCTAGTTTGTCTTTGAATTGATTAGTAACTCCAGTGTTCTGGAGAAAGCCTCAGGGCCTTTCTGGCCATTGTGACTCCTTTGTGTGTCTGGAATTGGACGTGGAAGGGCTCTCAGGTTGGTTGTTTAGAAGTAATGAGTCTTTATGAATGGCCTTGCCCAGAAAACCAACGGGGAACAAGTCCAGGCCGTCTGTGTCTAATTAGGTGCCGGTCCCGAGCTCAGTGATGGCAGATGCCGCTGTGGGACCGTGGGACCCCGGGTGGGTTAGAAGTGCCTCACTTCTTTTTTTCCTTAGACATTCTTTCTTTTTATCGTTTTATTGCCAAAAAAATAGTACACGTTTATTTTAGAAAATATAGATAGGTATGAGAAAAACTAAAATGGCCTGCTACCACCCCTGAGAGGAAAGCAGTATTATCATTTGGGTATGTAGCTTCGGGGTCCGTGAGCCTCCTAACATACTTGTCTAATTATAGGTATACTTAGGGACATGTCTCTAGAGAGAGGTCTGTAACTTGCACTGGATTTGCAACGTTAAGAACCTTAGGCTCTTTCTAATCTGGATTACTTCTTGCCTCGGCTAGAGCTGAGTAAAACTAATTGTGGTAGCCAAGCCGCTGTTAACATATGATTGTAGTATATGGGGAGACAGTTTGCAGCCTGGCTTTGTGGGCCCAAGTTTTCTATTCCAGTAATTAGCAGTCAGAAGGGGACCGTGGCAAGTATTTTGCTCCCTAAACGCTAGCTAGCATTCATTGAGCATCTGCTATGTGCCGGTTCCTATGCTAACAGTTACGGCTTCTCTCTTTCGAAAGAAACTGGGAGAACAAGGGAGGATCTCCAAGAACTTTCTGTTTGATTTTATTTGCCAAATGTGAGCTTTTAGCTTGATTCTTCCTTTGAATATTGTTGAAGTTGTCATTCTGCATCCTGGTCGAGTAAGATACAAAATATGTACAGCGTGATGGATGCGTGCTGCTTACTGTCTTGTCCTCGAGGTTTCTTTTGCCTGCCAGGCCTAAATAGGCAAAGCGCTGACGGAATCCCTCTCAGTTTAGAATTGCAGTACTCTCCCTGACATTCTGCCTGGACCCGGTACCTACAGGCCCCCTGACGCACCCCCCTTCTCTCACCCCTCCCCAGAGTAGATAACAGAATGCAACCCTGCAGGGAGAGGAGTGGAGCGGAGAAGAGGATTGAACTCGCACAGTTGTTCTTACCCAGCTTTAACACAAGGCTCTCAGGATGAGTTTTAGGAGTGAATTTGTCTCCTTGCTTATCCATCGTGGGGCCACTGAGCAGTGTTAGGGCGGTGCTGTATCTTTGATTGCAGACTCTTCAAGGTCAAAACCGTGTTTCTCTTCATGAAAGGACACAGGCAGGGGGTACCTTTGAACGTCTTTCAGTTGCTTTCCCACCCCTCCATTCTTAGGTTGTTACTGCCAGCCATGGTGGGGCAGGAACTTGCTAATTTCCTTGGATAGAACCGAGATGAATCTTGGCTTAGAAAGGCAGAAACAGCGTGGAGACCCTTGACTCCAGAGAGATGATATTACTTGGGCATCCGGGCTTGCCCCCACCCAGCCTCAAGGGCATAGAGCCTCGGCACTTGGAGGTGAACCCTGCATGCTTTCTCTTCCACATGGGGACCGTGGGAGAGTGCAGACTGAAGGCTCCGTTTTTCTGCATGTGTAGCATTTGAGCTGTTATTTGAAACTCCCTGTTCCTTATTAAATGGCTGACCTAATTTTTCCCCTTTATCTCTGTAGTGGTGGAGATCCAAGAAGGGAAGACGACTATAGTAAGTATCGTTGAGTTGGCCACTTACAACCTCTTTAACACTTGGAGCTGCCTGGCTGCTCCTCTGAGGGAAGGAGGGGGCCCCAAACTGGACTCCTGGCTCCAGAATCAGCTCCCTCTGTGCCCATAAATCTCCCAGTCTACTATTTTTCAAGCTATGCGCTGTAGTGTGGTTCATCAGGAACAGTCACTGTACGTGGCTTGAGGCGTCTGTAATTTGAGGAAAGTGGCCTTTTGTATGACAGAGTCTCAGAGGTCATTGCTGATACGTTCTCTGGAGGGTGATAAATTAGTTTTCCAGAGGGGAAACTAAGGCAACGGCAGGACTAGAGAGCTAGAGTCAGTTGACCCAGGGCCAGAGCCTGGATCTCAGCTCCTTTCCTTTGTGCCCAGAATGACTAAGTGATGCAATTAAAAGGTGACACTCTCTGGGCCCTGGGCTCACTAGCTAGCACCCTGGCTTGTCTGCTAGTGAGGAAGCTGGAACAATTCTGTATCTGCCCACTGTCCCCTTTCCCTCATTGGGCCCATCTCACCTCCCTTCCTCCAGGAGTCACGGGGCCAAGATTAGCCTCTAAT